>NW_009258879.1:1480137-1482279 GCF_000687185.1 Egretta garzetta
CCCCCAAAATTTCATCAGTAGGAGATTTCTTGTCTTAAACTTACAAGCCGTAAGCTTTTCCTACTCACGCTACTGCAGCTTAGGAAAAATTTGGGGATCGCTATATTCAAATTCTTTATGGGCCGAACACTCTCAGTGACAGCCTGAGGAAACCATTTAGCTCTCCAAGTCCGATTTCTCCATCTCTAGCAGGGGTATACCAGTGCCCATTCCCACCGCAGAGGAAGTGACGCGTTAAGTCACGAATGAGGTCATACGTACCCATATGTACGCGTACCCATTCCGACCGCAGAGGAAGTGACGCATTAAGTCACGAATGAGGTCATACGTACCCATATGTACGCAGACACCCACACAGTTTCAAGCTGTGACGCTGGCGCCTGAGAAGCCGGGCAAGGAACCCCAAGTCTGACATTGCAAACTGAAGACATTGCAAACGGTGCTCTGATGACTTAAATGGGGGGGGGAGAAGAATCACTTTCACTTAAACTATTAATTCTTTCCTCCTTACACTTGAAAGGATTAAAAAACCCTACGTGTCTGGAAGGGAAGAAATCACTCTTTCTTTCACATGGGTATGTTTATATCAAAACCAGTAAAGAGCTTTCCAACATAAGAGATCAGAGTCCGGATGTTGGGTTTTGTCTGCCATGATTCCTCACAATCATGTAAATAAAATCACTATTCCTGAATGTCACTAATGAGGCCTTAAGAATTGTTATCCATAATCTCAGCAGTCTTGCTTATTCAAATTACCCTGAGAAGCATTTGGTCTCCCTTAAGGGTAGCCAGCATATAAGGATAAGGATATATGTTGCTGTCGACTGAAGAGCTAACGCGACAATGGAATGAATTATATTCACAGCAAACAACCCAAATTAAAATCATGAGATCAATGGCTGTGCTGCAGGTTGCAGTTCAAGCAGGAATCAGAGGAGAAAGCGAAGCACGGAGCGGCACACGCCTGTTAATGATGATCTGGAAATGATGCAGAACAGGGGCCATTACCACTGGCGTCAGCACTACTCCTCGCTCAGCCCCCTCCGGTTAAATTGAAAGGCCATCATTAAATAACCTGCCTCGCTGACTAAATCAATCTTTTCAGCTGCTTCATTTCCAATTTGCTTTCGCTTCGAGCTCTCTTTCTCTTTTAAGGATCTGGCCCCATCACTTCCCTGATGAGGAAGGGAAGCCCCAGATCACACCTACCTCTCCTTCCTCAAGCGCCTCTGTATTATCCCCGGGTTTGGCCAGAAGGATCCCTTCTGATGTTGCTTCCTCTCTTCTTAAAACTCTCTTTAAACTATTTTAAGAAACGGTGTCTGGCAAGAACGATGGGAGGCAATACCGTGCGCTGCTCGGTGTAAAATCCAATCAGACTCAGCTTTGCACGTCACCGTCGATCATCTCCTTCATCCCCCTAACGAACGCATCTCCTTTTTGTCTGTTTTGCCACGATCAGCTGCGGCTCTGGAGCTCCGAGCTACATGCCCACGGGACACAGACTTATTAACAAGGCGGGACGGATTTATTAGTGGGGATCTCCGGAGCAGCGGCTGGCCCTGCTCTGCTGCAGGCGAGCGCTCCCGCAGACCTCTCTGCACGCAGCCAGGGAGATCGTCCCAGGAACACGCAACCCGCAGTGTGAACAGCCACGAGCTGGCCTGCAACACCACCAGCCTCCCCTCTTGCTCCTACCCCCCCCCCTCAAAATACCCTTCACCCCAACAAACTTGCTTAGGGCCAGGGTTTAGTGGTGGGATGGCAGGGTTAGGGGAACGGTTGGGCTTGGGGATCTTAAAGGGCTTTTCCAATCCAAACAACTCTCTGATTCTATGAAACAGGGTAACAAAATATTTGGCTTTTTCTTCCCTTCAACCGCACATACGAAGCCCGGGGCAGCAGGTGGGTCTGGCGGCGGGGGGGGTCCAGCTTAGGGCCAGGGTTTAGTGGTGGGATGGCAGGGTTAGGGGAACGGTTGGGCTTGGGGATCTTAAAGGGCTTTTCCAATCCAAACAACTCTCTGATTCTATGAAACAGGGTAACAAAATATTTGGCTTTTTCTTCCCTTCAACCGCACATACGAAGCCCGGGGCAGCAGGTGGGTCTGGCGGCGGCTGGGGTCCCGCCTCCCGGGGCCCT
>NW_009258879.1:1483233-1489078 GCF_000687185.1 Egretta garzetta
GTGAACAGCCACGAGCTGGCCTGCAACACCACCAGCCTCCCCTCTTGCTCCTACCCCCCCCCCTCAAAATACCCTTCACCCCAACAAACTTGCTTAGGGCCAGGGTTTAGTGGTGGGATGGCAGGGTTAGGGGAACGGTTGGGCTTGGGGATCTTAAAGGGCTTTTCCAATCCAAACAACTCTCTGATTCTATGAAACAGGGTAACAAAATATTTGGCTTTTTCTTCCCTTCAACCGCACATACGAAGCCCGGGGCAGCAGGTGGGTCTGGCGGCGGCTGGATCCCTGCCTCGAGGACCGTTCACGCTGTGTGAAGCCGCACCGTGAACACACCTGTAACCACAGCACAGAAAACTGGCAGAGTTTGCTCTTTCTTTTACATTTTACACATGATTTTGCATGCCTCCCGGTGCAGTGCTGGGGTCACAGGTGTAGCTGGGCCGCCCCATGCCCACACTCTTCCCATGGAAGATGCTAAATTTTACCATCTCACTAATTTGCCCCTTAAAGGAACAGAGAGACTAAAACCACATTTGTAAGAGATGCCCAAGCTACTCTTGCGTTTTCTGTTTGTCTTTGAGACACCGTAGCACTTTGCCTTGATTGCCCTGGTGCCAGCTGCTGCCCTTTGCAAACGGAAATGTATCGTCTCAAAGACCCGTGGGATCCTTTGTTCATAAAGCTATTTTAATAAAGTTCAAAGGTTACTCACGGAACTGGAAGGTGCTGTTCCCAAGTACGATATATGCCTTGACACCAGCAGACTTCCTTACGCGCTAGAATGCCAGTGACCACGTCTATGAGCACGGACTGCCAATTACTCCTTATGCTTTTCCTCTAATTAATTTAGCCCGGCAACCCTTCCATCCCCAGCCGCAGTGCCTTTACAGTAAGTCATACCGATGGAACGACAGTGCTGATCCCTGTGCTGGAACCATTCCCCAAGTCCATACACTGGGCCATGAGAAGCAGAAGTTGAGAGGATAATTTGTGTTTCTCGCTTAGGCAGACTTAGCTCCCCAGGAAATGTTCTCCCAGCCTGTTCTAAACGTGGCTTTCAGTTAAAATAATATGACTCCTTGCCTGATCATGTCATGGCCATGTACTCTGCCTTTGAATAGTTAAGATTTTGCAGCTTTCTGATCCTGCCTCTAAATCTTTGGTTTCCTTTATACGGCTTTATTTGCATATTTGGAGCTGCCAGCCAGACTTTTGCTAGGTTACTTCCCCAGTAATGCTCTTCCCTGTCATTCAGCACACAATGACATTCTGTACCCCTGTAAACAAACCTACAGACGGAGCATACCCGTTAGCCCTCAAAAAGAAACAGGTAACCATCTATGTCTCAGTGATAAACATACCTAGGCAAAAGTGTGGGGTTTTTTTTTCCTTTTTCCATCTATCCCACACCGCCCATTTCACAGGCGAGGCTGAGACGTGCATCATCTGTGAATCCCAGCTGCCCGCTCTGTCCCACACAAGGAGCGCGTTCGGGGGCCTCCTGCAGGAACACCAAGCCATCTCTCGTACATACTACATCGCCAAGGTGCTCTTGAAGTACAGGGTAACGTAATGCATTTCAGAAGACGCCTTTACTTCTGGAGCAGAGAGGAAGGGAAGCTTTAAATCTACATAATTGTATGCTTTCAACTTAAAATGGAAAGCTAAACTGGAGGCAAATCCCCTAAAGAGGCTCTGAAGACCATGGCCAATATCACTAAGCCAGCCCCTGACCTACTGGAGCAGCAGAAGTGGAGAGCAGTGATCTCCACCCGCCGGTGCCCGAGCAGTCCCCGTGCCCGGCGGGGGTCCCCAGTGCCCTCAGCCAGTCGGGTCACCCCCCTGCAGCCAACAGCCCGCGGGTGCCGCCCTCTGCCCACGCGCTGCTGATAGTGGGATGGAGACCTTAGCCAGGAAAGGATTTTCTTACATGGATTTGCCATCGCAAGCAATGTTATATATATAGATTGGCTGGTTAAAAAAGAGAGAAAGAGAGTGCTCCTCTTGGATGGAGATCAATTCATGACACAACTGCTTAGACGAGCACAGGACGTATCTGCAAATAAGCTTTCAATACCAGGCATTTGCAACCATTTTTTGATATAGGATGGGGCAGGAAAAATCCTATATTCAAACCCAGCTGCTAATACACCTGTGCACATTCATGTACAAAAGAGAAAAGCAGCTTAAATACTAATGACATCCAAATTACATCTTTCCAATCTTTAATGTTTATGATTCTTGGCTCCTTTTTAAGAAAAAGATGTCATTAGAGCCTAATCAATAGCATTCTGCTTTAAGAAAGGCTTTCTGAAGCTGACAAAACTGCATAGGTTTTGCTTTGAAACCTGCTTGAATTTGAAAAACGATAAAAAGAATGTGCTTTAGTTTTCATGCTAGGGAGGTCGTTGAAATTTCTCAGGAAATTCAAACAGCGACTCCAAACCGTGATGCTATCTTGCTTTGTTTGCGTGCAACGCAGGCACGAGCGCGGGGAGAAGGGTTGCACGCGCCGAGCGCGGACGCAGCTCGCTGCAGGGTGCGCTGCCGAGCAGGAGCGCTCGCCGAGCTCGGAAATGCTCGGAAGCCAGAGATTAATAACATAGAATAAAATATATTCCACCAAAAGCCCGGCAGATGATTATCTTTGGGTGCCGTTGGTGCCTTCCTCAGGGCCGCGCTCCGCTCCCTCTCACCGACGCGGAGCAGACATCCTTTAGCACCGCACAGCGCCCCGCTCGGCACAAAGAAAGTGGCAAAACCCGGGTCTGAAGGTGCTGGTGGCCGTGCCAGTGGCTGCCCAGGCCACCTCAGCTGCTGCCTCCGCGGCAAGTGGCGGCCAGGAGGTTACTTGTGCAAGCCATAAATATTAATAAAGCGAATGATAACCCGCCTGAGCGCTGCACACGCACTCCGCAGCGTTCATTTTGCTCCTGGTCAGCTCCCGTGACCCTCACCTCTGGGCGGCTCGGCATCACCGCAGGCCTTGCGCAAATAATAAGGCTCTTTAATGGATGATTAGCCCTTGGAATTAAATAAATAAGAAAGAGAGGAAGGAAGGAAGTTGCATTTCTCCACAGCAGAATTTCTACAAAAGAGGGGTTTGGCCCAGTCCCAAGCTACAGCAATCACATGCTCTCTCCCACAGCAAGCGACTGGTTTTTGTTTGGTTTTTAAATCCTAGAGTCCCAATGATTTTTCCCTGTTTCCCAGTGAAACCCGAGGACATGGCTAAGATGGCCTAGAAGATGTATTTGTTCTCAAGTCAAGGGAATAACTTGCTTGGACACCAAAGTTCCCGCTGTCTGAATCCGGAATCTCAGAGGCAGTAACACAAACGCAAGGGAAGGCAGAAGAGTGAAGCAGAGCCAGAACATGGCGGGGCTTGAAAAAGAGGTGGCGCTTTCCATGCGTTTTGAAGTTCTCAAGAAGTAGGACAGCGAACGGCTGGACTGACTGCACCGGAGCTCCGGCGCTTGTAGTTGTTCTTGGAAAAGACTGAGGGGAAAAAAAACCCCGCATCAAAAGAAACCTCGAGCGCAACAGCATTGCTTGCCAGGGCCTCAAGAGGAGGACAACTAATAAAATCTTCCAAAGCACTCCAAAGTGCTAATTGCTTTTTTAGTGCATCTTACGGAGCGGTGGCGTTACAGGGCACCTCAGAGCCAAGGACCTGGAGAGGGGCTGCGCTTCCCCAGAGCTTCTGGAGAGCTTTTTCAAAAGATGTTTACTTCAAGGAGCAGCTTGGGCACTGGAAGCTTCGGCTGCAATGCTGGGCTGCTGCTTCTCTGTCCTCCCTCCTGGTGTTAATAAATAAAAGTGATTTGATTACAGCAATTGGAGGTTTGAGATGAGTTCTGGCTGTAGTGAATATTCTGTGCTTTCCCAAGAATGAAAGAACACAAGAAATGAACTGGTTTGTGGAATTACGAAGAGGTAAGAAGTTGAACCTGGGAATATCCAAGCTCAAATCGGGTCGGGTGAACAGGGCGCTGTTCTTATTGCCCAGGTTGGGGTGGCAAAACAAAGCCAATTTTAACACACAAGAAAACACGCCTCATCCCCACCTCCAAATGACCGCTGTTCTCTGCAACAGCACCCCGCTCAGGCCTGGGATGAGCCGGGTGTCCACGCAGACGGCATGACTCCAGGAACACGGCTCCTCCTGGGATTTTGACCCCGGTAAGACGCCTCCCCAGGTTACTGCACGGCTGGATGAAGTCCTGTGCACCCCGCTCTGGGTGAACCTGCTTTAGCAGGAGGGTTGGGCTAGATGATCTCCGGACATCCCTTCCAACCCTCGCCATTCTGGCATTCTGTGATGCCAGAGCGGCCATTTTCGGGGCTGTCGGTCTCCCACCTCCCACGAAAGCTGAGGCCCCAACACGGAGACACAACTAAGGCTGGATTTGATTTCTGGGCACACAGAGCAATTGCATCTTCAATCAATTTGAATGGAAACCACAAATGCTCAGTGCCTTGGAAAAAAAGAAAATCAAGGCACTCAGGTTCCTTTATATAGATTCAGGTGTCCAAGTGTAAGACTTCAGGTGGCATTTGGCTTTGACATCAAAACAGTCAGATATTAAAAAAGCCCTCCCAAGGAATAATAAAAGAAAGCTTGGCAAAAGAGACGCGCTGCAAAAATGAAGGCCATTTCTTAACCAGAGTCCACATGTTATCCAGCAGTGCTACACCAGCAGTATAATCTTAATTAGCCAATAAAAGTTTTTAGACAATCTGTCTAGACTTTCTCTTAAAATCGGCTTTAAAAGAAATATATAAACAGCAATGAAAAGTCAATGAAAAGCTGTCAAAAAAGCTGCCTGCTGTTTCACATCTGCACCCTGCACTCTTCTTAAAACATGATCATTTAAAACAAATCCTTCATTTTTTAAGCAGAAAAGCTGCTATATTTGGGATTAGTGCGTTTCAAGCTCACAGTCAGCTTGCCGACTCGCCGATGTAGAACCCGACCAGAGGACATCTCTGCTAGAAGGCTCTGATCCACACAGCTCAACACGGACCCACGTCTTGAGGAAGCAGAGTCATCTGAAATAACGTCAGCTGAGTGCAGCCACACCTGGAGAGCACACCGGGCTTGGTCTCTCTTGCTTCAAAAGGGTCTTTCCACTGCCGCCGTAACGCCACGGTGCGGGGGTTCAGGCAGAGAAGGCACCATTTTGCAGCAGAGCCAGGGTTCCACCCACTGCAGGACACTACTTTGGACTCACCCCAGGCAGGCAGAGACCCCAAGAGAAGCCCTGCTTGGCCGCTGGCTTGAGGCTGCAGCCGGCCGAGCCTGCGGAAGCCAGCAGAGCAGACGGGCAGGAGCAGAGCCCCCACCTCTCTGCTCAAACATCAGCCCGATCTTGGGGGGGTCCTGAGCAAGCAGAACAGGCGTGGGACCAAAGGATGGCACTGGGGACACTTGTGGAGAAAGAGAACAAAGTGCCTTGGGGAGGGGTGGGGGGGAAGAGAGGCTGGAAAAGGAAGAAAATACAGATATAAGATAAACTGAGAGTTAATTAAAGGGTTGATTAGACGTGTGGATTAGGGAAATTAAGAGGAGAAACAAAATACATTCAGGGAATTAAATTATAATTTATCTTTAAGGAATGCTTAAAGAGAGTATTTTCTTGATCGTCACCTGAGATAGCCATGGCCAAAACTTTTGCATCTGGATAAAATCTTCCACTGTAAAGCAGCTACCTGAAACACTTCGCCTCTCTGTTTTTCATAGGAAGCCACTTTCCCTTATCCCAGAGCCAGGCCATCGGCAGGACCGCGCTGGTTCCCAGAGAACCGGCTGACCTAGCGCCGTCACCGCAGGAACGCAGCGCTC
>NW_009258879.1:1489095-1493799 GCF_000687185.1 Egretta garzetta
GGGCTGGCTGGGGAGGGGAGCCGGAGCCCCCGGGGGACCCGCGCTGCGGCCACGGCCCCTGCGAGCGATGGGCGCCTGGCAGGCTGCAAAGGCAATCCCCGCCTAGCCTGAAGCAGAACGTCTTATTTCAAAACCAAATCCAGCCCACAGGCACCCGCTCTCCGGGTCACGCTTGGGCTCTCCCAGGCAAACAGCATCCCGGCGAAGCGCTGCCGTTCATCACGAGGAAGGAGGCGGCGTTGGCGCGTATTGCCGCACCCAGCGCCCGCATAAACCAAATTCACATTTCAAATGAACATCTGCACGTCAGAGCTGCCTTTCTAATAGGCGAAGTTTGATCTCTTTCATCTCCGTGTTTACACAATGAAATACACGTTAAGTCTTTTCTTTTTTTTTATAATAAAATAATTGAATAAATTGCTTTTTAAACCAACTTTTTGTTACTAACAGCCCAAAAATTATGTGAACAGGGAATAGGGAAAGCCCCGTGAGTGGCACAGGGGGATTTGCTGCCGGCATGTCGGGATACACGTGCTGATGTGAACACCTGCAGCATCGCATGGTACGGGACCGGCCGAGGCACCCGCCTGGAGGGGCAGCACGAGGTTTCTGTTTAAATAATGAACATTGGTAAAGTGTTAAAATAATGCCAGTAATCCCCACTATGGGAGCAAGCGAGATGGCCTCCTGCTTCCTTATGGATTGAAAATATACGAATCTTGCAACACCAAAGGGAAAGGAAACAGAACAGCCTGCAACAGAAACTCTGTGTGTATATATATATCTCTATATCTCTTCCCAGTGTCCTGGCTCTATATGGAAACCACTCAAAGTGCCATATTGCAGTTCATATTTTCAGCTCAGATATCTCACTGAATATACTAGAGCAAATAGTCTGGGTGTTTCAAACACTGCCTGGTTAAATAACTTGCCTAAGAATGTGCAAGAAAAGAGTATCAAGGCCATTGATCATAATTTACTGCCTGCTGTGATTTTGCAAAGCGGGGTACGTATGCCCCGTCAGGGCGACTTTCTCCCCTCATTGAGCTTTTTTTTTCTCCACAAGGAAGCTGCTCTGAGGAAGGCTTAGGTAGCTTCGGAGGCAGGCCAGGGAATATTTTTGGCATGCCCAGAAGATCACTAGCCATGCAGGAAAGGCGCCTTCCACAAGTGCAAAGCACTCAGGACGTTTGTCATCCTCGGCTGTCTGAGGAGGGATAAGGAATGAAGAAGGCAGGGGAGGGCACGTGATGGAAGAGGCATCTTAGAATTATTTATGTGCTGCTACTCCCCCTTGGCTATGAAAGCTGTTCTTTGCATTAGCACAAAGTGAAAAGGGACTGTGAAGTACGGAAGGTACAAGATGAGGCAATATTTTGTATTTCCTCCTGGGACGCGGGATTTCAGTGACAGAAACTGGAATAACTTACTGCATTCGATTATATATTACCCTTCAGATGCAGAAATGCATTTAGAGCCGGTCCCAAATGACGTTCCAACAAATTCATCCTACTTTGCAAAACAGACGTATCCCATGGGAGAACCTCAGTGTAATCACAATATTTCTATTTTCCAGGGGGAAAGTCAAAATGACAGCAGGGGCTTCCTCTGCAGAAGGTTTTTATGAAATTCATTTTATTCCTTCAGGAAAACTGACAAGACGCTTCGCACCACACACTGGAATAGGCACCGTAGGCGGAACGGGAGCCAGGATTCACAGGCTCCGCTTCTCCCCCCGGGTAGGCTGGGAGGCAGGAAAAACCACGCAGCGAGGAGCAAAGGCTCTCAGACACAACCGCCTGGGAAGCCAGGTTTCACTGCCCCCAGCAGAAAGCACGGACTTGGGAAAAGAATTTCTACGTTATCTCTTCCAGAAATTTGGAGTTTTCACAATCAAAGTCAATTCTGTTTCTGAAAGCATTCATTTTTTTGGCCAAATATGATTTTCCATCCCACTCTCTATAGCACGTCTTCCTTACCCACAGATTTTTTTTTTTCCCCCTGCCGTGCCTCAATCTTTCTAACCCCTGCCACTTCTATCAACCTTCATTTTACGGCTTTTCATCTCTCCTTCTCCCAGTCCTCATACCTGTCTTGCTCTTTCCACAGACTTGTTCCTTCCTTTTATTGTTCAGTAAATCTGAGCTCCCTCCTTTCCCCCTGCTCCTCCCCAAGCCAACATCAGCTTCTGCACTTCACTAGGCCCCTCTCCTCAAGCTCCCCAATGCACATGACCATACTTTTTGTCCCTCCCCCTGATATTTTCACCACCATTTTTTATCAAATTTCTATTCTTCCCAGCAGAAGATGGATGCAGAACAAACACAAATGCTCTTGCTTCGCTTCTACTCCTGCTATCTTTACCAAGAGGTGCGTATTACCCTTGAGGTGCAGAACACCTTTCAAAGAACAAATGAGCTAAACTGGCTTGGGATGACCGACTCGCTGAATCCGCACCGCACCAACCTCCTTCACTTCTGCATCATGGGGCGTGCACAGCGCAAAACGCCAGCGCGTTCCCCGGGGGCGTCCAGCTTTACTGGGGAAAATAAAGGCTCAACAACACTCTGCTTGGAAATAAGGAGGCCGTAACCAAACGCTCGTGTTCAGCTGATCCACGTGATGCCTGCCACATAAGCACAAAGGCGGTGTTTTATTAAATTTGGGGTAACGTTTTTGAAGGATGCTGGCAGTTATTTGTTTAGTAACAAGCATTGCCTCTTTCAGTTTTATTCTGTCCTTGAAATGCAATCTCCAACTGTTCAATAAACGCCATAAAAAGGCAGATATTTATCGTTAAAGTGACTTATGCTATAACTGTGACAGCAGCCTGTTACAGCTATCCCCTAATACTTCGCCAAGAAGCCAGCCACGTGAGATCATCCGGAGGGACCGGGTGCAAGCTTCCGCGTGTGCCAGCATGGAACTGCTCTCAGCTTTCACATAAGCAGACGCGAAGGTAATCATAACGTCATATCTTTACCTCTTTCCTTCTCCCCAAACTCCATTTTATTGATTTTTCATGAGTCTGAGGAGGAGGAATTACTCAGCCCGTTGCTAGTTCCATCACAGAATTACAACACAATTTGGGCCGACGGGCGTCTGACGCTGCGGTGCGATGAGGCACGGCCCCAAACCCTGTGCTCCTAATGCCCACCAGCTTCACTGCGCTCCTGAAGGTGCTAAGAACTCTAGATCTACACCAGGTATTTCTCTTCTAATGATGACAACAGGAATACACATATCGCATACGTACCAGTGATTGGATTTTTTTTTTTTTTCAATTTTAAATTCTTTAATGACATGTTTCTATTTGGTGCCTACGCTCCCTGCGCAGTCGAGAGAGAGAAACAGATGTTGCAAAAGGGCAACTCAGATCTCATCACTCCCTTACTGCGGGGGGAACAACTAACTTAGGACGTCTGTAACGTCTTGGGTAGGAAGACGCTTTGCTGAAGAGATGAAGATTGCATTCACAATGCTTTGACAACCTAAAACCACAGGCAGGTGCCTAGAGGGCCTCTCAACATCTAAGCTGGGCACCTAATGAGTTTTACCCAAGATCACAGAGAAGTCAGAAGTCCAAGCACCACCTTGAGGACATCACCCATCCATTCCCCTAACAGACATCGCTTCTCACAAGCTCTTAAAAAAAAGCCACCGCAGCGCAGACCACGCACGCAGAGTAACGGCGTTACTTTGCAGAGGTGCACTTTGCTTTTCCTTTTCCGCTATCAGAAATATACTGTTGAACTCTAAATGCAATCCAAAGTGCCCTTGAGGACCGAGCCCAGCACATCTTCTACTAGATCAGTTAGAATTAAAAGAAAATCCTATTAAACCTGACAGACTGCAGCACACAACACAAGTTGGTACAACTTTAGAGAGCAATTTTTCTTGACTTTTTTTCTGAAATGATAAAACATTTGTTGTTTGGCAAAACATAGGGAGGACAAGAATAGATTTCATAACATCACTGAACACCAAAAGGGGACAGGTGCATGAATATTTGAGAAAAAAGAAAGAAAAATGGATACCACTTGAAGTGCTCGGATATAAGTGACCTTATTCCATTAGTGGGTTATATATTTATTTTTGCTATATTTGATCCAGACAACAGGCTCTCAAGTAAATGAAGAAAGGCCATTCCCATCAGAAAGTGTAATTATTTAACAGAACCGAGACAAAGGAGCAGCCCTGCACCGCTGCCTTCCATCCCCCCAGGGACCCCCGTCCCTTCTGCAGACACTGAGCCACCCACCAGGCAGAAAAGCACCAAAGGGAGTGGTCTGCAGGACCAGCAATTCACTGGCGAAACTCCCTAAACCCCAAACCATGCTCTACACCCTCAAACTCCATAACAGCCCTGGGGTCTGTGACCCTCCCGAGAGCTGCTGGTCCCTGAAGTGGCAGCACCCAAGGTGCACGCTACACACCGCTCCCACGACGTCGGCTTTTCTTAGGGTGGTTTTTTACTGCGCTTCAAACCGTATTTATAGACCAATTTGTCAACACGTACGCTGAGCTGTTTGCTCTAACTGAAATGCCGTAGAGGGTTTCTGCCCCTTGGGTTACGGCAGAGAGCGCGCCAACGAACACAGTTTGCAAAAGGCTATTCCCTCAGCTAAATAAATACCGCGGCGTCACGCTGGACAGCACACCACCTTAGCCCATCTTCTTCCAAAGCAAGGACTCATTCAAATG
>NW_009258879.1:1493827-1498959 GCF_000687185.1 Egretta garzetta
CGGCTGCCACAAGGAATACAAATCAGAGATCCTGAGTTCTGGGCACCACTGGATGATGTGCGGCATCACCCCTTGCCGGTACGCTGTGCGAAGCTTCGCTAACAAATCCTAAGCCTGTCATTTATTAGCACAGCCCATGCAACCCTTGCCCACCGCAGTGCGTCACAGCGACGTCACTAGCTTTTTTCACCTTCCTTGCTCCTTTTTGGGCTTCTGTTAACCTTGGGTTATGTTGTAAAGTGGCTGCTCCTTGTAATGAGTGTTCTGAACCCAGTCAGTAGGGCTTTAATGGATGAAGAAAAAGAGAGATATGTTTCATTAACAGCAGAATGCAAGGAAAAAAAAAAAAAAAAATTAAGTTTTTCTACTTGGCAGTAGGAACCAGTACGCTACTTGGGATATACAGACAGAAGAGTCTCCTCTCCCTTCTTAAAACAGACAGTTACACAACGCCCTCGTAGCAGTGATTTAACTCTCTCATGTTATCCAGCACTAATTTGTGCTAATGGAATTCCCAACAGACAGCATAAAAATTAAGTTCTATTACAAAAATGCAGATTCAGGATCACAGCAGGCAGCTGAACAGACCTACAGGAGCCTACAAAAACGCTGCGTGAATCACTGAGGGATGATATAGCAGCTCTTGGCTTTCAGCAGTGTCAGCTTCCATAGCAGCGAAGCACTGAATGAGCAGCGTATTACGCTGTACCACACGGGGGTTTCACAGAACGTATCGTGAGATGATTCAGCTCACCAAAAACCCCAATCAAAGGATGCAGATCTTTTTAGAAACACAAGTCAAGGTACAAAACAACTATCAAGGCTTCAGGAAAAGCTGCCATATTTTCACATTTAGGTGGCTACAGAGGTTTAGAACGGTCTTTGCTACCAATAGCAAAGCCATAGCAAATATCTTCTGTAGGAGGTATTTAACTGTATATAGCTCATTTGTAAAGAAAGCAACGCATTAGGAGATATACCAGTTAGTGCACAGGTAATAACGGCAGGCAAAACAAGGGGTTCATCTGATTTGGGTGGAGTGACGCTTGTGACAAGGGCAACCTGTCTCACATAGGTATGTACACGTGTGTATACATAGGGGGGTTATTAGCAAATATAAAGCTGGGAAAAACAAGATAAAAAGGAAATCCAAGTCTAAAAGGGGGGATAGAAAAGAATACTGTTCAGTATCGCTGCTGGAAAGAAATTCTACTCATGAGGGTAAGGGCGATTCATAATTTCAGGGGTCTCTCTGTCCTGGCAATGGATGGGGTTTGATGTTCCTCCTGTTGCTGAGGAAATTCAGCTCCTGCAGCTCGGCCGTCCCTGCTGCACCCAGACATTCTCAGCCTTCCGTATCAGCTGGCTGCGCAGCACCCGAGGATCGAGGTGGCAGAAGAATTAAAGAGTATTTCCAAAAGAAGTCTTCAGCAAAAAAAAAAAAAAAAAAAAAAAAAAAAAAGGCGAAAAGAAGATAAAGAGACTGTTGCAAGTGTTGTGCTTCCTATGTTAAAGTGGATTAAAGTTTCTTCTGCTTTTCTGTTCTGTCGAGGTGACGACAGCCTTTTAGCAAATATGACAGCATCACTAAAGGTCTTCAGAAGAGGCGTCAGTATATATAATCATATCAGCACACTGGTACAAGAGCTTTAACCCTTTTTTCCTTTTGGTGTCTATAGTACACAGAGAAAGACGACGCGCTTTTCCAGAATTGTTCTTCTCCAGCCCTTCCAAATGGCTGAGAACATCATCATCTAAACTAACGAATCCTTCGTTGGTAGGTTACGGTGCTGGGTTACCGGCATGCCGCTCTGCCCAGCACAACAGGGCAGGTCCGTGCCAACAAGCAGGACCGTGCTCAGAATCAGCCTTGCAGCGCGGAAACCCGCATTTCTGAGACGGAGCTGGGCAAGGCAGCCACGGAAAGGCAGCAGGAAGGGGGAAAAGGCAGCGGGAAGGAAGGGGGAAAGGCAGCAGGAAGGAAGGGGGAAAGGCAGCAGGCGCCCGTCTGAGCCCCGCGCACCCCCTCCCCTGCACCATTTCCCTCGCAGCGAGCACCAAATTCTCCACAAGCACAGCCCAGCCAGGGTACTCGCCTGTGAAAACGGGTGGGTTCTGGAGAGAAAGAGGTGAATAAATGCATACCAGATCTTTCATTGGTCTGTTAGGAGGCATTCAAGTGGTCTTTTGCTAACGACTTCAATATATATATTTCTTACAGCTAGCAATTAACCTTCTGGTACAGATTAATCTTTAAAAAAAATCAAAGACGAATTAATCTTTGAAATTCAAGTATTCAGTAGTTTCATTAATAATCTGAAATTGTCCTTTAGATTTTCCATAATTAGACCATTCCCCTAATTTATTAATCCCACAGACTGCCAAGCGTGTTTCAAATCTTCGTCTCCTGCCACAATGACATATTCAAACTCACTTGAAGCGCTCATAATAAAAGTCACTTTGTGAAGAATTATTAACTCAAAGGATCAGGCAAAGTCTTTATATACTAAAGCATATTTGAAAACTAAGCGAGGATAGCACTTTCTACTCATCCTCACAGTTCCTAAGATCTTGGCTCAATCAGAAACAAGTTTGGATAAAACACTGAATTTAGGGCAACGACCTGGTACAGATCCGAGGCCAAAGCTAATAAACGCGCTGGTACCTATGGCTAAATCTTCTCTGCCAACACACACTGACTATCGGATACACGGCCGTTGGCTGAGCGCCGGTAACGATGGCGTATTGCTGGTGCCGCTTTGACTCCTTGCCCCCGCTGCGGGGCTGGGCCCGCTCCTGGCAGATACGCGTGGCCCTAAGGGGCTACGTCGGGGAGAACCAGCCCAAGGACCCCGCTCTGACACCTCTGTTCTGCTCGATAAAAGGGGGGCGCAGGGGGCAGGATTCACCCCTACAGCCAGGAAAGCTCCCAAACTGCAGCCAGCACCGCATTGGGTTGTCACAGCCCGGGCGGCGTGAGGAAGCTGGGACCAAAAAAGCCCTGGAGGTGTCTGGGCACCTATTGCCTTCCCTCATTCCCACCAGGCTGCAGAGCCGAGCGTGCCACTGCTGCGTTTACTTATTTACTGGCGCGCTGGGCTCCTGGGCTTGTGAGCGGGGCAGCGGCGAGCCTGCCTGGGCATGGCGGTCCTGCCAATGCTCGCCGCAGCCTTGCTGGGTTCTGACGTCTGCTGTGAGCAGGGAGCTGTGGGAACCCACACAGCCCCCAAACCCCCAGCAAGACCAAAGCCCAAACACAGAAGTGAAGCGGACAACGCTTTAAGCGCAGCACCACTCCTCCTGGTGAACATCACGTGTTTTAGCTAACCGGAAAAGGAGTTAGACAGCGCCTTACACCCCTCTCCTGTCCTCCTCCCCATGCCCCTACAGGGTACGCTGAGTATCTCCTCTGAGCTGGGGAGAACAGGGAATCCACAGCCTCCGTGATTTCCAGAATTGGATCTTTTGAGCATTGGAACAGGCTGCCCAGGGAAGGGGTGGGCTTTGACAACCTAAGGTATTCTAATATTCTTTGACTAAGGAAAAAGCTTCCTCCCACTGCTGTTGCATTTCTGTTGCTTCTGGCATGAGTTTTCTAATTAGCGTGCATTTTGTTTGGGCACCCCAAGCACCATGTTAATTTACTCGCATGGCAGCAGCAGGATCATGCCAAGTGTCCCATCCCATCCCATCCCTCCCTCCCTCCCCACCCCTGCAGTGACACAAGGGCGCAGCCCACATTGCCATGCTTGACCGCTTTTGTCAAGATACCGCGTAATTGCACACCTCGGTCAGGCCACGTATTTGGACCCATTTAACCACCTTTCAGTATTTGAAGTACACTGATCCTGGTAATACTTCTCTATCTTGTGCAACCTCTTGTCCCTTCTGTTCCTCTTTAGAGAGGGCCGTTCACTTCATGCATTCAGACACATGGCTCCTGACCACTCAAACGTGTTTAAATAGGTAGATCAAGGAGCTGCTAACTACACCGCAGCCGTGAATCAGTAAAATTATTGCTGCTTATTGCCTCTTCGGGAGCTCTTTCTGAACCCTGATATTACAGCAATCACCTGACAGCCTGGTTAATCATTTCTTTTGCATAAATTGTCCCCAAGGAGGCACAGCCACGTCAGGCACCAGGAAAGCAACCCCAACACCGCTGCACCCTCAGCACCATCTCCCCCAGAGCATGGGCAAATCCCACTGCAATGTGATCCCCCAAAACGGCACCTGGGGGGCAGCCACAGCCCAGCCCCGAAGTCGGGGGCCAAGGTGCCATTTCCCTGTGGGGGGTCAAGGTCAGGACCTGTATCTCCAGGCAGCCCTGCTCCATTAAACATCTAGACAACAGGATCTCCTTACCCTTCCCAGGGTTTTAAAAACCCAGGGAACTTGTTGACAGGTGTTAAATCCCCTCAGAACTTCACCTAAGCTTTATCTGTGTACCACAAAATAGTTCAGCGCAGCCCTAAGAAGCGCAAGCGGCTGCAGTGAATGGGAGGCGGCGCCGGGGATTGGATTATTCCAGTCCCCAGACAAGGCAGGCTGCACATGTGGAAAAGTTTATGCACTATCCCTGTTAGTGTCTTAATCGTGTAGGCGTGACCTGTATCACCCCGCATGCAAAGCTGTTTTAAGCAGGGTGTTCTTTTGGGTTTATGCTTTATTTTTGATGAAGGACGTTGAATTACATGTTGACTACATGAACAGCTCCTACCATCAATTTAATTCTACAGAAGGCCTATAAAACGATACAGTATTATTCAGCTAGAGTTTGTCCTTGACATAGAGAACACACTTCTGGTATGATTTTGCAACAGTAGATATTTGCAAATAAAGTAAATTTTAAATTATAATGAACACTGGCATTTGTCACTTCCTGCCGTATTAAATCCAAACCCATTTTCTTTAAGACCACATAAATATGCATTCGAATGAACAGACAAATTTATGCAAATATAGGTTCCTTCTGTGATATCAACGTAATGAAACAATTCCAGATTCCCCTCTCCAAAGCCCCTTTCTTGCAAGCGCAGTTGCCTCCTCTGCGCCCTCCTTGGCTGAGGCTGCCAAGGGCGATCCATCGCCTGCCCGGGGCGGTTTGGGAGCCGCTGTGGCTGGGGGCGCCC
>NW_009258879.1:1499011-1539632 GCF_000687185.1 Egretta garzetta
TTGCAAAACCAGAGCACGCGCTGGGGAACCAGCTTGGTAACAACCAAGGGGATGGAAACCTCTGATGGCTGCTCCAGATCAACGCCTGTCCCGTCCCCGTCCTTTCCCTTCACGCGCTTACTAATCTGGCTGGTGATTTATGTAATTAAGTGAACTGTGGGTCACGTTGTGCCGTTTTTATTTAGCGCAGTGCCAGGGCAGTTACAGGGTGGGAGATCTGAGAGCTCGTCTGAGGAATACGAAGGCTTATACTTGCACAGTGATGATGGGTTCCCGATCAGGATCTATCATTGTACGCTCTGGAGATGGGCCTTGCCTATCTCACCAATAACAAATGACAATCTTCTGCTTACTTTTCCTTACTGCTACAGGAATCAACTGCAAATATTTCAATTTGCAAACCTTTACGGTTCCAGATTGCAAATCAGCTTGCCATGGATTTATACCCGTACTCCCTGAAGTGCCAGCTGAAGTCTTCCTATGTTCTGGCATCTCTGGGGAAATCTAGAAATATTTGGGGGTTGGGCTAGATGACCTCTAGGGGTCCCTTCCAAACCAAAACATTCTATGATTCTATTTACCCTGAAGCACAAGGTACCGGGATAAGGGTCCGAGCACACTGACACACCAGTCACAACTTCAGGACAGGTCTGCTCTCTGTTTTCCACCAGAACAGGAGAGCAAGCTGTAAAATTAGAGCTTTGTCAACAAAATTATGACAGTTCAGCTCAATACCATAAGCCTGACCCAGCGCAAGACACAGCATTTCCCTGTAGTCTTGGAACACCTCTCGCCAACAACGACATTGTTCGACACACTTTGGCCTTCTGGGGACACGGCTAAATGAAACCAGTAACAAGAAAAACACCAAAGGTCTGACGTGCCTCACACCATACTACTGAGTTTGTTGCCTCCATATCCCAGGCCAGTAATCTTTGAGCCTTCAAGTAAAATATTATGAATTTTCTCCACTGAATTGGTCAAGAAAAATGCAAAGGCAAAGCAATACAAATCAGGCAGCGATCTGAAAGGTCAACAGCAATAGTACGACACAAGCCAATGACTGGTAACAAGCAGTCTTCACAGAATTTCTAGCTGTGGAGAGATAAAAGCTCAGCATTTTAAAATCTGTCTTCTACCCATGTCAACATAATATAATGTCGTCCAGTGGAATAGTAGGAGCTTGATAAGGCTCAGGGTTTTCTATTTTCTCCAGAAATGACTGAAAACCACTAAGGTTTCAAAGTCTCTGAAACTCCAAAAGCAATTTAGGAATGAGAGTATCTAGGAGCCATTACAGAGGCATTGCAAAGAACTGGAGCGACTTCAGAATCAAATATATATGTTCCAGAAAAATAACGTAACATTTGGTACAAAATAACATTCATTACTTCTATAGCGTTTGCTGGAGGGAGCATGGGCGTTGCCTACCTGCCTCTCTGGAAATTTGCATGAAGGACTCGACTCCTTTTTCTCCATAATTCCCTTCAGATGCCAAAGTGGATACATAATTCCATCCCAAAGCTTTCACAATGTCCACCATTGCTTGTGCTTGGAAGGAATCTGGAGGAACCACACGTGAGAAGAAATCATAGCGCCTGTCATCGCTCAACTCTGGTGCAGTTGAGGCATAACTGATTTGTGGGATCTGTAGAAAAAAATAATTTCTGATAAATATACATATTCATATACTCATTGCACTTCTTGCAGCAGTTAGCTAAAGCACTTCGCTTCAGCTGAGCCTTGCTTCATCTTGTATCCATTTATATTTCTCCACCACGTTTCTTTACAACGTACAACTCAAAGAAACAACCTTTTCATGACTTCATGTTACACAAAATAATCATTAATCAATTGAAAACAACTGCATATGTGCACATTCATAGTTTCTTCCTTAATCCAATGCAGCACACACAAACCATTTTTCTTGCCAGGTCCTTTTTACTGGTGTTCTGGTTTTACCAGCATCAGGTTATTTGGGATCCTGAATGCAACAGAGTTTAAACCTCAGCGTCATCGCTGGCTGAAAGCCAGAAGGAGCTTTCATCAGTTTTTGAAGGATGAAGAAGCTCTTAAACATTAAACTGTGACTCCAGATTTAACCAAAAGGTGGGGGATTTTGATTCTTTCTGATGATGAACAGTCATGAAGATTGCTGAGCGTGGCCATCTCTGTCCCACCAGGACAACCTGGTCATACTTCAGCCCTGTCTTAAAGCTCTGCCTTCCCGTGGACAAACCAGCTCTTGCTTTTCTTTCTCACGGCAGAGTGCCAAAGGAGGCTGACGGGTACTTTTTATAACAGAGAGACCCGAATATCGTTCAGGGCTATTTTCTCCTTGATAACAAAGGTCCCTAAGCAGTTATCAAGCTGACAGTATGTTAATCCCAAAACACATTATGCAATTGTTTGAGTAACAGTCTGGGAATGTTCCTTAAATTAAGGAACCTGCCATAATTCTCACTTGAGATGCCAAAGAGGGAAAGAAAAGATTTGCAATATACACAAACATGATCATATATAATGATTTGAGAGTTCTAGGCTGCGGAAAGGTCAGTATTTCATGCCTCAGTACAAGCATTCTCATATTCTGTCTCCGCACAGCATTCCTACAAATATTTATTAACTCTCCTGCCTCCTCAGAAGAATTAACATTATATTTCCCCAGGCTCAACACTGCAAAGGGCTCGGCGCCTTCGGTTCCCACAGAGGTCAGCAGCAGAGGAGAGCAAACGCAGCAGTTCCACAGAACGCACGCTACATCTGTACATCTGTCTGTACGTCTGTACATCAACAACCACGACAGCCGGCCTGTAAAACAAAACGGCTGCTGAAGACCCCGCAGATAAGGGAATTTATCCAAACCAACCGTAATTATTGAATACCCCAACAATTTGGGACACGTTCCTGTTTGTAAAGGCGACACCTACTGATGTGTTATGAACCATAATAAACTATAACCCATGACTTATTTAAGATCTGATTAGCTTCATTCAGCGTCAGCCGAGAGCGAAAGGCGACTCGTGGCCCTTGCTCGAGGCCCGGCACCAGCGGGACCCTGCGCGGGGGGGCTGCTGAATCCGGGCCCGGGCGCAGTCCCGCTCTTACTTGCTAGGCATCGTTAAACTTAAACAATCCCTTAAACTTTCAGCGGGTGCTCGGGCTGTCACCGTGGATGCTGGGGAACTGAATCCCCCATCCCTTTGCACGGTCTTTCCTTTGCAGGCGTCGTGTCGCTCCTTTGCACGCCCGCTGGTTTCACAGCCAGAGGTGGCCAATCCAGCTGAAAGCTGGGGTGCTTCAGGTTTTTAATGCAAGACAGCAGTTGTCTACAAAGCCTTGTCAGATTTATTTTAGATCTGTAGCTTGTGGACAGCACATTGCCAGCAAGACCTTCCAGTCCTCTAGTCCCAGAAAATTAAAAAAGTTAAAATTGAGGCTGCGGGGAAGAACACAGCATGGTGTTGACCACTGGTACATGATTTACTTGCTCAGTATTTGGCCTAGGGGCCAGCAAAGCTTGGCGACCACTCTCAAAGACAAATAGATCGATTACACCAATTTATCAGGGTTCTTTATTTTTAATCTACCTTAGGGATGACTTTCAGCTAACACCAACTACTGCGGTTGCACAGAAAGTGCTGGGCACCCTGGCCTTCAAAAATAATTGAAATTCCCGATTTGTCTGTGCCTACGGTTGCTGTTGTAACAAATGATTGGTGACATTTTAGGATCGCTCTCTTCTCATTTATACAAAGCAGTGAACGGAGCTTGCTCAGCTGCTTATCAGCTTAATTCATCTATTCTTCGGATGGTATTATATTAAGTGGAACAGTTAACCAGGCTGACTTTATAGGTGCTGCATACCATTATTAATTAGACAAGCCCCCAGTACACAACATACAGGCCCACACACCGAGCCGTACTGCGACAGCCGAGCGCGGTTTGTTTTAATTACAAATAAAAGAAAGGATAAAATGCAAATTATCATCTGCAGCAAAAGTGTTTGTATTCCAACTTGCCAACAACTGCTTTTTTGACTAAAAATCAGAAGGAGCATATTCTGCGCTTCTACAAAAAGCAAAGCTTCTACAGATGTTGCTCCATTGCTGATGTTACTTAAGAGACTTTTTGGTTTTTCAGTCTTTTTCCTCTGTCTATAAAATATCACTTGCGGTATAAAAAGCATATGTTGGGTTTCTTTACCAACGTTTCTTGCAGGATATCTAAAAGCAACATAAAGTTATACGCATGAGGAGTAGAATTTTTATAAGATTTTGTCTGAATACAGGGAGAAAAGGACTTAAATGGATATGATATAGACCACTGGCATCAGAGTTCAACTTTAGCCACTGTGTCCCAGCACGTGACACCTAGGAAAGACGTTTTCCCTGCCTGCACGTCTTCCCGTGCACGCAGGCGGCATCCCAGATGTCCGAACTGAACATCTGTTTGCATCAGCTAAAATCCAACAATTCAGCATCGCTGCTTCTCTTCCTTTTTTAACATTCACATCCAATTGGATGCGGACAAACCTCCCACGGACTCAGCTGGAAACCTTTTTCCCGTGCTCCACACCATATGTTCCTCCGCATTACAGTTGTGTTTTTACTGAGAGTGACTTTAGTTTGCAAAGCACACCACCATGCCCACTCCAGTCACATCCCAATGGCCAGGCACCCTCTCCTCTCCGAGATCCTTCTGCTAATCAGACCAGCATCCAAAGGACAGCGTGCAGTGCTGCTACGTGCTGATGGCTGCTCACCGGGTAAGCTCACAGTCACGCACCTTCAGCTCCCGCCAACGCTGAAGAGCACTTGAAAATAAAAATGGATTCGCCCAATTCATCAAGGCCCAGCCCCAAGCTGGCCAAGCTTTCCAGTTCTCTGTTCCCAAAACCAATGAAGATGGTCTCACTATTCAAGGAAGGGGGCAAGGCAGAACAAGATGAAGGGCTATAACGGATTGCTCTCTCTGATCATTGAATTCATCCCCTTGGTCCACCTCTCTCGGGCACACGCCGTGCTTCTCGAGACTGGCACCGGCCTCCCCCTCGGGGCAGGAGGCTGGAACCTCCCCAGCCTCCCGGCTCTCACCGCGCAGGCAAAGCTGCTGCCCCAGGGCCAGGAGCGAGGTGGCTGGGTGCACACAGGCTGGATCTCAGTTTCGAAGGCGCAGAGAAAGCCTTAGTAAAGCTATCCACGTAAAACCGCAGTGAAGTAGCTGGACGTTTAATAGCCACCTCTTCTCCACCCAAAATGCAGTTTGTAAAACCTGCACTTCGCACTGCAGAAGGGTGCTGAGCGATCGGCCCTGTGATGGGAAGGCTTCTGGTCATGCACAGACCCCGGTGAAGGACCGAAATGCAGAACAAGCTGCAGTACCATGCCAGGGATGCCTAAGCAGTAAAATGGTCTTAAAGGTAGTCCTACTGCTAGTAACGTGTCCCCTAAATGCCCTCTCAGCTGTACCAACCATTGCCAATTGTCTTTCTGGTTTGCTTTTGAAAGCTGCTGATATGGTTCGAGCTTTCAAGCAAAAGCCATCTGACAGTACGGGCTAGCCTGCACCACGCTCTAACCACAGGAGAAATTGGAGGTTTACCCACTTCACCCAACTTAAGACACTAAATAGCACCTAAATAAAAAGGTTTGCACTCCCCCTTCCCTAGAGCTTTCCCCATTTTTGCATCACTCCTCTTAAGCCATACTCAGTCTCCTGTGGTCCTGCAAGGGTCCAGTTTGAGACACCACGTGCTGTGGCCGTGGGAACAACGGGGCTGTCAGCAAACCCCACCAGCATTCCAATGGCTTCATGTCAGGATCACAGCACCCAGTGTTTTAAATGAGGTTGGTTTGGGTTTTGTTGGGTTTTGGTTTGGGGGTTTTTTTGGTTGGTTGGTTTTTTCAATTAACCAGATAGGTATTTTCTGTCTCTTCACTGATTTATTTTTCTTTCATTTTGGTAAAATCTGCTGTTTGCCATTGATATCTCACATTCAAAATTTTAGTTTAAAGAAGCAAGTTCTCTTCCATCAACATTTTTGTATTTTCTGTTCTGAAACATGTCTGAAACACCAAAAAGCTCTAGGGAATTATAGCCTGCTTTCCAAATGGCTCCAACATCTTGGCAGGAATGTTGTCAGCCATAAAGCACAGGGAATAAAAATCCCCCTGGCCCTTATGCAGCACGGCTGTGGGGAGGGAGAGGCTGTGGTCCTCCCTCCTGTGGCTCCCAGCGGCCGGGGTTTGCAGGGCAGGCATCCTGCCTGCATCGCCCTAAGAGGCGGCCGGAGCTGGAGCTCTCCCAGGGACACTGGGAGGAGCGAGCAGAGCACCCGCGCGGGGTCTCCTGGAGCAGCCGTCGCGTTTGCGGGGCTACGGCAAACATCACACTCAGGAGTTTCACACGTCGTTCGCCTGGCTGATGTTCTGATTACAGTCAGAGTGAATGATTAATGCTGGGAACCTTGCATTAGTCAGCGATTAATTAATGTTAATTTATTTTTAAGATTGAACATTATTCTTCATTTATTTCATTTTCTTCTGCTAATGAAAAGCTCTCCCTGGATCACGTTTGGTTGTCGCGCTTGAAAAGTGGGGCCTGTTTGCACGCCACTGCACCAAAAGCCATGGCAAAAAACACCAAGGGTCACCACGGCTCTCCAATGGTCTCCTAAGTCACTCCTTGCAACATCAACCAGCTTCCAACATCAGCTTTGGAACTGTGTATTTCAGAGTAAAAAGCAACTGAAACACAAACTTGTTCCAGTTCTTCATTTCAAACTTATTTTGTGATATCACCTCATCCCGTATCCTCCTCCTCCCACTGTTCCATAGAACCTTCTTTCCAAGCAAAATGACAGAAAGTGGTGAGCTCCTTGCTAACAGGCCAAGAAGCCGATAAATCAGTGGAAGCATAAAAATAATTATTGCTACTGTGCTGCTTCAAATGTGATTGAGTTGGGCTACCTCTCCTCAGTAACTTATTAACAGATTAATAAAACGGCGCACCTGAACCCAACTCACCGAATGACGGTCGTGAGAAAACTTCAGAAAAGGCAATTTCCCTAAGGACCATGTGCAATTAAGATAATGCACGAGTATACCTGTGGAGATATTAATGAGCTCCCACCAGGGTAATATTAAGTTCACAGTTTGCTGCATTTTTACTTTCAACTTCCTATTAAGTTTTATTGATATGATTTTCTGACAATAGAGAAAAAAACCCTACTTTGGTAAAGCCTCTTGAATTCATCTTGTTTGGCAGCGTGGTGTCAGTCTACACAAATTGCAAAACCCTGCCAATAACTTAACTTTACAAAAATAAGATGCCTGAAGACTATTCACTTGGCTGCAAAACTCCTTGGTGTGAACTGATGGATGACTAAATCTCAAATCTGTTTAGGTCTCAGGTTTTATTCATGTAGAAATTTATCATGTCAGGATTTAATCATCAGTTAGCACAACTCCTCTTTGTTCACCATTTACATCTCAAATTGCATAACAAACAGCTTCAGCGTCCTGTGAGCTGCGTATAATTGTTTCCATTGCCTTGAACTGAAATTATTTGAAGTTTCTAACTAGCTGTTTTCTCCAGGCAAAACTCCTCTGCGTTTTCTTCCTTTTCATTTTGTTCCGAACAGGAAGAAAATTTTACCCAAGATACAAAATAAGATCAGATTGTGACTCAAAGCTTGCAAAGACAATAGGAATGAATCGTCCTGCTGATTTCCACTGGGCCGGAGGGGGAATTGGAGCCCACTCCATCCCATCCGGAGCTGACATCCATGGGGTGGTGCAAGGGCCTCGGGTCTCGCCTGCCCTGCAGCGGTCGGTGGCCTCGTGGCACGCCGGCCGGCTAATCGACACGGGGGTGCGTATAACAAATAACGCCTCTGCCTTTCGTTCTCCCCGCCAGCCCTTCCAAAAGCTGAAGGCTGCTAAATTGGTACCTTTGGGTAGGTTTTCTGGAGGTGTCAATCTAGCAGCATGTGCCCTATTTCTGTCCTGAAAGGTGCGTATGAAAACAAGCATTAGTGCAATTCTTGCTCTAGGGCTCTTAAAAAGGGAATAATATTCCCAACGGTCTTAGGTAATGATGAGAACAAATCCTTCTAAAGTGCTTTGATAATCCCTCCTTATTATGTTTTATGATGAAATTTTAGAAGTAGTGCATTTCAAGCTGGTTTTTATACTCAAGAATCAAATGTTGACAATGAGAAAATGAGGCAAAACAATTAACAAAAAAAGTTTTCATGTAAATCAATTTTAAGATCAGTAGAAAGTCTTTCCATAGAGCTCTGCCACAGTCTATAAGGTGCTTACACACGGCAAACCCGTTACCTGCAAAAGTTACACCACAAGAGCAAATTCCTCAGAGCAGTGAACCCAAGCAGCACATCTAGAGAGGGCATTTGTATAACAGAAAATTTTCAAGACCATTAATCTATTTACAGTTCACCTCAGTTTCTCTCTCTCTGTTTACCAATTACTAAAGCTGCCGGTGTTCAAACAAGGTCCTGTTTGCTCACATCACCACCTCTCTTATTTTATCCCGCAGTGAATTCCTAATGATGTATTAGAGATCAACACAACCACCTACAAGGGAATTGGATGGATATTTCATAAGGTACAGAAATACAAATATAAACAACATCAAATACAAATGGGAAGCTGAGCCTGGAGGAGGAGAAGTGCATTTAATAAAACAGAAATATCTTCAAGAGCAACAAAAGAACCACTAAGGAAATAAACCCAATAAATGATTCATGTACACGAATTTTGCCTATATCTAGGTTGGCCCATCCCACCAAACCTCACCACGCTGTGTGGGCTCCAGCTCACGCTGCTCGGTCCAGTATCAGGACTTCAGCTAGCAGGTGAACGGGTCTTCTCTCAACTTGACCGTGTAGACCACAAGGACTATTAACATGTCAATCAGAGTGAATCCCACTGCCCAAAGTATTTTAAAGGAGAGATTTTCAAAGCGCTCAGCATCTGCAGTTGAGGACCATGTCAGAGCTCCCAAGCTTCATGCAAGGTCTTTTTTTTTGTGGGAGTTTTCAAGCAGAATGGCAAAATTCTGTACTTATGGAGAACTATAGGTGTTCTTGACAAATCGTCGATGAAATACTGGAGGAGGTGACTGCTTTGTGGACCTCTCAGGATCAGATGATTCAAGAGTGACAGGGATAAGAGAATAAAGTAGTGTCAGGAAGGGTAATGGACTGACAGGACATGGGGAACTACAGGGAGAAGTCATCTGTCATTTCATTTTACTGAGCTGTCTTGCTGTGCAGCGAAGACTTCGGTTTCAATACACAATGAATAAACATTGGAAACTCCATGCAGATTGTGGGGTGGAAATGAAGAGGGAAGGCCAGTCCTATTAGCGGACTTACTATAATTGAACAGTGCAATAACAGACCTTAATGGAGCTGTTAGGAGCGCGATGCACCACTGCTCCGACATCCCACCAATATGGAGCAGCGCAGTGGACCGTCATGCTTGCAGAGAGATAGTTCTGGTTAATAAGACCTTTTAAAATTCACAACTCCTTAATTACCAATATTATAATGGGATGCAATCCATTATTGAAACAAACACCTCCAATGTTACTTTAGTTTTCTCAAATAACTGGCGTCCTAAATTATTGCATTTTTGGGTTTTTAATTCATTTTAAGCCTGAAAAGAGCATATGAAAGAGCCCATTTCCAGGCACATAAATCAACCTTCATCCCTAGCATAACTGTCATAGCACTGAAGTGGAAAGACATCCTGAATAATATTGGCAAGCTGGGAGTTATTTTCCATATCTACGAGGTCTCTCCTGCTTCTTTTTCTAGAATAAGAAAGTACTCGTATGAATTACTCCAGAAAAAAATAATTGTAGCGATTAAGGGAACAATAATTACGGCAATTAGTACTGTCCACATGGCTCATGGGAGCAATTCATCATCTCAGACAGAAAGCAGGAAGAAAAAAAATATAAACATATCGTAAAATGAGAAGTGTCCATAAATATGAAATAGCCCTATATTTCATCTTGATGGCCTGTGTCTAGAACCAGGTCTACGTGTGACAACGATGAGCTTAGGGCACAGCTTGGGCTGTTAGAGCTGCAAAACAGGAAGTGATCTAGCTTTCAAAAGATGCTAAAAATGCTAAAAGGTCCTTGGATGGAGGACTTGGAAACCAGGATCCACAATTTTAATGAAAATTGGTCTTAGCGTGAAAATAAGCATCTTATCTCCCTATAAGGCTGTAAATAATACTGTCCTCCTAATAAATAAGGACATAACACCTGCCTCGAGTTTACATATTGCAGATTAGGAATTGTCCATTTATACTTTCCCTGTTAATAGTTTCATTTGTCTAATCTGCGCATTAGGGTGCTCAGGCACACGAAGACAGATACCCGTGTCTCACTAAACGCATTCCAAGTGCTAAGATCTACAAATCCTTGTACTGAGTCAATTTATAATGAACCTACAGGCTCACCTCTCTTCCTACACAGGCATAAATGAAATTTTAAAAAAACATCTCTTCCACGACACTGCCTTCCTCTCAGAGGAAGGTTCGCCCATTCCTTGTGCCTGCAGGCACTTCAGCCCGCTCCCACCCCACCAGAGAGCTGGTCCTGACTCTTCCAACCACCACAAGGCAGTAAAAACACTCGCGTCAATAAACTAGAGGAACAGAAAGTCGTATCAGCCATGCTTATCTATTGCCCAGTAGGAGGAGGTACAGGAGTGAAGTGGGGGCTATAAAGCCTGGGTTGCAATTCCAGGGGTTTGTCCCTAAGGCAAGGCCACCTACATTACCCTCATGTCAAACACGTAGCCACAGACCTGCTCAAAGACCTACTGCAAATGGAGAAGCAAAGTCATGAAGCAGCAAGATAGATATAACCTACTTTGCTGAATGTTTTGAGACTTACAGCTCCAGCAAGTGCCTTTTTTTTTGCAGTTAACAGTCTAATAACCTTTTCTATGGGCGAAGAGCATTCTTCGTAATCAAGCTCCTTTGAGCAGGGCCTATGAACCAATTCAAGCAGTTTCTGATTCTTAAAAATAATTCATTCAAACCTTTGGACCAAGCTGTGCCACAAAGCACAGCTCCCACTGTACCGCTCCTACAAAAATAGAGCGCCTTTGAGGAAGGCAGAATAGGATTTCAGCGCCACCGTCCATATTGCACATTGGTTTAGAAATAGGTGAGGCCCAAGTGGAATTCGACTGTTCTCTCACTTTGTGCCCCTTAGAGAATTCCTTAAATAAAAATCTCAGTCTATGCTGTAGCTCGGACAAAAGCTTCATGCGTATCGAAGGCTACTCCTCTGAGAGACAAAAACGTGTTCCTCTGCATCCAGAGACGCCCTGTTCTTTTTAACATTCCTCGGCAGTTGTGTTCCAGCACACCCGCAGCAACATTAAACATCGGCTCTTTTTGTTTGCAGTTATCATTTGTGTTTGCAGGACTAACCGTTATCATCCAAATTAATTTTTCCAGTAGACTGTCATAACCTTGGAACTTTTTTTTTGTTTCAAAACATTCCTGAAATGGAAAAGGATTTTTAGATATGCACTTGCCTGATTTGTGCCTACAAGTTCCTCTTTGGGCATAAAGTTGCGTTTATGTGATCGTGAAGATCATTTCTAAGTGATCACTTCTCAGAAGTAAAATTAGTTTTTACTTATATTACTTACATTTTAATTTCTCGTTTGATCTATATTTTGATATAATATTCAAAATTCAATTTCTATTATTATTATTATTATTTCTAGCCCTAGATACATGACAAACCTCCTTTATTTTGAGGAAAGACTGCCTGGAAGCTGACAGCCCCTCCAGCAGCTGATGAGATGAGCTGGGCTGCCCGGCCACGCAGCCGGTCCCCTCCCAGCATCGCACGCTGGCGGAGATGCCGCGGCGACGCCGATGCGCGTGGGCGCGGACTGGCAGACGGCAAACACCCCCATCCCTCTGCCTATCGCAGAGCTGCATTTGCACATCCCCTGACACAGGCAGAGGCACAAGCTCCTTCCCCCATGCAGGCTGGGTCTGCCCGCCCTGACACACAGGGGCCAAAATCTCCCCCAGCTGACCCAACAAACTCACCCGGGGGTAGGGAACCTCTTACAGCTCCCATCTGCAAATGCAAATATTTATCTACCGCACCGGAGAGATTATTGATAATAAAGAGAAGGGAACACGTACTGTTACGGAACTTCAGCACTTAATGTTTTTAAGTGAAGTATTTAACTTGTTAAGACTTTTAGCTGGCTTGCTCATAAACTAGCAAGGCGATAAAGCTTTACTGGTTTGCAGATCTTGTGCATGAGATATGACCAGCACAGCACATTTATATAAACTAGTACATATTCATCGATTTTACAGTACTAACTAGAATATTCCTCCTAGGATACATCAGTTAAAATATCAGTGGTGATTGCCCATCCATTGCAATGCAAGAATGCACAGCTCTTCATATTTTAACTCTGGCCCTGATAGAATGAAAGCTTGAGAGCAGCATTAAAATAATAGATGGTACTCTGCTAGAGGTAATTTGAAATCTTAACAAAGCATCAAAGGATCTTGTCTATTATGAGCTAATACTTCAAGCCAATTTTTAGCTGAACTCAGTAAGGTGATGGGAGTACGGGGACCCTATAACCTTTCTAATGGCCACATTTTTGTAATCATATGGTACAACAGCTGCTTATGCAGCAATAGGCTTTTCAACCTCATGCTGTGATTCAAATTCAGCCTACAAATAACATATACAGATACTCTGTCACACTTTTATCCCATGAGACACCACAATGCCTAAAACATAATCACAAGAAAGAGAAAGAGAGAGAGTGAACAAGTTCAGAAGAGGTATATTCGGTATTCTTTGAGTTTGTGCTAAGACTGAATCTACTTTGGGGGTTGTTTACTTCTATCACAGCCTGCGAAAGCGTAAGCGGTATCCCCAGCAGTAAGACAGGCAATGGTATTTCAAAGGGAAGAAACCAAGGTCTGTCCATTAAATGCTACAGATAAAATAACTTGCCTCAAAAATGCAACTGTATTTGTACCACATTGCTAAGATCAATGGTTGTCTAACCCTGTAACGTACCGCATTGCTAAGGGTAAGACCAACGGTTGTCTAACGGTGTAACGTACCACATTGCTAAGGGTAAGACCAACGGTTGTCTAACCCTGTAACGTACCACATTGCTAAGGGTAAGACCAATGGTTGTCTAACGGTGTAACGTACCACATTGCTAAGGGTAAGACCAACGGTTGTCTAAACCCATCAGGCACTTGGGAAGGGGAAAGGGTGCTGCTGAGGCAGCTTCACATTTTGGAGAAGCTGCCATCAGGACTTTCCAAGCCTTGCACAATGAAGCGGAGGGCACGGCTGCCTCTTACACCATCTGAACCCACGCTTCAAGATCTTCTAGATGCTAAAAAATAACCTCTTGAGGACTGGAGCCTACTTCCTGCAGCAGGCAGGTTTACAGCCAGCAAGGCGTTCTCAGAAGGGTCGTCTCAACCATTCAAAGAAGTGCTGAGCAGAGAAGCAGGGTCTGCCTGTGCCCTAGGCTCAGTTATGGCACATGACAGCCATAGGTAGATATGGTTTCATCTCCTTTTACATACACCATTCCCATACCCCATCTGCATCTCCAAAAACTGAGAAGTCAGTCGCTGTGAGCAGAGAGAAGTGGTGCGTGTACCCCAAGCATATATATAAAAGCATAAATATGCTTGCAGTGATTGGAGCTCACACATCCGAATACGGACTCACAAATTCTAATTATTTTCAAAATAAATCAGAACCAGAAGATAAACACAGCAAAGCAGCTTTTATGTTTTATTTATGTGTACACATCGCTCCATTCATCGCAAACATATAATTGAACCTTATATTGTCTATGCATATTTTAAAAGGTTTTTAAACTGCAAGTATAAATCTCGTTGATTTTGAAAGTAGCCTGATAAAGACAACAGCAGCAAAGACTTATTCAGCAGCCAGGCTGAAACACAGAAAAGCTCAATAGCGTAACGGAGTTTTCTGAAAGTAATAGGCAAACACAGACACAGACAAACCCGCTACAGCGGAAACAAATTGCAATGCGGTACAATGTGAAACAATCATCCTTCAAAGCTTAGTTATTAGAGTAAATGAAAGCTGTCGAGCTGGTATTTGAGCATATCTCATAATTGCATTTCTAGACGAGCATCCGTGTTTATGTTGTGGAAAATAAGGCTGTGATTTGAATGTTTATTCCAAAATTTTCAATATAGCAAAGCGTCTTATAGTCAAGGAGAATAAAGCCCATGGCCTGCTTGTCTTTACGGAGTAACACATCTAAAATCTGTCAGTACAATTTTATCTGCATTAAGTGTTTATTTACAGCTTCATTGTAAAGTTAAACCTTCGGCAAGCAGCTGAATATCACGACGAGCAAAACTGAGCTCCTGTGAACGACTGTCACTGATCAGATATTGCAATACCAGGAGTCGATACTCGCAATAATGCCTCCGAGCGGTCTTCATTTCGGCAGCGTCTCTTGCAGAGCGAGGCTGCCTCCAGCTCCCCTCCCTCGATCCTCTACACCCCCCCAAGGCCATCAGCTGCATGCCAAGCAGCAAAATGGTGGTTTATACAGGGTTTCTGGAGCTCCCTTCTTCCCTTATTTCCTTCCACGTAATATTGGAAGGATTTTTGCATTTAAAAATGTGTCAAACAACACAGAAAACCACATTTTTAACATGCTCACATGCTGTGGTTGCCTGAATGGTTTTGTCTAAGCTGAAACTATTTTGGTTTGGGTGGGCACAGTATTAAAAGGTTGGGGAGAGAGCAAAATGAATGGGTTGGAAAGAGTATGCGTGAGCTCCTATCTGTATCCCTCGCTTCAGTTCTGGCCACTCATACCTTCATGCTTCAACAGGGTTTTTTCACCTTCGCCTGCGGTCCTGGAAATGGCGCGCTCTGCCCAGGCTGCAGCTCATGCCCAGGGTGAAGCCGCCGTTAAGCAGCTACAGCTGGAAATGAGGAATACCGAGCGGGAAAACCGATCCTCCTTTACGAACCAGCGACATACCTCGCCGTACCAAAATATCCGCCCGTTCCGATGAGCAGAGCATCGCCTCTGCAAGCGTCCCCCGCCACGCCAGGCAGCATCAGTTCCCTCTGCCTGGGATGCTCCAACAGGCTGCTGGGAGAGCACGGGAGCGCTCGTACCCGCACACGGCACCGTGCGTGGGGATAAGGGGAATAAGGAAACGTGTCACAGCTACCGATTAACATTCTGGATATTACACAAACGTCTAATACTCAGTGGTAGCAATCGGGATGAGACAGAATACAGAGAGCAGATTATCCCACGCCTGCATGTAGAGTGTTCGTTTTCCTTCCTGTCACAAATTGATGCCTACGACCACTAGAGACAAGTTAGGGTCTAAATGAACTCAAGGATAAAATCTAACTTGTTGGTTCTTTTCTTTTACGAACACAAATTGCCTTCTTTTACGTTATGAAACACAGAAGAGCCTTTCAGAGCATCTCGGATGCGCCGAGTTTCAGCGGCAGCCAGTACATACAGCGAAGGACTGTTTCCTACAGTAAGGGAAAAAATTGCTGTGTGGGGGGAAGAACACAACCACGGCTTGTTATCTGATAGCAGGACGAACAGGGAATTCCTATATACAGTTTTAGTAAAGCTAGGATACAAATGGGTTCTCGGTTTCAGGTATCTGGAGCAAAGTCTCCATTTAAGAATAGCGCTTACAAGCCTTTTCTTCAGCTGAGTTCCTCAGTGCTAAGGCAGCAGGCTAGGACAGCAGAATTCACCCTTGGGGGAAGGAATTGTTCCCCATGCCCAACCTCACCCTGCCCTGGCACAACTTGAGGCCGGTGCCCCTCGTCCCATCGCCCCTTCCCTGGGAGCAGAGCCCGACCCCTCTGGACACGCTCCAGCCCCCCCAGGTCCTTCGGGGAGGGAGGGGCCCAACCCTGACCCCCGCATTTGAGGGAAACCACCTGACTGGTGCCTCCAACTGTTTTTCCTTGGCTTTCCCAAGGCACGGCCTCCTCGTCCCCAGGGACGAGCGCTGGGTCGCAGTCGGAGGGAGAGGCATGGACTGCCGAGACGAGCGCTCAGACGGCACAAAATGCTCTGCATCCCCTTCATCGCCCAGAAGGTCGAAAATTCAGGCCTTTGAATTATGACAGTCATGGGCAGAGTTTAATGTTCCTTTGGGAAGCTGAAGAGGCACTTCTGTAGGGACACTGTGCCGACCCCGGGTGTGGGGACAAGCTTCACCAGCGAGGCTGTGCAATTATATTTGGGCTGCCTTTGATTTCATGTTTTCTTTAATCCAAAATAAACAGTCTCATGAGTAAGAAGGCCTGTTGTGCCCTCTGAGCATAAAAAGCCACGCAAGGTCCTTCAGGACACAGACTTTAGGCGTAAAGGAGAGCGAGGAAACGCAGCAAGAAGGATGTAAGTGAGAATGGATTATAATTACGGGAGAAATCTGCATTTGACATTTCTTCAACTACATATACAAGAATTATAGGGCACAGTGAAGTTTCAATGAATATCTATACCTTTTATTTCCTTATATTTCATCCCTGGCCTTTTACAAAGTGCATCACCACCATGTAATTCTCTCTATATATAAATATTTATGTATTATTACAGGGAAAACACAAGGCAATCACACTTTTACCTTCACTAGTTGTCTTCACCTCAACATTAAGCTTGCCAGCTAAATAATTACATTTCTTCTTATCTAACTTGTGGGAAAACAAATTTAATAACAGAAATACAGCTAGAAAGACAAATACTTAGGGGAGAATAATTTTCAGACTTAAACTTCACAAGCTCAATAGATTATTCTGGACATTGGATAATTACTCGGCATGTCTTTATCACAAAAGTGCCTGGACATTCTAATTAATCCAAATTGCTTTCTAAGGGCCACATTATTAGACACATGCAGAAGCAAGCACATATAGAAATATATATGTATATATTTTAAAGGTCTCTTACAGAATTTGGCACCCTGATGAAAACCACACCACAGGGGCCACCAACCTTCCCTCGCATTGCGGTGAGCCCAGAGCAAAGGAAAGGGAGGGAGCCTACCGTGAAATCTGGGCAACAAGAAACAGCCAGAAGCAGCCGCGCGCTTGGATCACGGAGCCTTTTCTTAGGAAGATAAACAATATTGCTGAAACGGCGAGAGGGGCGGATCAGTTCCCTGCCCTCGGCTCCCTGGCGTGCCGAAGCTGCTGGCAGCAGCGCCAGGCAGGTGCCAGCCCCGGCAGCCTGGGCACAAGGTGCCGATGCCACCGACGCCGCAGCCCCCAACCCACAGAGCCACCAAAACTTCCCCTGGCGTCTGCAGGCCCAGGCTGCCGGGCAGCAGGAAAAGCCTCTTGCCCTTAGGGCAGCTCCTTGCGGCAGTCAAACTTCTAGCTCTTGTCTCGCCTCCAAGTGAAAATAATTTTGAAATACTCTCATGTGCAATGCAACCCCACACCGGGCTCCTCTCCGAACCTTGGCAGGATGCCCCAGCTCCGACTGCCGTGAACCAAAGCGGCGTGGCTGGGGGGGCGCTTCTATTCTTCTTCAGTGGCCTCTTATTCATTTCTCTTTTTACCTGTCTCTTTATTTTGCGCTCCTTATCATGGGAAATTATAAGCTTCTAGCTCTTGTCTCACCTCCAAGTGAAAATAATTTTGAAATACTCTCATGTGCAATGCAACCCCACACCGGGCTCCTCTCCGAACCTCGGCAGGATGCCCCAGCTCCGACTGCCGTGAACCAAAGCGGCGTGGCTGGGGAGGCGCTGGGTGATGGGACAGGCACAATCCTGGGCCTCGTCTCTCATATGGCAACACCTCACCGATAGGAACCAACCCCTCGGGTTAGAGGAGTGCGGGTAAACTGAGTCACTTAAGGGATCACGGAAAACTGCAGAAGCCTCCTAGGTTCTTCATGCGATGATTTTTACCATCATCCATCCTCTTTAACAGCCATGTTAAGCACCAGTTTCCTTGAACCAAATACAAACTTTCAATTACCCAAAGCTTCTGCTTGAAAGAAGGCAATGCCTACAACTTGGGGCAGCAATTTGCCCAAACAGGAACATTTCTCCCCCGAGCGATTTCAGGCATTCCTACAAAGTCCCACAGCTGACAAACATTTATAGGTGCGTGGACCAACAAAATGGGACAGAAAATTTTTCACCCTTCAGGAAACTGTTTATCCATGTCTATGATGAAACTAACCCTAAGTAGAATGTACCGACAGCCCTTTTCAACGAATAAACAACCTTTCTGAGTCCTCATCTGCCTTTCTCTTACCTTTGCTGAACTGGCCAATGTTAGTCCACCCTGAACATCATTTTCAGTCATTAAAAAAGGATCCCAATTCTCTACCAAGCGTCCTTTTGAAGTTCCATGTGTGCAAATGCGGTGTAAATTGCTGTCAGTATTCAATAGAGGGGATATTACATGCAGTTGTTAATCAAAGAAAATGTCAATGCCAAGTGCACGCCTAAAGTAACCTGGGTCCCGTTTGTTTTCTCTCCCGATAGCAGCACTGTTCCAATAGACCTGACCCGTTACAGGCTGCCGCAGCTGCACACAGCTGGGCCTCTTCAGGCTTTGAAATGAAAGGAGAAGAAAAACAAGTGCAAATAAACCCACTTTTACCCAGCTACTAAAGCAGTTTCAAAACAAACTTGATTGATAGTTTTCTTTCACCCTTCAGGAAACTGTTTATCCATGTCTATGATGAAACTAACCCTAAGTAGAATGTACCGACAGCCCTTTTCAACGAATAAACAACCTTTCTGAGTCCTCATCTGCCTTTCTCTTACCTTTGCTGAACTGGCCAATGTTAGTCCACCCTGAACATCATTTTCAGTCATTAAAAAAGGATCCCAATTCTCTACCAAGCGTCCTTTTGAAGTTCCATGTGTGCAAATGCGGTGTAAATTGCTGTCAGTATTCAATAGACGGGATATTACATGCAGTTGTTAATCAAAGAAAATGTCAATGCCAAGTGCACGCCTAAAGTAACCTGGGTCCCGTTTGTTTTCTCTCCCGATAGCAGCACTGTTCCAATAGACCTGACCCGTTACAGGCTGCCGCAGCTGCACACAGCTGGGCCTCTTCAGGCTTTGAAATGAAAGGAGAAGAAAAACAAGTGCAAATAAACCCACTTTTACCCAGCTACTAAAGCAGTTTCAAAACAAACTTGATTGATAGTTTTCTTCTTGCAATTCCTGTAGCAGGAAAGATAGAGGTGCTCTGGAAATCTGAATGGTACCTGGAGGAGCCACACATCAAAATCTGGAACACCTTTTTCTTCGACAAACTGACAACTCTGTCTCTCTCTGGCACTGGATGGGCTTCTTGGCTGGTTCATTGCTGGGGCTACAAGTTGGCTTTAAGCTCTCAGAGTTCAAACTAATGGGCTCCCTGGGCAGCCGTGTGGTTTTGTAACCTTCCCTCCCGTGTTTGACTCTTTCAGTTGTGGGGATTTTGCTGGCAGTCACATCTTGAAGTTTCGCATAAGATTTTTTCAGCTGATCCATGCACAGGGCAAGCGAGCTTCATCAAGATGAAAGAGATCGCTCTGACCCTGAAAAGCTCCGAAGAGAAAAGGTACGGAACCCATTTCTGGAAAGCACAAAATATTTCAAGATCCCCACTCTGTGTAATGGGCCGCTAATGCTGCAAGTCCTGGCGCTTATCGTTCTTTAGGGTATGATCCTGCGAGGTGCTAATGCACCCAGCCAACAGAGAGGGAAACCTGCTTACCTCCAAGAACCATGTGAAAGAAGTGAACGATGGAGGCAGAGCAGAGGAAAAGCTGCAGGCAAGAAGCAATGGGATGATGCTATCTGCTTCCCCTTTTATGAAATAAAAATTGGGCATAGAGCATCACATCCTCAGCGGGTGAAAACTGCCATTGGCTTCGATGGAGTTTTACCATATCTCACAGCCTGAAGATCTGATGCACAAAATTAATGCTGCAATGAATGGTGCTCTGCAAATAATCATGCATCTGTATTTATCGTATTAAAATGAGCATCACGACATTGGAGATCACCTCATGCTTATGCACGTGCAGTTTATACCCTAAATCACTATTATTTTTTTACTTCTCATTGAATAGATATTTCTAAAAGAAAGCTTATGCAAAAATGTCAATTTTCGGATCATCCTGAACAACTGAATAGAACAGGTCTTCATCAGCTATCACCGGAACAAATTAAGCAGTGCCGCAAGGTCCGCGGGAAGAAGAGCTCGTGTCGATGCCGGTGATGGGATGTGATTTTCCCCTATCAGTCCCCAAGCGGCAGGGCAATGCTCAGCACATCACCCTCACCGACAGAAATCAGAGAAGCTCCATGACCCATGTTTACAGAAGCCTAAAGCCATCACAGCGGCTGAGCTTACTGCAAGAAGGGGTTGGCCCTTCCAGCCCCAATGCCACAAAATGGGAAGGGACCCCACACCTACAGGAATGCTAAGTGTCCGCGTTCCCAACGCGAGCTTTCCCCGACAAGCAGCAAACCGGGACTGCCTTATTTCTGGGTGATAAGCCATAACACAACATGAGTGGCACATAAAAATCCAGGTGTTTTTCCCGATGCTCAGCACGTGACTCCTGTGCCTTTGCTGCACCCCCTGCTCTGACTCCGTGGCACAACAGCGTTTCTATCAGGATGCTGGTAGCTTTTTAAATGCCGCCTCTTTACGCTTAGATCTTGCAAGTGTCTATCAGATTCCTAGCTGTCAGCTTTTGAAATAAGCACAGGGGGTTTATTTCCTTCTTCATTACTTCTTTTTTTTCCAATTCCCTTCCCTCCAGTTATTTATTCCTCTGGAGGGTAAAAGAACAGCGCAAAGGAACAAGCCCCTTGTGCATACTCCATCAAGATCTGTAGACTTGCTACTAATTACTGCAGTCACAGTTATCAACCTTACAAGCAGTTCAAAAGGATCAAGGCAGCGTTTCGTCGCCGGAGCTCAGCAGGTTATGCTAACCCTGCAGTTTGCTGAGGCACTGCATCGCACCATGTTTTCGGAGCACGGGAAAAAGAAGCATGGGAATTTTTGAAAATGCTGTGTTCTGGTATCACAAGCAACCAACAGGAAAATTAGCATTGTAAAATGGCAACCTAATTTAGATAAGCACTATGTGAATCCATCTAATTTGTATACAGAGTCATTATATGGTCACAACTGAGTGACTCAAGCTTCTTTCTTGCCTTTTTTCTCCCCCCCTCTCCTAAATAACAGCGCTCTGGGAGTATCCCCGGTTAGTTATGCATTGCTGCTAGCTGACAGTTCACTGGCAGGCATTAAATGGCACAACATTACTGGGAATAGCTGGGGCACGGCAGCTGTCCGTCGGGGAGGGAGGCGGCAGCGGCTCTGCCCTGCGCCCCGGGACCCCCAGCACCCAGCCCCGCTCTGCTCGCCGAGGACACCGGGCACCTCCCCGTGCTTGGGAATTTCAGCGATCCCCCGGCCGCCCCTCTGCAGTCCTTACCCAGCTGCTTACTGGGTTTTTCTGTGATTTTTCTGGAGCTGCTGAGGAGCTGCTCAAAATGGTTGGCAGCCACTCTCCCCTAATGCAATTCCAACACTTGGATGCTCTCGTTCGGACACATCTGGGTGTGGGGCAGGACCTCGCTGTGGCTGGCGCGGGTGCCACGCAAACCCCTCGGCTGCCCAGTTTGCACAGTGGGTGCCCCCACACCGCTCCCCAGTGCCCCCCGCTCGCAGGGGCTGCCAGGCCAGCACCCACTGCACTTGGGAACGGACGCAAGGGGCTGCTTCAAAGATGGGGAAAATCTTTTTAGTAGGGCCAGCTGGGACAGGACAGGGGGGGATGGCTTTAAACTGAAGCAGGGCAGGTTTAGACCGGATCTAAGGAAGAAATTCTTTCCAGTGAGGGTGGTGAAACCCTGGCAGCCCAGAGAGGGGGTGGAGGCCCCATCCCTGGGACCATTCCAGGCCAGGTTGGCCGGGGCTGTGAGCAACCTGATGTGGTTCAAGGTGTCCCTGCTCCCTGCAGGGGGGTTGGGCTGGGTGGGCTCTGGGGGTCCCTTCCCACCCAAAACACTCTATGATTCTATGATTCATTCGTGGGCTTTGTTTTCCTGAGGACTTTTTCATAGCCAGAAATGCCAGAAGATTTTAACATCCATGCTGACAGCTTGGAAATCACCATGTTTAATAACAGAAAGCTGAAGGGAAACTAGATAAACAGAAATACTTTCCACTTGCATACTGTCCTGGTCCATTTACATTATTCCAGACATGCAGGAGATTTGTCTCTATCTAGGTGCTTACACTGATTCCATCACCATGGTATCGAAACAGCTTGCAAGTCTTTAAAAATAGAACTAATAGCATTTTCTCCTTATTTCTTCCTTTCAAGCTTTCAAGAGAAATGCTTGATTCATTTATGGCTTTATTTTATTTATTCATTTGTTTGTGAAAGGGGCTGAGTGAAGCACACTGCTTCCCCTTCATGTCAAAAGGAAAAAAAAAAAAAGAATAATAAAGAATTGTCTCGGTAGATCTGTGAGTCCCAGTGCCTGTGGGTGCTCGTCCATCCCTGGGGACTCTGCTTCCCCCAGCCCACGCCTGGCTCCAGTGAAAGCCCCGACCCCAGGCGGGATGGGAAAGTGGGGAGAGAGGAAGGAGCGTAATGAGAGCGATCCTATGCAGAGCTCAAATTAATTAGCACCGAGATCCAGAGCCAAGGAAACAGTTGCTGCAGCCTCGGTACTGCATTTTTTTTTTTCATCACCTACAAGCTCAGGACAGCGCCTGACACCGGGCACGGGCGAGAGGGCTTTCTGCTGCTCCAAGTATCCGAACCGCAGGGAAATGGCAAATCAATTTAACACTCTACAGAAAGGTGCCTGGCACAGCACGGCGTATCACAGCAGAGACAAATGGTCTCCGGATCACTTCCTTCCCCCACTCCACTGCTGCCTTCTGGTTTTTTCCCAGGTTGGAGAAACAGAATGGGGGATTATCTGCATTTGCTCTTTCACCACCCCTCTCAACAATTTTTTTTTCTTAACAGGATGGCAAGGGCCTTGCAGAGCTCTTGATGAGCCTCTCTCCATCCCTACAGCCCCCTGAAGGTACCCCAGGCACAACCCCAACCATCAGGAGCATGGATGTGACAGACAGGAGCGCGTTCCGACCCGCGCCGAGGACACGGCGGGGCTGTCCTGGCCCCACGGGAGCATCCCCTCCTGCCTGGGGGAACACAGGCTCGGAATTAGGGCATGAGAGACTATCGCCATGGGCTCCACAAGAGGGGGGGACTTTTGGAACCTCCCCTAGGGACCTACGGGTTTTGTGTACCGCATGCCGCCCTCCCCCAGCAACGTGTCCCCAAACCCTCTGCTTCAGAGCTCTTCTCCTACAGATTCATTACAAAATGCAGCGGAACAAAGCAACAAAATAAGAAGTAATGTGGTAAGCGAAGCAGCGAGGACTCTGTCCCCTTTCTGTTGTCCCCCGGGAGAAGGAAGCCACTTCACTACGTTCATTTTATGGCTCTCAATAAGAAGAAAAAAAAAATATTGCAGCAAAACTCATTAAACCAGGCAGGAAAATTTCAGTTCTTTCATTGGTATCTTCTAGGACTATGGAAATTAGAGATGGGAAAAAAAACCCTTTCAGACCACCCATTCCATATCTAGGCCAGTGCGGAGGAGTATTCCCCGCAGACTCCCGGCCGCTCTCTCCTGCTTACTGTGGAATAATTACAGTGAGCAACGTGACTTCATGTTTCCCCCAAAGCAAACCTCCACATCCTCCTCATATCCACAGACTTGTAGGGCTCCCGCGGACAACTCGCTTGGCCTCGGCTGCACCACCAGCGCTCCTCTCCAGTAACGCCGCCGCTCCAGCACGCGCCGCCCAAACCATTTTGCACCTCAGACTTGTGACCATGTTCCGCACAGAAGTTAACCCCTGAGATTTATTCTGTCCCATTTTGCCACCGTAATAGAGAAGGAAGAGATCCTAATTAGCTCAGTGCTGTTGCAGGGATGCATGAATATTAATGCAACCATCCAAACTAATTTCGGCAATTACTACTGTTACAGCAGCCCTATTACAATTCATAAACTGAGGATTGATATGAAGATCATTCTTATTAAGAGAGCAAGAACAACTGTTAGTAGAGCTCCATCATGCCGCAAATGACACTAACAAGGTTAGAAACTTTTTTCCCCCTATATAAAGTAATAACAAAAATCTGTAAATATTTTGAGAATAAAAAAGCCTTCATCATTCACCAGGAACAAACACCCCATCGACTTTTCCGAGATGCTTTGATAGCCATTAATCAGAACGGTACAATAATGGTACAATCTGTGACCTGATATTTTATTCCAGCTTAAGCAGCAAGGGCCATTGCCTTCCTGCCTGCGTCGATCAGTCACGCTGGCTCTTTACCTGAAACGTTAATGCAGACTGTCTGCATGTTATGGAATATACACGGAGCTTCCTTCTCCCCGGCTGAACGCGGGGAAGTTTGTCATCTCCTGCGCCTATTCCCAAGCATGGAGCATTTAACACCGAGAAAGACAGAAGGAGCCGTTAAACCAGCGAACTGATTCCTGACTGGGAATCTCTATTTTCTGTCTAGATTTCACATTGATACTCCCCTTTAAAGTGTTTGATCTCAGAAAGACATCAGTATATGAAATGGCTGATTGATTATATGGCATTTAAAGCTTAAATGCACTTTTATTATGTATATAGCATTTTTATACTTATTTCCTTTCATAATGCTTCCCTGCTCCCCCCCCGCAAACACTTGCCAATACTTGGAAATTATAAAGCTAAAGTCTACTAAAATTAAGAAGGAATTAAACAATTTAATGGGGAAAAGAATCATGATACACATTTAGATTGCATTATCACATTATATTGATTCAGAACAACGGCAAGTTTTCACTTCTATTTCCAAACTGAAGGCTACCGTTGTTTTACAGCTGCCCACCGTGATTTAAATAACCAGCAGCTCTCTGTGTGCGTAATTGATGAGATTCATGGCACTATGAGACATCACCAAGCACCTGACATACACAGAGTGTCAAAAATCTAACTCCCAGCAAAGAAAGCATAGAAATATCTCAAGGGTGGGGGTCACGAGGACAGAGCCAGACTCTCCTCAGTGGTGCCCAGAACCAGGCCAAGGGGCCATGGGCACAACCTGAAGCAGAAGAGGTTCCAGTTGAACGGGAGGAAGAACTTGTTGACTTTGAGGGTGCCCGAGCCCTGGCCCAGGCTGCCCAGGGGGGCTGTGGAGTCTCCTTCTCTGGAGATCTTCAACCCCCGCCTGGCCGCTGTCCTGTGCCCCCTGCTCTGGGTGAGCCTGCTTGGGCAGGGGGGTGACACTGGGTGAGCTCCTGAGGGCCCTGCCAACCCCTGCCGTGCTGGGATTCTGTGAAAACCAGCTTACGTGAAGGCAATGCGGGCTACAGAGATGAATTTCCAGTTCCGACTAACCACACACCACGTCGGCCCCAGTGACCACAGCCAGGTACCCCCACCCCCCGGGGCACCCCACCATAGCAGGGCCCTGCTGTGCAAAGCGTGGTGCACACCCCCGGCGCACACCCCCGCCAGCCCGAGCAGCCACATCCCTGCCGGCGGGGACCCGAGCCCACCGCCCGCGCTGGCTGTAAATCCGGGGGCTCGTGCAGTTCCCTTGGCAAACCCTCGCCCTCCGCCATACCCTGGGCCATGCACCAGCGCAAGCATCCATCTTTTTTATTTATTTCCAGGGGGAGATGGGCAGGACAGGACAAGGCAACAGCACTTTCTAGTAGACGAGCATCCATTTACTAAAAAATAGCTTTAAGAGAGATGTCACGGGGTCCTAAACAACTAAATCTGGTCTTGATATTCCCACCATTTTACCACACTAGACTTGACTAAATATTGAACCTAGACCTCTAACGTTGTGCCAGATGCTTAACAAAGATCTTTTATGTTTCAGGGAAATGGCAACTCAATCTAATAAATAGCAACGCAAAACATAGGGTCTAAGCACAAATTTGCTTTCCTGTTGCTTATCCTGCATAAAAGTAGGGGGAAATGAAATAAAGAAAAATCCCCACTGGTAACGATCAACGACAGAGGAAGCTGGTTTAAAAATCACACAGATCAGGCTGTTGTGGACCAGTTGCAAGACTTGCCAAAATTACACAGTATTTTATATCCCCTAATGGTTTGCAATTTTAGAAGAAAACAGCTTCTCTCTGAACAGCCTGGCAACACGCAAGCGTCTGCAAGAGGATTTTTTTCTCTGCCTCCACCTGCTGGCCAGACCATAATAATTTTCCATCAAGATGAGCACTGCAGATGGAGTCAGGAACACTCCTGAACCGACCGTGGATGGGCCATGCCTGTGGGCAAAGGCCATCGCCACTTGGAAGCTTTGCGACATTCCCAGAGCAGCCCGGCGCAGCCCGGAGCCACTTTTTACTCCCTGTAAGTGCAGCCACAATATTGAGTTTTACGCTTACTGCCTGAACCACGATACATTTATTCCCTTGGTGGTATGGGCAAATTTATGTGCAAATACTGGACACAGTATTACATACAATATAAAAATAGAAAGTAAAAATGAAAATGCAGTCTCTATGGGAATTTCTATGGGAATACCAACAGAGAGGGATTTAGCAAATAATAATTATTTGGGTGAAAAAAATGGTCTCAATATATTTGAGAAGGCGGCTGTTTCCAGAAGGGACACTCACTGAAAATGTTCCTAGAGATAATTGCTATTAACGACTTTTGTCCAGGATGAATATTGAATTAGAGCCAGATTCTATTGTGGTGTCCACTCAAGTACATAATTTGGGATTTTAATGTAAATCTACACGCTGGCTAGAAATCAGGTTTATCCATTACAGCAGCCACCTTCGTAAGCATTTCCATGCAGTATTCTTCTACTCTGGGCTACCAACCCCCATGGATGCTGCCCAAAACATACGTACGGAACCAATGCTGCTGAGATGAGACCATCTTGTGCACCTCTGATAAATGCAAGCCTTATTTTCAGAGTCGACGGTACTATTTCAAATGGCATTCGCTCTATCTCATTGAACTTAGAATCATAGAATCATAGAATGTTTAGGGTTGGAAGGGACCACTAGTGGTCATCTAGTCCAACCCCCCTGCAGTGAGCAGGGACACTGCTAACTAGATCAGATTGCTCAGAGCCCCATCCAACCTGGCCTTGAATGTTTCCAGGGATGGGGCCTCCACTACCTCTCTGGGCAACCTGTTCCAGTGTTTTACCACTCTTATTGTAAACTTGGATAAATGTAAAGTATATCCTAAAACACACCTGAAGTTCGGTATTTGAAAAGGACGAGGAAACCTCTATAACACTGGAAACCCAACAAGCACCCAGGCCCACAGCAGCTCCCTGCTGGGGCGTCTGCCTGGTGGCCACAGTCACTTTTTGACCCCCCCTCTGCCCAGCAGAGGGACACCGAAAATTGCTGAAAACCTGAACATCCCTTCACTTTCTGAAATAAGTGCTGTAGGTGGTCACCAACCCGTACTAAGGTCCCTTACGAGACTGAAAGTCTAACATTTCCATCTAGACCTCAGCCCATCCCATTCCAATGGCTGCTCAGAGGGCCGATCCCTCCTCCAGCGCTCGTGTCCAGCACAGACTCAGACCAGGCGAGGTTCGGGACTATCACCTGAACATCCCACCACCAGAGAGCTGCTCGTGGCCAGGCGATGCCCAGGTCAGAAACCCCTCTCCTGGGCATGGAGAGAGGAGACCTGTCCCAGCTGGACCTGGCAAGGTTCCCACCAGTACCACGGGCGTTCAGCTCTGCCTTGAGACAACCGTCAGAGAAACACACTCATGATGCCTCGACACCAAGTGACTGACTTCACTGGGAGTTATGAACTATTTATACAGGTTCTTTGCCAAATGTGTTTCTGTGCAGGATTGGAGAGCATCAAAAACAAGCAAGTGATGTACTTGAGCTATTCACACGGGCCTTTCTCATCCGCTGCATTAATAATGGAATGAAATTGTGGCATGCCACATAGATATACAGGCAAAAAGGAGCAAAGAGCACTGCAAAGGGTTATTTCAAGACAAAATAGGTGTGGTCATATGAAAAGGCCACTTCAGAACAGGCCCTGTTGTACCCTTCAAGCAGCAGCTCCTATTTGCTTCCTGCTTTTTATTTTTCTTTTCTTAAACTAAAGTGCCCCTCGCAAATACTGTTTATGCCACCCCAACTACAAAAAACATCGGTTCCAGCAGAAATGGCATTATGCAGAAGCAGCGTAGGAGGCGGCAGTGGTAGCCAAGGATAAGGATGAAATGGAGCTTGAGTTTCTCTCGTTTTGGTGAACCCAATCAAGACCCCCAAGACCCAATCAAGACCCCCAAGAAGCTGCTGCTTACAACCACAGCATCATCAGCTGTGCTCATCTTGGGGTGGCAACGCGCACACCCCCAGCTATGACACGCATTTGCAGGTTTGATTCACGATGGCTAACAAAGAACAAGGGAGGTCTTTCACAGAAATCGCCATTTTCTTGTCATCCAACAAGACAAAATCATTTGCATCTTCGCCTAAGGAATTATATCCAAATACCAGTTTTCAGGCAGAAATTGGAGCACTAGGTGAAATGTTGGAGAGATGCTCAAGTCCCTGCGCCATCCAATCTGGAACGAGCGGGGAGGAGCAGCTCGTGGTACATGAAGGACGAGGAGCGGAGCTTCCCAGGCCAGGGCCATGGCTGAGGCAGAAAAATGAATTTGTTTCTCACTCTTCCTATTCATCAAAGCTGCAGCAGTACTAATAGGATAAAATAGAACAGAAGCGTTCAACAACAGTAAACCAGCCCTATTTAGACCAAAAAATGGTACTGAAAGTGTTCCAACCTGCTTTATAGCCAACTGTAGCATTTGTCATGGCTCCTTTTATGTCCCTCTTTCCCACCGAGGACCAGGTCTTTGGTGTCTTCCCCTCAAGACCTGTTAAAGCTTTTCTTTTTGTGGGTTTATCTTTAAAGATATTGCCCATATTTCCAGGCCTTTCCTATTTCTCTGCTACGTATCCCCGCTCCATCTGGCACTTGCAACACCTTCCAATTTAGATTTATCTGGAATGAATCCAGCAACAGCTTCAGAAATACTGAAACAGATGCTTTAAACAATGTCTCTTCCACCTTTTGCACTGATGGAGAAGGGAGCTGTCAGACCTCCCTGCCCTCTGCTCTGCACAGCATCGCTTCAGGTTCCCGAGCCCGTAGCATTCACCAGGATTGCTGGAGGGAAGAGCACTTGACTTTCAGGCTGTCGTGGCTATTTGGGTGGCTCCAGGCACAGGCACCGAGCGAGCCCACAGGTCCTGGGCAGTTCCTGGTTTCCTCCACATGTTCTGGAGTCCTTGCCCCAAATCCACGCCACAGGCGAACAAAATTGCATCCCCTCTCCAATGAGCTGCTGCTGCCACCTCCCCCTGCCAGCTGCCTGTGGCTGTATCGTCTTCTCCTTCCCCACATCCATTGCCAAATGGCCCAAGTGCCACTGGGCAGGTGGGCCCCCCATCCCTGAGCTACCTCCCAGTGCTCTGCTGCCTCTGGTGCCGCAGCCGGGGGGTGTCACAGGGATCATTCTTTATTTCCAAGTATCCCTGAAGCGCAGAGGGTGGGAGGCAGCATCTTCCCCCCAGTGTCCTGTACCGGTACCCGGAGGCGTGGGCAGGAGCCGCCGCTCGGGGCAGCCTCCGCAGAGGCTCAGCCCTGCTGTGCCCTGGGACCTGCAGTTTGTTCCTACGCCCCCAGCAGCACCCGTCTGCCTCCAGCCTTGTCCTGACTCCTCCCAGCGAGGCTGCTTTGCTCCTGAGGAGCTCTTGAATTTACAGGTCTTTAACCACCTCTGAAGCCGCTGGCAGGATGTGTATATCCATGCACCCATGAATATTTCATATTCAGAGGCATCGGTCACACAGGCTTCGAGCTCCACGGTCACAACTGCCTACCCAGTATATACACCACGTACTTATTTAACTGTCTCCATTTTCTCCTTTGTTTTCTTTTCATCTTCGTGATTATCGCCTATCATTCAGTAGGAAGTTACATCTATAATTCAAAACCGAGCTTCAGAACTGGCTCCTGTTTATAACGAGGGTGTAGTGTAGCATTGATCTAGCCTCTTGCGTGCGGTAATAAATATAAATCAAACCCATAATCCTTCCCATTTTTAAATGCAAACCTATCATCAAATAGCCAGCGTTGTCTTAAGATTTTTCAAGCGTTGCTAATTTTTCAAGTATGTATGTAAACTAATTCTTTATCCGCCCTGCAGCTTAAAGACAAGATGAACTTAATCTGTGACCGGCTTCAGACCGCACCTCGGGTGCCGAAGAGGGTGGAATTATCCCCCTTGGCACAGAGCATCTTCGGGACTGGGGCTGCCTGGAACTGGAGGGGCTTGGCACAAATCAGGACGTGCAGGGGCTGGGAACACGGCTGGGAACCCCTGTGGGTTTCTCCATAAATACGCTGCTCTGCGAGGACTTCTAAAGCAACCAGCCCTCGCGGGGGGCTCTTCCAGCAGACACGCCACCCGAGAGTATGAAATGTCTACGACCGCTTTCTCTTCAGATAATCGAGTGGTTTTAATTGCTAGAACTATTAAAAAGCATTTGCTCTTTTTTTTAAAAAGGATCACAAAGCAAGCTAGAGCAGAAAATAAGCAGGAAAATGAACAACAGTCAGAGCACAGAGGAAGATTCCCTTCCTCCGCAGGCGCTGCGGTCCTCGTGCCGCTGCGCCCGGTCGCCTTGCCGCCTGAAGGGATGTAGGAGCTGCATCTCCCCAGTGGGATGCCCTGGAGCACCAGGAGGCCAAACCCTCCTTCAACATCCACCCAGACCTGAAACATCACCCTGACGCCTGATTGCGAGCCCACTGCAGCAATTCTCATTAAGTAAATTATCGTTTATCATCATTTTTTAGTGGTCACAGGACCACTGAGCACCTGTAAAAGCTGTGCCACCCTGGCCCCAGCCAGCCTGGGGGGCTGACGCTGGCACCGACCCCCCGTCCTCAGAAGAGCTCGGTGACGACTGCCAAGGCACACCAGGCAGACCCCAGCCCCGCTCCTGACCCTGCGCCGGCATGCTCGGCGGGGAGCTGACCCCCCCTTGCAGGGCAGAGCCAAACCTCCTGTCCCAGAACACTTGGGAAATTCACTCCATCCCTCACACGCTCCTACCAGAGGCACCCATTTGCCATCTTTCCTAGCCACGATCACCAGTTTGCTCAACAAAGTGAAACAGGGGACCTGGAACAACCCCCGGCCACGTCCGAGCGCCGGGAGGGAGGCAGGGCGAACCCGCCTGGTGCTGGCACCCAGCGCTGCGGGGGGAAGCCAGGAATGGGGAACAACGTCCCGTACCCGAGCAGCCTCAGCGTGCCCGCAGGCACACGGATGCCAACCGTATAAAGTCAGCGGCTGGCTGCAGCGGCGAATTGTGCAGGACGTGTGAACGAGGCGTTGTGCATTGAAATGCTGAGTTAAGCTTTGAGAAGAGAAAAATAATATTTCCTTTACAGTACAAGACAAAGCTGCTGTAAAAACCCTCCTTCACAAAAGTTCTGTCGGAAAATGCTTTCCACGTAATTAGATACAGTTAATAAAAACCAAGTATCAAAGGGAAGGGAAAACAAAGGTTTGAAGGCAAGGAAAAAGATGCTTTCAGATCTGATTTCAAAATGATTTTGCATAACCGAGAACGCAAATTTAACAATGTTATTGTACTCTATCATTAGGAGAAAATGAGAACAATCTACTTATCACCAAACCGCATTTTTTAATCAAAAAACCCCACTTCAAACAAAATACATCATTGGTATAAAGACCATGAAGGATGGATCATTCACAACAAACCAGACCCAAAGAAGGCTTTAGCCAAGGTGTCCTGGTTTGCAGGCTGGGTTCAAAACTGCCGGCGTCCCGAGCGAAGGCGGGTGCCCTGGCTGGCGTGGGGACCCGGGGCATTCCCGCTGCGGGAAAGGGAAGGCAGCGCCCGCACTCCCAAACCGAGCAAAAGGGCACCCACCGAGGCCATGTCAGGCGGAGGCTTTATTCACAGCAAATCACTTGGTCCAAAGGTACAAGACCCCAGCGGGAGCTTAGCGAGCCGTAGCATCGCTGTGGTGCCGTTGCAGCCCCGGGTTAAACCCCGTCACGGGTTCTGGGATATCCCAGAAGGGGCTCAGGTCTCGCCTGGTATCTCAGGTGCTTCAGGAAACCGCAATGGGAGTGAGCTGATGCTCAGCGTAAAATTTTGTGGTTTCAATAGCAAGGATGTGCAAGTCAGCTTTTGCTGCCCACAGACTTGCATCATGAGCGTGAGCTGTACCGTGTTCTACCTTACGATAACGTCCTGTCCCGTGGGAAATAAACAATTTGTGTAAGTCAGCCAGAGCTTTCCTCCTCAGGCTCTGAATGCATGGTTCCCTAACCAGACCTGTGGACCAAGGACAACCTGTCCCGAAGTTCTCGTTGCAGGGTAAGACATCGGGCGCATTTGCAAACACATACTTTGCTGTTGTACAAACAAAGGGATGAAAAAAGCGAGCAAGGTGAGTTGCCAAAAACCTCCGTTTGGTACCAATTCTCTCTGCTCAATAAATTTAATAATCCAATAAACTTCTTTTATTACAATCTCGCACTACAGTCTCCCTCAGAACGTGGCGAGGTTCCACTTGCCCCCGTAAGCACCACTAGGCACCAGCTCCAGACTCGGTCATTTCCAGCCCAGATTTCGATCAAGTAGAACTTTCAAAATAATTCAAATATATAAAATTCATCAAGTTATCAAACTTAATCTGTTCATATGGTGGCTGAATTATTCTCTCAATGATTACTGTTACCAGTGAAGCACCAGAAATACAACTGGCACCCAAAGTACTTAGCACACTTGAAGCACCTTGAGAAATCTGGGTTTAAAGACAGAAGAATCACACTGAGGTTCACTGCAACGAACCACACAAAATGAAACGCGTGCTCAGCTACTCGACCGAACCAACCCCATAGCTACGGTTACATCAGGTATTTGGTTACTCTCCCTCACGTGATTTAAAGAAAAGCAGCAGCAATCCCTGATGGAGATTCTGTTGTAGGTAGGGGGAAGCTCAGTAAAAATAGAAATGCCATTTGAAAAATTAACAGCATGCGCAGCCCAGGACACTACCATCCCATTATTCCTGGGGCAAAACGGGAGACCAACGATCAGTCGGTTGGGCTGGGAATAGACACTGGGCTTGCTGGGCTGGCAGCAGGCTGGACCAGTGGCCACTCGCTGCTCTGCCCCCCCATCAGTCATAGAATCTTAGAATCACAGATTCCCAGGCTGGAAGGGACCTCAAGGATCATCTGGTCCAACCTTTCTAGGCAAGAGCACAGCCTAGACAAGATGGCCCAGCACCCTGTCCAGTTGAGGCTTGAAAGCATCCAGCGTGGCAGAGTCAACCCCTCCCCTGGGGAGATTATTCCAATGGGTGACTGTTCTCATGGGGAAAAATTTCCCTCTCACGTCATCGGAATCTCCCCAAGAGCAACTTGTGCCCATTCCCCCTTGTCCTCTCCATGGGACTCCTTGTGCAAAGGGAGTCTCCACCCGGCTGACTGCAGGGACAGGGATGGGGCCAGATCCCCCCATCCCTCAGGAGCAGGGTGCTGGGTTTGAGTCGCCATCCACCCTCCTCATCCCTTACGCTTGTGTGAGAGCCAGGCACTGATGCTGGAAAAGGCCGAAGATACTCTCCCTGCTGCAGAGCATTCATAATGTAACACGTGCAAAGCCAACAACTGATCGGTTTACAAAACCAGTGGCTTAACTCCGCCAGCTACACCGGGGAAAGCATGAATGCTTGAACACACAGGCTTTAAGATACGTCAGAATAAGAAGAGGCTTTTGATATATATTTAATTGCAAAACCCAAAGAAAATCCAAAAGCAACCTGAGGTGAATAACCGAGATGAGAGATTCAGCTAGGAGAGCTCAGAGAAATGCAAAGAACTGCACATTTTTCCCCAGCTGAATCCTTCAGACAACACTTCAAACGAGGAACAGAAATCTAGAAGTGGAGGTGGCTGCTCAGCGCTCCGGCAGTCCCGGGCAAGGTGTGCAGCCTGAAAAACTCAGCGCCCTAGCACCTGGGAGAAGGGCGTTCTGCCGTATCGGGTCTGTTTTCAAAGCAGACCAAGATGGGGGGGTGGGCGGGAGAGAAGCACAGCAAAGCCGTAAGGAGGGAATGCTTTTCCCAGGTCTAGTTGTGGGAATGCTGAACACGTATGCTTCCTCGCTTTTAGCTTCCAGCAGACAGGGAGTCTCCAGTAGCCACAGCCAGCAGTAGGTTAAGCAATGGAACCGGTAAAAAAGAATACGTGCCACAGCTTTCTGGCACTAGCGAAGGGACTGGGTGGATCCATGAATCTGGGAGGCCTTTCCCATCGCCTTTTCCCTGAAAATTCTGGCAATGTTATTTTCTTCTCCTTCTGAGCAGGTTTGTTGTTTTTTTTTTTTTAAATCTGTAACTCTGTTTTCTGTGCCCAGGAACAGAGGGGTCATTTTTTTTCCCTTCAACAGGCAAACGTGATACAGGTCATCTCCATCTGCATTAAACCTCCTAGAAAGATACCATCATGGGTGAGCCTCTCTGAAACGGCCAGCTGAAAACGGGAACGCCACCTCCACCGTGCATCTGATCACTGCAGAGCTGTAAAACACCCAGCCGTTATTCTTCTCCCTCGAAGCAGCAGCCCCGTCAGGACCTCTAGTTTATCAACAAGGATGCTGTGCAATGGGAAAATGGAGGCACTGGTTACTCAGGCGATTCTACACTCGTGTGATGCGTTTTCCACTGACGCTTACCAGGCCAGGCTCTGCCTTACTCACCCGTGCTCAAGAGATGGCCCCGCAGAGCGGCTCACTCCAGCCCCGCTGCAGTTGTTAATAATTAACGCCTTATTCCTCCACCACATACAGGAGGAAACGTGAAAGGCACTGAAGTTGAATAGCTGGTGAGGTAAGTGGAAAACTGGGAAAAGTTTTGGCCAGCAGCTGCCAGCCGGTGCAGGGGAAGGGGCCGGGACCACGCAGGCAGCCGGGCAGGTGGCTGGCTCTTGCCAGATGGCTTCCTAAAGCCAAGCTGCCCTCTGGGGCAGACACATTCCCTTTGGTCCGAAAGCTTCGATGAAGTGCATTGCGACTGTTTGACCAGCCAATGTTCACACTGAAGTCAAAGTGCTTCAGACTGGGACCCCAGCGGATCCCAGACCAGTGTTTCGGCACTGGAGCCAATCCACATCTCCCCAACATGAGGTACCCCTCAACAGAGCAAGGTCGGTGCCAAAATAGAGGATTGGTGTTAAAGATGGGCACAATCATGTGTCTTGTCCTTTATCGCATTATACCCAAGTTGGGTTTTCTTAATCTCCTTGAAAGACACGCCGGGTATGTAACAGTTACCTATGGACAGGCTTTCCTCGGGCACTGCTGCTTGCGAGGCTCGCACCATCATGGCATCACCGCATGCATGGTCCTTCCCATGCATTTATCCCGTATTTCTACCAACTGGATAGGAATTGAAGAACCCAAGCAAAGACACAATGAGCCGCTTGCCAGGAGAACGGGAATTGCAGCTGAGCAGCATCACTTGCCCCTGCTCCATTTTTCACTTCACCTCCAGATTCCAGGAGCAGCCGATCTCTGTATCGAGTCAGCATCCAGGCTCCCTTTTGCTTCTCCTCCAGGGTTAAGCAGGGGGCCATGCCACCCCCCAGCCCAGCCCTGGCTCCCCAAAGGCACCTGCTGGTGGAAATACAGCCTGAGAGGTGCCAACTGCCAAGTGCAGCCACCCAGCACTGGGACCCGGCCCAGATAAAGACTTCATTAAGAAAAGACTTCATTAAGAAAACTGATCCAGCTGTTTTCAAAATAGCAGCGACCAAGTGAGCCATCTCCTGCTAAGGGGCTGCCCTGCGGTGGCAAATGGAAGCAGGGGGAGTTCCTACAGCACGTGCCCATGTGGCTCACCTAACCGTGGAACAACACGCATGTAGGAAGAGAAAACAGAAATAAAGAATCAGGAACCATTTAGAAAGAGGCTCCCGTACTGTGTTTTCAAGACACGAAAGGTAATTCCATGCGCAAAGGCAGCAAGGCAGGACTGCAGCTGGGGTCAGGTGAATAGAGCAGATAGGGGACCTCGGCACCCGTCGGAGCAGAGCGGCTGTGCTGGGTTTTCACACAGTAAAGGTAAAATATAGAAAATACGTTGGCACATAATGTGACTGAGATCTTGGCTATCTGCTCACTGATTCAGAACAAACCCACCCAAATCTCCATCGAAGGATAAATTATGTCACGGTTGAGAACAGATGCTTGACTGTACAGTGACAAAAACTATAAATACGTTATGCCTGCACATTATATAAACATACGTACTTGGGAGCAGTATGCACTGTAAGGCACAGCTCAGCCTGAAGCCACAAAGCACAGAAAAAGTAAGAGCCACGTGACTCCAAGGGCTCGGAAGAGGAGCCCAGCTCAAAGCGCCGCAGCATCGCGTCTGCCCCGTCCCTTTGAACACCTCGGCTGCACTCAGCTGGTCCGAGGCTCTCAGAACAGCATCTCTCAGTATTTTCCACTCCCTCCTCTAATTTACTTTATGGTAGTCAGGGATTAGCTGGTCAGCCATGGTTCTCCAAAAGCTCGCAGGCCTTAGGAAGGGGGGACTCAATGCTCTATAGGAGAGGAAAACCCATGGCTCTTCCCAGAAAGACCGAACCCACTGGTGCGTTCTAGCTCTTCCCCTCGTGGCTCTCCGTGGCGTCACCGCTCCACCGCTGGCAAGGACAAATCGAGGGCAGCGCTGTGAGCCACATGCTGCCCTTGCACCACACTCCCATCCTTACTGACCTGCAACGCCCATGCCCAAAAGGAAAAGCTCATTCTGAAACCTTGGGATCTTTGCTTGACAAACCCTGCATTTCTCAGTAAAAATTTAACTACATCAATTCCCCTAGTCTTTTTTTTTTTTATTTTGCTAATGAAGCTTTTCCTCTGAAACTTCAACAATAAAATAATTGTGTTGTTGAGCAAGGTTTCTCATGTACAGATCTCAAAGCACTGAAGGAATTCATCAGAGTATTTTCCAATAACGAAAAAGTGTTTTGAATAAACTCCCACAAACCCAAAACAAGCAGGATCAAACAAGAACAGGAAATCGTGCATGAGAGCAAACGACAACGGAGGAAAAATTAACAGATTTGCAGGGATCATCATCTCCCTCTAATCTCCACCCAGGCATCACACGGGTGGCAGAGCCTGCCCTGCTGCTGCACACTGACGGTCTAATACCTACAGCCCAGGTGAAGCTTAGCGCAGGGGGCTGGTGCGACCGGGCCAGGGGCACCTAGGGCCAGGCGTGGGGAGACAGGATGGGAGATGCCCGGGGCACGGCCAGGGTCCCCCAGTTGGTAAGTGCTATCCCACGCTCACCAGCTGGGTGGGGTTTGAAAGGCTGAGAAGGAGAAAGCTGAGAACAGGTAAGGAAACGCCTTGTTGTGCGGCTGAGCCTGATCATAGAATCATTAAGGTTGGAAAAGATCTCCAAGATCAAGCCAAACCATCAACCCAACACTACCATGCCTACTAAACCATGTCCCGAAGTGCCATGTACACATATTTTTTTAACTCCTCCAGGGATGGTGACCCCACCACCTCTCTGGGCAGCCTGTTCCAATGCTTGACCACTCTTTCACTAAAGACATTTTCCCTAGTATTCAGTCAAAACCTCCCCTGACGCAACTTGAGGCCATTTCCTCTAGTCCTATCACCCATCACTTGGGAGAACAGACACCCACCTCCTGATCCTGCACATCTGCTCTGAGCAGCTGGAATGTCAGTGCGTGCCAAGCCCCGCCGCAGGAGAGCAGAGCTCTTGTGGAACAGGTCACCGAGATACACAAGGAAATACTTTAAAAATCCACCCTTTGCACTTTTGACGCTTCAGCTCCCTGTCTGCAAAACCCGACGGAACAGCAGACCCCGCGCCGTGCCGCTGAGGGCAAGGAGCTCGCTGGAAGACAAGGAGTTGCTCTGATATGACGGAGATGGGCAAAATGGGGAGGGGGTGGCTACAGGGGCACGTATGGAAGAAGATGCACACATTTAAATGCGTTTCCTGAAAAGTCAGGATCTCTAAATTGGAAGAGAAATAGCATAAACCGTCCCTGAAAACTGTGCAAGGCTAAGGTGGCGAGGAACACTGGAACCAGAGAAAGTCTCCCAATGAAAGCTCCTCCACTCTGTTCTTTCTTCCCCTGAAAAATTATTTTTGAGTTGAGGGGCAAGCAAACAGGAGATGCAATCTTTGTTTAAGAGAGAAGCAACTTGACCTTGCCTTCAGGGAATACATATTAAAATTCTCATAAATATCTTTTACAGCTTACAGAATTAATTAGATTGAATCCATTGAGTTTTCAAACCATTAAATAAAGTCTCTTATTGATTTACAGATTATAGGTTGATAAATCACAGCAAAGGTCCTTCCTGTTTTATTATCCCCCTTGAATCCTTTTTAAAAATGTTATTCAGTCTCAAATCAATAGCCACTCTTGCAAAGGGAAAAAAAAAAAAAAAAGATACAAAAACGTTTCCAGATGAAAAGGTTTCCAAATGCAAGTTCTAAACCTGTGGATGAATCTTACCCCAAAGCACTAACAAAACATTTTGATACCGTCCGAGTGCGGGGAAGCGATGAGCTGCCTTCCCCGACAGAGACCCTCAGGAGAGGGAAGGGGAGGTGGAGGCACAGCGGGCTTTGAGCCACCGGCAGGATCAATGCCCACAGCTACATTCATGAAAATGGGACACACTGATTTCAAAAAGCTTCGACCAGAACATCTCTTCAATTTGCACTTTCTCCTAATTTCATTTCCCACAATACGTTTTTTCAATATTAAAAGAAGATGATAAAAAAATTACCATTAAAATGCACATTCACCACACAATCTTCTCAGACTTCACCCACTTCATTCCCATCAACAAGAGGAATGCCCCACGCCAAAACCAAAACAACATGACCACAACACCAAACCAAAGCGGTCAATCCCCACACAAGCCGCCTTCGATTACAAACCAGAGCACACCTAAAATTTTTGGTCACTGGGTTTTGTATCTATTTTGATGGTATTTTTACATGGCTTTCGAACAAGATTGGATTAGCTTAGAAAGACACGACATTTTCCACAGAAAGTGGGAAATATATCAAACATGCTAATTAGGTTGTAAAGAACGCATTTTAAAAATCATTCCTCAACGAGTACATTTTTTTTCCCCCAAAGCCTTAACCCGTTCAAGAGCTGATGAGTCACCCCTTTACTTGAAGATGTTCAAGAATGACTAATTTAAATTTTCAAAGGGAAGAGAGGAGGGTTACAGACTTGGCGATGCAGGCCACATCCATCTCCAACGAGATCTCTTGGAGGAGAGTGGAGTCAGAACCCAATTCCAGCCGCAGATTCGGCGGACGGTGTTTCTCCCCGCTGCCAGGCAGGCCCCTGGGCTGCGCCTCCCTGCCCCTCCTGCGCCCAGGCCCGCTCCTCCACGCTCACCCATGCGCGCTTTAATCCTGTTGCGACGCGCAGCAATCGATAAGCAGATTGCTGAGAAAATGATAGCATTTTGTCCGGGTGCTTTTATGGATTAATCCATGAAGACAGGCAGCACTGCCAGCATTTGCAGATGAAGAGCAGCGGCTTAGCAGAGGACCAGCCCTCTTCAACAAGTGCCAAGCGCATCCCGCCCTCCCCACACAATGCTGGAAGCCCGGGGGCACAAGGAGGTAGTGAAGGCACGACCACGGGGTTAAGCACATAAAACCCAGCTAAGACTCAAACATTTTTCTCCATCATCAAGGAAAAATTTAGTTAACAAAATCAGGGAATCTGTTATTAGATTCAGGTCCGGTCCCCTTGACTGTGTTCAGGCAGGGATCCTCCTACGGGGAGCATGCAGGGTGGAGGGGATAAAGAAAGAGCTCGTTTTTTGCCCACTCAGCCCCCATGCCTGGCAATGTCTGCCTAGCGAGTCAGGGACGACTGAAGTCTCTGAACCCGTGGCAGAGCTTTTTCAATATTCCTGGAGCTGAGCTGAGATCTGCTCCTCCTGGGGTGACAGATTCACCATGGGCAGCAAAAGGCAATTCAAATGCTTTCATGGCAGAGCAGTTACGCAGTATAAAACGTCGGTATTTCTGATCTACCCTTCCTTAATCACATTTGTATAGCTGTAAAGAAAGAACATCTGTGGCGTTACTTTAAACTTGGACGACCGAGACAAGCCATTGGCATAACTGAAGATCTGCATTAGAGGAGTTCGGCTTTGCGGGAGCCTTGCGGGCACTTCCCTCCCTCCCAGCAGGGTCCCGGCCCCCCCCCCCCCACCCCCCACAAAATCACTCCCCCCCGCCTCTTTTTCGC
>NW_009258879.1:1539801-1542807 GCF_000687185.1 Egretta garzetta
CCCCCCCCCCCGCCGGCCCCCCCCCCCCCCCCCCATCCCCTAATAAATCACTTCCCTCTGTCTGTTTTTTGCTATTTTTTTAATAACCACTGCCTCCACCCTTTGTTAGAGTAATGTAAGACCAGCTGGCATTGCCCAACACCATAGGAAGACATCAGTGATGAGGGACCTGATTCATGAAAAAACCTACATATAAATGCGCATTTTAAGATTAAATTGAAAAAACTTCCCCTCCCTGAGCCAACTGTGAACTGCCAGTGACCAGAAGTAATTATTTATGGTGGCAGCATGTTGTTCCTCCAAACCTGACACAACACAGTATTTCATCACCTTGTGCAACTGTACCACGCCTAAGATCATGGCTAATCCAGGTTTTACACCTCTTGGCCATGCATAAAACTGACTTCGCTTTCCTTTGCCAGACTGGGTGCTCAGGGCACCTGCATAAGTGTGTTCTATAATGCAGGGTGTGCTGCATCCACAGCTGTTCTCCTGAACCAGAGCCACTCCACCCATTTTGGAGCTCTCCCTCGCTGGCCTGGGAGGTCCCGGCTGTTCACAAATTCTCGCCCTTTAGGAGATGAACTCATCTCCATGGGTGTTCTCCATCTCCTCCATCCATCATGCTTGTCTAGTGATGCTGATGCTCAGCAGCTCGGCTGCACCTGCCACGCCACGATCTTGCTCATTTACTGTTTGCAGTTAATCATTATTTTTTCCTATACTCTACATGAATATTTGCAGAATTTACTTTACTTTTATGTGCCTGCTTTTATTTAAAGAAGTCTAAAATTGTCTGTCCTGCTTTCCTCCAAAAAGTAAGCCAGGGAGACTTTTTTTTTCCCTCATGGTAGCTGCCTGTTTCATCTTTTCATTTACCTTAGTGCCTTTGCTTTGCTGGTTTCATCCAACTTCAGAGCCCTTCATTGCTTCTTTTCACGCGGTGCCTAATACTTTTAATCTCCCATTTTACATTCATTGTCTTCTCACATACACTTTGATCATAAGTTTCTTCTGGCTGATTCTGTTCCGGCAAATGGATGCACTCGAGAGAAAGCGTCTCCAGAAGACCTTTTTTCTCTCCTACATTTATCTTCCAGCATGGGTTTCTGTCCTGCTCTGCCTCATCAGTGTCAGCGCTTCAAACGCTGCCTCCCAAGCAGCTGCCGCTCTACAGCAGCCGCCATGGCCTCAAGTAAACAAATAACTTGTGCATCACCTGGATTGCGGACCAGGAGCGCAAGAGTCCCATCGCTACAATTAAAGGGAAAGAAGATGCTCTAGCAAGGAAAAAAAAAAAAAAAACCACAACTTTAATTTTTTCAATTGGGTGCTCAGCTTTGCTGCGGTCAGGATGGGAAACACCACCAGTGCCAGCCTATGAGAACTGGCAGGCTGTGGGGTGGAGGGAGGCTGTGCTTACTACCTCTCTAGCAGATATAGAATCATAGAATCATAGAATGTTTTAGGTTGGAAGGGACCCCCAGAGGTCACCCAGCCCAACCCCCCTGCAGGAGCAGGGACACCTTGAACCACATCAGGTTGCTCACAGCCCCGGCCAACCTGGCCTGGAATGGTCCCAGGGATGGGGCCTCCACCCCCTCTCTGGGCAACCCCTGCCAGGGTTTCACCACCCTCAGTGTAAAGAATTTCTTCCTTAGATCCAGTCTAAACCTCCCCTGCTTCAGTTTAAAGCCATCCCCCCTTGTCCTGTCACAGCTGGGCCTACTAAAAAGATTTTCCCCATCTTTCCTATAGGCCCCCTTTAGGCACTGAAAGGCCAATTATTATTATTATTAACCTCAGAGCTTTGCTGGGTGCAGCAGCCAACAGCAGAGCCAAGACTTCAGTTCTTAGAATCACAGAATAGAATCATAGAATCGTCTAGGTTGGAAAAGACCTTTAAGATCATCAAGTCCAACCGTTCTTCCCCTCCCCGCCAGGCAGTGCCGGTGGGAAGGGGCCTGGGCTCAGTGGCGTTCGCTCCCCATTTCCAGCCTAGAGCAGCCCCGTGCCCAGGAGGCTGTGGTCCTTCCTTACCCACGGCACCAGCACATAAACCAGGTCAGAGTACTCTCAGTAACCAGCTCGTTGGGAATGACTGACACCTTACCACACTTGCTAGCTTGCACATAACAAAGTTGTATAAATAGGACAATATCTTGTTTTCCCTGCCTAGGGAAAATCATTCCCATGCAGGATTATTATACACTTCAGCTCAGCCCAACCTAAAGAGGAAAAGCTCTCACTAACTCACATGATAATGAAGGTTTTTCTTTACCTGAATCCACTTCAGAAAGAATAGAATCAGAAATGGTACTTTTCATCTAAACAGTGTTTTTTGCCAGAAAAAGTATACCTAAAAACCCTCTAAAAACCAGCTCACTTAAAATTAAATCAATTTGCTTTCTACTGTACTCCTTGCCCGAGGCATTAATTTGTTTAAAAAATGACAGAGAACACGATATCGCTGCCATGGGCACCACGGGACAGACCAGCTCTGTGTTCTCACCACACTCTGAGTTGGATCCTTTTGAAATGCCGGTTGCAGAGGCCCCCGTCCACCCCCTCTAATTACCCGTGGCGGTTTTCGGATACGCAACGTATGCATCTAAATAGCAGGTACAATCTTGCAAAGCCCCTCGAAACAAGCTTTTGAGTTATGAACTGTGCTCCAAGGTTTCCTGGAGTGAAGACAAAGCACTGACAGCTCCTCCGCTCCAACTAGGAGTGTGCCCAGGTGGCCAAGAGGGCCAGCACCATCCTGGCTTGTCTCAGGAGTGGTGTGGCCAGCAGGAGCAGGGCAGGGACCGTGCCCCTGTGCTGGGCACTGGGGGGGCCGCCCCTCAACTGCTGGGGTCAGGGTTGGGCCCCTCCCTCCCCGAAGGGCCTGGGGGGGCTGGAGCGTGTCCAGAGAAGGGAAGCGGAACTGGGGAGGGGTCTGGAGCCCCAGGCTGCTGGGGAGCGGCTGGGGGAGCTGGGGGGGTTCAGCCTGGAGCAGAGGAG
>NW_009258879.1:1542908-1587475 GCF_000687185.1 Egretta garzetta
GTTGGGCTGGAGGAGCTGAAAGGGCTTTGCCAACCCAAATGATTCCATGATTCTAGGACAGGTGGAGGAGGGGGTGCAGCCTAAATACAGACTGAGAACCAGCAGCTTCTCGGTTGCCATCACAGGTCTCGCGTTCAGCCTCCCGAGGGTCGCAGCTTCCCAGGAATCGAGCTACAGGGAGCCCTTCTGCAGGAGGGACTAGTGATGCTTTACACGACCGCTATGGGGACCGTGCCAGCTGACACTTGCAAAGCTCTAACAACCACCACGTTTGAGTTCTTTCCATTTGCTTCCGCAGATTATTTAATTCCGCAGAAAGCAGTAGTCACACGGTGGGGTAGGGGGAGAAGAGGAGCTGACTTCACTTCATTGTAGTAGGTTGGATCCTGTCTCCCTGGTTATGGTTTCTACCACCGAGAAACCTGTTTTAAGAGACTAATAAATCCCGGTTCCTGGCCTGCATGCACCACCAGTGGAAGAGACGACCCAAGATGAAAGGCAGCGCAGAAGTGAGGGGGTTTAGAAATCATCTTCAATGTTTGTGAATATGTAATATGCAAAGATTAGGAGATACAGCCAAGAAACGTTGCATTGCCCCCACTTACTATAGAAAATCCTAGTGTGGGTGCAAAGACCTGAAAATATTAGTGTGGGTGCAAAGGCTTGTGTGCAACTATATACAGATACAGCACGCAACAGAGAAACACTAAGGGGTGATATAATACACAGCTACCTCAGCAGCATCCTCGAGGGAAAAAAGTTTATAACTTTACCATCTCCAAGAGTCTTTGAAATTTCCTACTGAATCATTTCCCTCTGAAGTTTCCTCAGCCACTCTTCTTTTTACTGTGGTGAATATTTCAAAGCAGACGCTATGCTTTTATTTCAATTATTCCCCCCCCCCCATGTTTTTCAGGGAATGTCAGTTTTCCACTCAGAATGGTTTATTTTATATTTTCAGATAAGCATTTAAAGCGATATTATACAGATGCTAGACTGTAGCAAGCTCGTCACGCTCCCTCCAGTGTTTGATGCTGTCCTACTTTAAGGAGCCTGCACACGATGCTGCGTTACGCAGGGCCTATATTAAGCACACGCATGCATAAATGCTCTCCATAATGTCTGGGTGCCTTTGAATTAAACAAGTGGTAAAACAATGCAAAACAGGGCGCACATCTCAGACTGACAAAATTATCCACATCAGCTGGGGCAAGAAACCGCAAATTATCTCATTGATTGAAATCACAGCCTTCTGCATGCCGATCAGACAGGTAACGCACCTTATTTATTTAAAAACAACCAGCTATGCTAAGGAGTAGCTGCTGAAATCGAGGTTTCATGATTAAATTAATGCCCTTTTCTGTTTGAAATGGGAGGAAGGTGCACGTGAAATATCTGCCTGGGGATCCAGAAGAAACATTTAACTTGGAATTCATAAATAATTCCCTAATACCAGCAAGCTCAACAGCAAGCTCTTGTTAAATTCCAGGCCGAGCCCTTTAAAAAAGCCAAAACTTCAGTGGTATTTAGGTACCAACATCTCAGACTGCATGCCTGAAAATCCTCCTTCAGCTACCACCTAATCCTGGAGACGCATTTCAGGGTTTCAGTTGTGAAATTCCCCCGAGCCAGAGCCCTCCCAAGCGATGGAGCAGTGGCTGGAGCACCCAGTTTGGAGGCAAGAGCCCTGCACCCCCTCCCGGGCTGCGGGGACATGCAGCACGCCAGCATCTTCTACGCCTGCATTAAACTTGTGCCGCTCGCACAAAATACCTGCAGATGCGCTGGTGGGAGAGAACGCAGAAAGATGCGAGGTGTTAAGACTGTAAAATGGTCTGCTCACCTTGCTGGAGAAATGTGAGGTCCCGTTATCTGCCCACAAGCCTCCTCTGTATTAAGCAGTCATGGGATGCAAAGAGCCGCCCTGGCTGGGGGCACACCGGCAGCAGGAGACCCCTGCCTGGCACACGAGCGTGCCCCGTCCTGCCCCACGGTCCAGCCTCCCCCCAGAGCCCTGCTGGGACCCCAGCCACCCAGGATTTCACCCCTGAGTAAGCATCAATTGTGGGACACTGACCTCCTAAACGCCCGCGTCCCTTCTTGGATGGGGTACCCAGAGCAAAGCAGCTCTCGCGTTGAGTGCCCTGATGGATTGTGGCCAAAGCAAGCTCCCTGTTGAGCCAGAGCCCACAAGAAAGAGGGGCGATGGTTCTATACGCTTCGGTGAGTTGTGAACCAGATTTATTTTTTTTTTCCTCGTGAAGAAGTTGGAATTCACTAAGTAAAGCCATAATCATCATTAGCTCTTTTCATCATTTATAAATTTAATACCTGCTACCACCATTGGTAGACACGGGTAATCCAGGAACATATCCCTGTTCCCTGAGAACCTGGATCAACATTTCTTCCCTTGAGTAGAGCAGCCTAAGTGACGTAAACCAACTTCATCCTTAGCAGAATGAAGAGTTACCTAGACTTGACTGTTAATAGACCTACGCACAATATTTAAGCCTCTCAAGCTCAAGTGTAAAAGCAGAAAGATTTTTCTCTATCGCCATTCTAAAAGTCAAGTACACCGAAAGTTTCCAAGAGAGAAGCAATTCAGTATGGCAGTTTAATGGAGGAAACTTGGGGAAAAAAAGAAAAAACGATGACTGGTAGCCATGAGATTTTGTAGATCAAGTGTCAAGGAGTAATTAAAAAGACAAGAGGATTTCTATGGACCTGAATGTATAATTAGGAAGGGAGCTACTGTTGAAGTGACACTGCTTAATAATCTCATTGTAAAAACTGACAAAAGTTGCATTCAGGGGAATTATTTTTGAATTATTTAGAATTGGTAGTTTGAAAATGAAATGGAAAATGGGTGCTTGTACTATTAAACGCTGCTAATGTACAAGTCTCCTGAACGAAAAAGCTTCTCAATTAAAATACTTGCAATATAGTGCCATTACTTATCAGCTGAAATGCATTTTGTACTGCCATTCTCTTCAGGAAAGCAATTGTTCACTGAATTGGGAAATGAACAGCCCGATCCAGTGAAGTGCTGTGCTCTCCCCTCCTACAAAGCAAACTCCCAGGGCTTCACTGGGCTATGCTAACACTCCAACCAGAGCTAGATTTTTAATCTGGGCCATGATATACATCCTCTGCCCTAACCATCTTATACAAAAAGAATTAACAGTTGATGGGAAATGGAAGGATTATGTTATTTTTATAGTATACACTTTTCAGAATAAGAATCAAGTCCAACAGTGGACCTCAGCATGAGGCCAGAAGGGGTTTTTTCCCCCAGCAAGTTTACAAGGCAACCATATCGCCAGTGAAAGTCGCCCTTCTAGCAGATTCCCATGGACTGCAGAGGTGGTGGAGACCACGCTGCACTCTTGTCTATTGACAGGCAGAGACGAAGGCTCGTGGCACATGTTGCCACTTCTACATCTCTAGAAAAAGCAAATTGCTTTAACCACTTAAACCAGCTGCTAGGAGATGCAGAGATACAGACAGGGAATGGGACGGGCTTTATCCTGACTAGCATTAGGTATGTCCGGTGTAGACACCCAGGGGTGAGCAAGGTTCCCTCAAGAGTCAATGGAAAAAATGAGGCAGGTCAGGGGCACGTCTCAAACTTCTGGTTGAGGATGAAACACCTGCACCCTACCAGGGCCTGGAGAAATCCACCCACTACAGATGAGGAACGTGGTCCTTTAAATCAGACAAAAGAAACAATAGGAAGAGGAAGTCCTCGTTCTTTCCTGATCCTTGGCTCTAGAGGATTGGGAAGGGGATGGGCTGTGACCATGGCTTGCCCCACCACCCTCAGCAGGAGCTTGGATCCTCAATCCACCCAAGAAAGATTAAAGGGAGAAGGATAGAGCTGAATGCAAGACATAGCAAGAGCCTGCCCGATGGTAGCGCTGGGATTTTTGCAGAATAAGGGGGGGGGGAAGAGGTTCCTTAACCCATGCTTAATTTTAAATCGACATCTAATTCAGTTCACGCAATCTGCACTCAAGTTCTGCTGGCGTTAAGCACTGAGGTACAGCAGTTCTGAGGGGTTTTTCCTCGACCTGGCACCTAAATGCACATCACAGGCAGACACACTCTATTTTACTTAACATCGTATGGCAAAAGGTCAGATGCGACTGCGAGCAACCGGGAAAACCTCTCAAAGAGTCGGCGACTGCACCACAGAGCCCAGTCGCTTCAGTTCACATCCAGGGAGCTGCTTACTCCCAGCCCAGGGAAGATCAGCTCAGCTCTGTATTTTCTCAGCAGACTGCACACCTGAAATCCAGAACTGAGCCTCACCTCACTGTCAGATGTATTTTTTCCCCTTGCACTAAATTATAGATGTTAGACAATTCCGAGATAGGAGTGTTAATTATTAATAGGAATTATCTGAATTGATTTTCAATTACAGAATATTATTTTCTATTACATTGCAATAAGACTGCAGAAATTCCATTAAATTCAAAATGAGGATCATCAATTTCCATTAAGACACATGTAAACTAAATACATTATATCTCTGTTGAAGCCAATGATTTCCATTATCCATTTCCATTAATTTCCATTCATTTGAAGTGACTCCGTTTGAAATGGGCTTTAACGACTTGATGGCTTATCAGTATTCTGGGCTCTCTAATTTGACAGGGACATAACCTCGCTGCTGTCACCTGCTCCCGCACATTCAGGAGTTGGAAACCTCTATCGAACGTCGCGATTGACTGCAGCAGGCAGCCGACTCCTTCAGACAGTTCTCCAAAGACAACCACCACTTCTGCCCCGGCAGCGAATCCGTCTTCCCAAACCTGACGCACCCGGATTGACGAGCTGGGTTTCTGTCTCCTGATTAAAAAGGGAGGAGGGGGAGGGAAATGCCCTTTTTTTTTTTTATCCCCAAAGTTGATTTGTCTTTTTGACCATTTCTGGGGTGGAGCTGATCCCACTGATGCCAGCACCGTTCCCCTGCTCCAGACAATTCAAGCAGGGAGAGGCTTTTCCCTGGAATTTGCATTACAATTTGTGTCCCTAATGCTGCTGAGAGGGAGGTACAGCACAGGGAAGCAGCTTTCCAACCAAATGCCGGGCAAATGATTCTTTACTTTCATAGGTAAATCATAACACAATGTAGAGAATTAACAACAGTCAGCCCTTAAAGAGGAGGAAATCTCTCCTATGCATATGGTTTTGTAAATGAGGTCGTTTCTCTGCAAACCTGCCCCCACTTGTATCCTGAGAAGAGCACGGGTGCAAGAATAACACCGCTCTGACCTAAGTATCGTAATTTCCAAGTAGCCACCAGGAAACACATAAGACATCTCCCTTGTGAAGGATTCCTGCAATGACAAGTTTTCTGCTAAATCTTAATCACGCTTCGTTAATATTAGAGAAAAATCACAGGCTGGACTCCTTGTTGGTGCCAAGTCCCACGTTGGACATATATTCTTGCCAGTTTAAATGAAAACACTTTTGGAACAGGTCAGATAGGGAAGGATATCAGTCTGAGAACAGGAAAATGTGGGTTTTTTCTTTTTTTTTTTGTAACTTCACTTCAATTATCTATTTTTAATTATAGTGTATATGGCCTGACCCCTGGCCCATCCCCAGATAAGAGCACAAATACTGACACCTGGCAGGGGATGCTTTAAATCTCAGCTTCCCTCTTCCTTCCTAGTTCATGAAGAAAAGCAAAAAAATTTTCATCTTATTTTTATTCTATACCTTGATCCCCCTCAAGCTGCAAGAGTGAGGACGATTCACTTGGCCACATCTGCCTCAACAAGCGTGAGATCTGCTGACCCCCAGCTTCGGGGCTTGCCCAGCGTCAGTCCTGGCACCAGGGGCTCCTGACATGACGTGGCTCCCACACCCCAACGCATCAGGTTCTGTCAGCCTGTATCACCTCGTGGACCGTGCCGGGATGACCTATTTACTCCTTGCTATTCAGGGGTGAGACGAGTTATGAAATGAGGAAAGCTGGGAGTGCAAGGCAGAGATTTGGAGGCGCTGACTGCTCTCGGTGCTCGCAGGAGCCCTGAGGTGCAGACTGACGGCAGGAAGGACCAGCAAGAAGGAAAGCACACCGACAGAGGAACACCTAAGTTATGCCCACACATCACCAAGCAGACAGGTAACTGCTCCACCGGGCTGCTCACCTGGGGATGTGCTTTCATATCCGCTCTGGAGAACAAGGAAACCCTTTCTGAAGACCTAAGGCTGCTAGGTACTACGGTGGTCAAAGCACTAGGAAGCCACCTTCATAGCACAAAGCCACAGGAAAACCAGGAGGAAAATAACCTGCAGCCCATCCCCTCGATGGGGTGACATTGCTCCCGAAGCCCACAGCATCTGCCCCCCCCTCCATCCCCCTGCTCAGGCTGCTCTTCCAAAACCACCCCAGACACCGCACTGCTCCAACCCAGGCTCCCCCTCTTCCATCTGCTGGGCTCACCTCCTCTCCCACAGCAGGACGCTTTGCTTTTCCATACTTCCCACTCTCTGCTGCTCCAGCAGTCCCCTCTCACCACCTCAAAACCCAGCCTGGCGTTGCCTTTTCAGCCCCTCTCCCATATTGCTTTCTCTTGCTCTTCACCGTGCAATCAGAGAGCAAAAAATATGCACTGAGATTTTTTTTTTTTTAGATGGAAAACATGACCTATCCGGTGCATTTCCATATGCTTTTCACATCAGAGACACTGGCAGATGCTCAATACAGCTCAGTCGTTCCCTTACATGGATATTTCCTTCTTTTGAGATTAGAAGATATAGAGCATTTCACGCATGAACACTAAAATAGTAATTTATTTCGAAGCTTTGCGCAGTAAAATAAGCACTGGATTTAAGCAGGTTTTTTACCATCATCTTGAAGTGGGGAAAGACAGAAGCAGGGCTGTTCTCTAATGAATAGGCCATCTAAACCGTACACAGGTGGTAGAGCAGAAACATCCAGATGGCAATGGCTTTTTGGTAACATTCATTCTTTTTTCTACTGCTTCTGATACTCATCTTTTAAACGTTATTTTCATTTTTAAAGGGCTCTTTCAACGTAAAATGAATCAAATATACAGGCCAGCATTCTAGAGACAAAGTCAATAGGTTAAAGCCCAAATAAAGTAAAAATTCTCCCCCAAAAACAGAGTGGAAGAAATCTCCAGTCTGGCTACAGAAGGCAGCTTTTCAACAAACAAACGTTGTTATTGCTGATAAAAATATGATGCTATCCACAGCGCAGTGAGTCCCTACTACATTAGATACTCTGAAAACATCGATAAAAGCCACAGTTCATACATCAGGGGATTTACTAGCTTAAAAAAATTCCCAAACCGATGAGGTAGAAAGATCACTGGAATTAATTATGTTTGCATCAGAGAAAAAAAAAAAAATCTAAGAGGTGTTTGCCTACGTGCCGTGTTAGGTGCCGTGCTTGGAGGACAGCAATATCGGCATGCAAAGCACAAAGTCTACGAAGTGGCCAGCCTTGGCCATCGTTGAATTACCGGACCACGCGTGCCTGATGGCAGTACCGGCGCAGTTGTCTTTAACCGCCCTTTCCACAGCCATTTTGCAACCCCCCCTGCACCGAGAGGTGACTCGGGTGCCTGGGGCCAGCGCCGCTCCTGCGGGTTACCCCATGTTCCGTGTCCCCCCTTTCCTCTGCTGCAGGGAAGTGGCGGAGGCCTCGCCTCGCCTCACTGCAAGCTATGGGGGAATGGGTTCCATAATTTGGCTGCTGGGCTCCAAAGCACTGGATTAGTCCTGCTCTCCGTAGAGGCTCATACGGCCAACGTGGGAGCTTCTCCTGATGCTGCATCCACAGGCGAGACAAGTGCCGAAGTCGCTGACCTGCCTACAGGGCGCTCATGCTCAGGTTTTTTTTCCTTCCCAAGTCCTTTACCATTTTTTTCTCCCTGTGTAGGAGGAAGTTTTATAATGACTTGGAGCAGATGGATAGGATCTGCGTGTCCTATTCCAAGCTCCACTCCCTGGTATTTGTCTGTGCAGACGGGTAGAAAACAGGCAGATATTCTAAGAAACAGAAAGCTTTGTGCTGACCTGGATGTTATTCCCGTGCTCTCATTGCTGCCTCTTTTTCTCTTCCTATCCCCCTGTTCTCTCACAGGACAGAGCAGCTCCTTGTAAATGCATCTAAATCTGTGACTTGAAATACTTTTTGTGACTTTTAATAGTTACTAATCATTTCAAATCGCGATTTGCTGAACTTGAAAGTCTTGACTTGCATCTCCTTCAATGTGACATTGCTTGGCACAATCATAGCGCGGGCGGGAGGAGGAGGAAGCTGGAGGGAACAGGCAGACACTCTTAAATGGGGCACTGGAGGGGAGGGAGGGAAATGGAAAACTGGAAGGAGCCAAGAATAGGCCACAGTTAAATTGAGAAGTACCTTGAAGGCAAAACCCAATGTAGAGATAATACAGGAAATACAGAAATGTCATTGAAGGGCTTTGAGCAGGGGACGGGCTGTGGGGCGTGTTGGAGCAACTGCTTCTTGGATGTTTCGTTCCCGTTCTGTTACGTCTGGCAGATGATTCACGCACAGAAGCTGACGGGGCAGGGGAAGAGGAAAGACTGAACACGCGCGGAGGGGTCAAGGCTGAGCACGCAGAGTCAAGACTCTTCCCCCAGGAGAGGTTACTAACACTAAAACTAAACCAAATTACCCCCTGATATCAAGAAGCAATAAACCAGGAGCGGCCCAAGGACAAAGCTTCAGTGACAGATGCGGAGACTGGAAAGGAAGGCGGAAGGCACCAGGAGAGCTGGCCCCGAGAGGAGGATCATCAGTATTAAAGGCAAAACCTGGGAAATTTAAAGGGATGTAGTCGATACAAAAAATACACTGATCTATGCATTATTTTAAAAATCTACAGATTTAGGATTCTTTAGAGAGAGCACAGGTTGGGAGATTCGCTTACAGATTGAAGATCTCTATTCAATTTTACAGAAGTTCATTGTATTTCCCTCCAATGCATTAAAACCCATAAATCTTAAAATCCTTTAGAAAAAGATAATTTTCTGCTACAAAAAAGTTTAAGTTAAGCCAGGCCTTCATGATCACCTAAGCTTGAGAAATTGCACCTTTTTTTTGGATGGACAGTAATAACTTCTGAATGACATCTCTCATCTACTCGGAAACGTCTGGGAATTAAGCAGGCATCAGTAGGCAGAGTCCAATTGATTTTGGAGAAAGCCAGGAAAAGAGAAGAGTAAATGAGTCACATATTGCTCTCTTTATCTGGTTAGCAGATTAATTTCCTCCAGCATCTATATAATCATTTATAAATAGTTGGTGGCAGCTTTGCAAAAAAAAAAAAAAAAAAAGAAAAACAAATCAGTTCAAATGGACATCTCGAATGCCTTCCCATGTGGAAGAAAAGTGTAACGGGATCAGCACAGGGGCTGAGAGGATGCGGGGAGGCAGGCTGGGGGGGCATGATGGTGCCACGCAGGCTGTTTGGGGGGAGCTCACTGGGGCTTATGGAGGCCGCTTGCTGGGCAACCCCCAAGCTATTGCACCAGTGCTGCAAGAGAGAAAGCCCGAGTCAACCACATCGTTCTAAAGTGCGGTTTGGAAGAACTGCAAGCACGATCTTAAAGGAATGCACAGCGTCCGCTATCTCCGTTGTACTCAGAACCAGTATTGCCCAGGGTATTATTGCAGTTTGCCTTTCTTTGCTTTGGCCTATTTGGTTTTTTGGGGGAATTTCTATTCCTTGCCAAAAGAAATAATTCAGATCTCCTCCTCCTTGGTTGTTTGATGTGAATTAACCCTTGAGATAAGGCATTTGTTCATGTAAAATTAAAGTTACGTTGACCATAAACTGCTTCTTTCCTTTGCATGAGCCAGGAGCCTTCCCACTCCACACTGCCAAAAAACACTGAGTATGCAGTGCTTGTGTCTTGTGTTGACCCAAAGACGTGCTTCCACTGAAGGAACACGTTATGCTGAGGGGGCCCTAAGTTGCAAGAAAACGTACTAAATTACCATGGCACCCATTACCATACTGCTGTATGACGTAAGCATGCTGTTAGCTCACTTTTTGAGATTGCTGGCCATGACTGCACCGCCAGGAGCATCCCTCCTACCCAGTGCTGATCATGAACACATTCTTTACTTCATTATTTCCTATTTGGCCATAGGAAGCCAGCATTTCTGAGCAACCTGAAGCTAATCTTGCTGGTTTCTACTGGCAAAAGTCTCTCTCCCAGAAGCCAGCTGTCTCTTAAATACTAAGAATGATCTACTAATGGTTTTATGGGGTTAATTAACTGTTTCTTTTTAGAGATAATAGAATTTGCAATGAGGAACATTGGCATTATCTTTAGTGCTACCTCTGCAAATGGAGAATACAGGATAATTTGTACTGCCATGTATTGCCCATTATGCACAAAATTAAGGAAGGGAATTTACATGCAGTGATTACCATTGGTATTTTATTGCCTTCAATTCTTATAATAGATTGCGATTCATGCAATAGATGTGCAAAAGCCTTGGTTCGGGTCTTTTACTAAAACCTGTATATTCTGCTAGAATGCCCCCATCCTTATTCCTCTATGGGTTGGGTTTTTTCTTCCTGTAAGGAGCCCACATCTCTCCCAAACCCAGTGAAAGCATTTACATGCATTCTGCATCACATCCAAAATACTCAAGGAACATTCATGAGGATACAAAGCGATGCTCTACAAATTTAGGAGATTAAGAGTTTTAAGATTTCTTACCCCAGGGTTAAGATTAAACCCCTGTAAGGGGCTACAACAGCCCAGTCCTAAGATGCTCACAAGTGAGGCAGATCACAGCAAAGAAAACGCAGCTGGTGGGCAACTGGGAGTGAAGTAGCTTTCCCGCCAAGCACAGGTAGTAAATGCATGAGCACCTGTACGTTACTGGTGGGAACTTGGCACTGGGAGTGCGGCTCCTGGTGTCCCTCTGAAGTCCTGCGCTCCATACAAATCTGAGCTTCCTCACAAAAAACATAAGCTTAGTTTTTGCTCAAATCCTGAAAATTGGAACCTTCACTAAAAGGAAAAAAAAAAAATGATGGCACTACACTAACAAAAGAAAGAGCCTCCAACGTGAGGATGGGCAAAGCAGGTTGGTGAAAGAATGAGTCACACAGGCAGAAGCTTCAGTGCTTTCCAGGAAAGAACCCCCAGCAACACACGCTCTGCTCTAAGATGTCCCTGTGCAAAAGCCCCCCCACCACAGGCTCAGCCCTTTGGCCCCCTGGTAAGAAACCCAGGGGTGTCCCCGGGGTGCTCCAGCACAGGCATCCCCACGCCTCCCCAACCGTGTCCCTGCCAAAGTGCCCCAAGGGCCCTTGGGCTGGCTGACAGGCTATCCCTGGCACGGGGAAGGTGCGGGGCTGGCTGCGATGTCCCCTGGGGCTGTGGCCAGCGCTGCCTGGGCCCGCGGCCCCTGGGGGAGCAGAGCCTCGGCCCGTGACCGTGGGAAAGCAGCTTCGTTTCTGCAAGGCTCAACTCTTCTCCTGCCAAACGGCATCACTGTGCCTGCATCCAACCCAACAGAAAGTGGTGTAAAGATGCTGCTCGCTCCAGGAATACATCTAGTTTTATGGACTCCTTTTTCCATAAAAAGCAATAACATGAAACTTAAATGTGATTTTTTTTACCCCCTCCAGAAAGCTGATTTTTCACACTTGGTCTAATACAACAGAGTTTTACATCAATATCCATTACTGCAGCAGAAGCCTTGCCATGGGTATGGCGATCTGTGGCAGTAATTCAGGGAGCCATGACAGGTACCGCACAGTTAGTGCTGCCTCCGCGTTTACATCACCAGTCTGACTGCGACCCTGGGCATCCAAGTATCGCCCTGCTCCAAGGAAGGCTATTTGGTTAACAAGCAAAATAAGCTGGGTATCGGATCCCTGCATTCGGACACTGCACAAGCGCAGGCGCACACAGCCCAAGGCCCCGGAGCCGGCAGCCGTCCTGAACCCAGCACGGGGGGCGAGAGCGCGGGGCGCAGCGATGCACCCGCCCTGGCCCCAGACGGCCTCCCTGCTCCCTTCTAGCCGAGCGAATTTCTTTCCCCCACCTAAAAAGCATTTTATTCTGTGGGTGCAAGGCTATCATCATTCCAATGTTGTCAAACTCAGCTGCGGTTTGGAAAAGCCTTTCTTTTCAACCAAAGCCGCTGCAGCTTTTCAAACTGCTCAGCCCGTGCAGGTATCTTCTCCCCTCCCTTCCCTCAATTAAACGTGAATACATTTAATAGATGATGCCTGCAAACATTGTATTCACCGGAGAAATCTATGAAAGATGACCTTCTATTTTTGATGCTGTCTGGAATTTAAGGAACAAACATTTCCAGCGTGAGGCTGCGAACCAATCTAAAAGGCAACTGCCCAATCCCAGCAGTTGTCACGGACCCTGCAGGATCTGCACCTCCCAGGTGGCTTCTTGGCCTCAGCTCTCCACCCTTTTAATCAAGAGGAGCCTTCCCAGTAATTCCAGAGGCATGGCCCGTGTCGACACCGAGACATTTTAGCTAATGGGTTTCACCACACGCGTGCGGTGCCCAAGAGCCGGGGTCTGCACAGCCATTTGTCACTGCCTCGTGAAACACCGTGGCACAGCAACACACGCAACATCTGCTTTGCCTCCCACCGACCTTCCCCTTGCAAGGGGATGAGGTTCTTCATGGCACAAAGACACTTATTTCACCTACACTGCCGAAATATGCACTGGAAAATAAGGAGAGAGGTATCTGAAAGCGGACGGGTTTCTAACGCCGATAGCTGGGAACAACTGTTCTGGAAAAAAACCAAGAAAACAAAACAGTGCAGATTCTCAAAATGCCCCGGATGCCTTCAGCATCTGAACATCCAGACTAGGGCCAGAGTCGTTGCTCCTCACCGAACCAGACATTCACAAAAAAGGGCATTAATAAAAGAGAGCAGGCAAACGCCTTCCTCTGTATCTAAAACCCCTGAGCAGATGCCACCACCTCCTCCCGTTCTCCTCACCGAGAGAAGTGAATGAGAGAAAGCGAGCACGCGCGCACGTGTGTGCGGCAGACGGACACAGGGTTCCTTTGGAGTAAATTCTGTTCACAGTCGCAACATTCTGGAAAATTATTATGAACATTTTCTAAGCAAAAGAGAGCCAAACAGATGTAATTTGTCGTACCCCTCCCTTCACTTAAAGCTGTATATATTCTTCTCACCGTCGTCCCCTGATGACAAAGATGGCAACGAAGCTACAAAATAACGCTGAATGCATTGTAACTAAACCTAAAGGGTCCCAAATTAAATATTAGTGGTGTAGAATTCAATTTGCTTTTTTTTTCCCTACGACTCGTCAAAACTCTGAAATTGTGCTTCTGCAGCTTAGGACATCAGCAAATTCTCTAATTGCTTTACAGCACCATTGGTACTTTATGAAGAGACTCTCCATCCTGCATGTTCTACAGCTGGCTAATGAAATCACTCCTCACGTACACTCACGAGGTACGCAGGAACCACAGCCACATCTCCAGTATGACCAGCCATGGCTGCTAAAGCAGGAACAGATATTCTGAAGGAACCAGGAGGTGCAAGGATCAATCTCCAGCCATATCAACCCCCCTCCTGGGCTGTTGGACCGAGATAAAGGGATCTCTGTGCGTGCGGATGGAGGGATCCCGCCTTTGCACGGATCTCCCTGGCTGCTGCAGGGCTGGTACACAGGACCTGCACCATCACCCATCCCAGCCTACAGCACAGGGGCAAGAAAAGCATGGCTAGGGGTGGGTACAAGGCTGCTATCAGTCCTTGGGGCTCATCCTTGGTCCTCGGACCATCCCAAAACTCAAAACACAGGTCTCGAGACTTAAGCAGAAGCCCCGTTTCTGACCATGGTGCAGGAGTGAGGTCAGTTTGACAGTGTTTCAGATAAGTTTAAGCTTCTAGAAGCCTACATTAGAAACTCAAGCTATACTTCACGCATCTCAGGTTGGTGGCAAGGGTCGGTGGATGCTTTCACCGGTCCAATTCTGACAGCAGATCACTTCAGGAAGAGAATCCATTTTAAAGACTTTCAGATCATCCACTTTTGTCTTGCTCCAGACAAATCAAATTAACAAGACTGCTGGGACTATTAGGAGCCTATTTCCTTACTGGCAAGTGCAGGTCATTTGCACATAGAGATACTCACTTGACTTTCTGATTTTTCAAACCAATAAGGTATCACCATTTTCCCTGCCCTCTCACTACAAATTGTTAATTTTCAGAAGACTGTCCTGTGCTTTGCCCCTCTCGTCTGCCCTGGTAAGGCTGTTACTGCACAGTCTCCATCCAGCCTTCGCTTGGTTCTCATGAGATCTTTTTTCTGCCTCAGTCGGTTTTGCCCACTGGGGGACAGGCAATGCATCAAGCCTATGGACGTTCCTAGAGCTCTCTGGTTTTGCTGGCCTCTCTTTTTTGATCATTGTTTATTTCCCTTCTTAGGCATCTGCTCATTTTCTCAAACTCTTTTATGTTTTTAATCATATATCAAAGTCTCCCTTGATGATCTGTTATTCTTGAAAGATGTGCTCCTTTTGCCATTACGCATAATTAACTCGCTGCTGACAACCGCCTATTGGACAAACTTCTGTGTCCTCCTTTGAGTTTGCCTAACAAATAACTACAGTTATGGTTGGCCTTAACTTAATTAATACAGTTGGCCTTATTAATTTACTAAAAGGCGTTGGACCATTCTGAAGTTTGAATTCCATAATGTTAGCATTACTACATCCTTCACATGATTACGATGCAATAACTGTCAATTAATATAACCTTTATTTCTAAACAGAAGCTTAGGAAAACATGCACAAACTTAAACGTGTCATTGCAAATCTTTCCAGAAAATTCCTTGATCAGATCCTTATAAATCCTCACCTATGCTGCCACTTGCAGTAGATTCATTTGAGGTTTGTGCTAATTCACTGGAGAGTCCCATAACCCCTTGTCATCAATATGAAGGATTCCACCCAGCCTATTAACAAGCAGAATTATAGATTGTCAGGGGGTAAATCATCCACCCTTTGCCAGTCATATCAACAATGGAGTGAGAAAAATTGCTTATTCATTTTTATAATCCTTTAATTCTCGCAGGTGTTCCTTTGAAAATTGATTTAAACCGATGAATCATAGGGCAAGATTGGTGTAAATTTTTCAAGCTGAAGAAGCTGCCTTTGATAGAGCAATCGCAGTATACACCCCTACAGCCCTATACCTCCTCATCACTTCTGAATGTTTAACATGCTTAAAACTCTGGACTCGGCTCCTGAGGCTGTAAGAGCAAATGGGTTTTAATTAGGCGAAGCCCAGCCTGTTCTGATGCTTTTTTCCTATTTCTCATACGGAAGAGAAGAGCAAGACAGAGTCAGAAATTCACCTTCTTCAGATGTTAGCGACTGACTAATTTAGTGATCTGCTCTCAGACGACAAACGAGACCAAGCCCTTGCCCCGTGTCCTGAGCTCCCAGCATCGCCTCGTTTATGGATAGAAGTAAAACGTGATCCACGGCCGCATCCTGGAGCTTGGCAGATGGATCTTGCCCACGTGCCAGCCTCAGCAGACCCTCTGTGCCTGTTCAATACCTCGGGGACAACAACATGCAGCCACCAGCCCCTACACCACCACCACCCCCCCATCGGGAAGTGGCGGGGTAGCAGGTAATCATACCCAGCACGGCGTCGCAGAACCACGCACCACGCGAGGTCAGCGGCGAGACCCACAGCGCTCAGACCCAGGCGTGTGCCAGAATTCACCACCTGAAAGGGTTCCTCATTAGCCACAGAGGTAAAGTGCTTTCCAACCTTCTAGAGAGTCTATTCCCTAAAAATAATCACAAGATAGTTTAACCTACTTGGGGTTATTGCCGGTCAGCTGGTTCAGAAGAGATATTTGCCTGCCATAATTCGGATAAACTGAACTAAACCCCCGACTTGATCATAATCACTCTTTTCCTTGTTTTGCAACTACTGAGGATCTAAATTTCAGAAAAGATGATGCAAAGCTACCAGCTAAAGCCTGGAAAATCTTCCTCTCGCAGAACTAGAAGAATGTTAAAAATAATTTCATTGCCAGTCCAACATGAAGTTACTCCCCTCTACTGATGAGAGTGGACTTACAGTCCACGCAGCAGGGAAAGCCAACAGGAAAAAATGCAAACATTTACATTTATCTATAAAAATGTTTCCACAGTGCCTCAAATTTCAGTGGGCCGAGTTTTAAGATGTAGCTTGGTTATACACACGCGGCACCACTACAGCACACGATTTCCATGCAGTGGCAAGGATGCCCTTTGCGTCCCTGAGGAGAGACTGAATGGTAGCATAGGGTGATAAATACAGCTCCGACGAGCATATACGCCAAATAAAGCATGGGTTTCGACGTCGCTGGATGCAGGACACATCTCCTACACCACTTCATTGTTACTTTTGACCACTGCACATGAAGGATTCGGAATGAAACTTGCACCTCTGGGGATGCCTGACGCTGTAACCCTGCACCGTGCAAGCCCCTGAATGCCTTTGGGTTGAATGTCCGGCCAGTCCTGCACCTGCAGTCAAGGTAATTAAATAAAATCAGCAGAAATCCTGCCCTCTTCCGAGCTGACCAGAGGATGCCGCTGCTCTCGGTGCGCGTGGCACCTGCAAGGGAGACAGTTCCTTCCATTACTGGCAACAGCATGATACCGAGGAATTATTTTGCAATGCAATTTGAACAGAGAAAATAGGAGCTTGTATCTGGGTAAACAGCAGCCACTGGTTGTAAACAATTATTTAGAAATGGAATTTGAGGATCCTTTCAGAGTAACAATTTAAATTGGCCAGAAGAGTGTGGGAGAGATTGTGTTGCTCCACTGGAAGTATTGTGGTCACATTCGGAAAACTTTTCCTGCATAATCCCTTAAGTGCATTAGCTTTCCACCAGAGTGCTATGGCTGAGAAAGGAGATCAGGAGAAAAAAAATTGGTGCTTTGCCTGTATGATACAATTACCACTGAATTATATTCCAAAAGGCGGCGGCTTTCATACATTTAATTGAATTTAATTCAGGGCTGGAAATCATTGCTGTTATTGTTTCAAATATATGTTCACCTTGCATTCATTAATAACACACAGAAAATTTCTTGATTGGGGGAAAAAAAAAAAAGGAGATAGTTTTTTCAATTAATTGTAGAGGAAGAACGCATGTGTTACTACCTCCACCTTCCTGCCTGAGTCTTCTTCAGGTCCTGGGACCCTGACCAAAAAAACTTGACAGAAACAACTTCCAATATGAGAGGGGAAGATCCCTGCCCTTGCCTGTGTTTGTGGGGGTTAAGTGATCTCCGTGTTTGAACACAAATTGGTCCTAAAACCCAAGGTACCAGATTGGGGCTGGGAGCGGGGGGCAGGGGGGATGTCCAAAAGTTTTGACTTTTGTGATGGGGGAGCAGAATGGTCACCTGCCAGCATGACAACAGCGATTTATTGCTGCCTCAGCCCTCTGTCATTTTTGGGTACGGACTAAGGCCACGTCAGAGCATTTCTTTCTTGAGAGAGAAGTTCAGGCTGCAGCTGTGGTGGCAGCAGGGCTTTGGTAGCCATGCACGTTTGGCTAGTGCCTGCCCTGAACAGCCCCTGCCATTCGCCCAGCATGAGTGTTTTAAGGAGTAATCATGAACCTCATCACCACACTGGCCTAGCCTGGAAAATGAGCCCCGGCTCCTTGAAATTAAAGAGACACAAAGAGGTTGGGAAAGATTTTCAGCCCAGAGAGAAAGCTGGGGGCTCTTCAGAAACAGGAGGCACCAGTTTTGGGGTGATTCCATCTACCCCACTGCTACAGACCCCCGTTCCCCTGCCTACGGACACCCCCACGGACAGACATCCCACCGCATCCGCGCAGGCTGTCCACCCAGCCTGCTTCACTCCCGGCCCAGAGGTCTGACTTTCTGCCTCTACAGAAACATTACGGATGAATTTTAGCTGTGCTGACTTTGCCAAGGAAGGCCGCCTGGGCTGCTTAAGCAGGTGGATAATCTCTGTTCTACGGCAATTGTTTCTTTTCTGGGGGTTAGAAAAACTACATTATTCTTGCGGGTGACAACGCCTTTAGTGTAAGGATGTACTGCAGCTCCCGAACAAGGGGAGCTCTGTCAAAGCAGTGAATGATTACTGTTTGCAGTGGTTCTCCTGCAATTGTTTTTTTAACAAGTAAAAAGTTCCTTGGGGACTATTTTTTTTTTCTTCTCCCTGCAAAGTGTGGGCTATTGTGTTGGAGTATCAGTAACAGAGCGGCTTCTCATCCATCTGAGGAGGACAACGTGACATCAAGGGCTCACTCAACGATGCGATTGTTACAAACAGATTGAGGGAGGTTGAATCCGGACCACCACCAAACTCAAGTGAAAGCTGGTCATTCCTGAGGGAGCAGAGAGGACGGGGATCTGAACCAAAACCCTGTTGCTTTCCCTCAGGCTCCTTGCTTTTCCCTTCCACATAGGACAGCAAGAACACCACCGCACCTTCGTCTTCCCAAAGAACAGACCAATTACAAGACTTATTAGATCCCGGGCAGTCCCTATAGTTTTACCTCTCTATTCTTTTTCTCATCAACATGCCCACTGCTGAGTGGGGAAACACGGCATCATCCAGACGCCGCTAGGAAAATCTTGTCTCTCCAAACACACCAGGTTAAATTTTTGTATGTATGGAAAGCAAGAAAGAGGCTTCTGGAAAAATCAGGTCATTTCAGACAAAAAAGATGACAAGTTGAAACCGGCATACAAGGGGATTTGTAATTCACATTACTCTTACCAAAATTTTAATTCCAGATGTTGCTTGCATATTCTAACCACTGGCATTAAGTTCTTTGTAAGCAGCAGCTGACTGTGCTTATGGATTATGTTGTGTCAGACGTCTTCAGCACACGTTCCTGTGGCTGCAGCTGCTACAAAACTTACAGGACCAAGACCCGAGCAAAGACCTTCTCCACCAGCCACCTGGCTGCGAGCAGGGCAGCCCTTCCTTCCAAACCCCAGAACGTCCCTCCGTCCCCCACAGTGTCTGTAGGGGACAGCGACACGCTCTCCCCAACACCCCCAGGTGCCGACCACGATGATTTTTCAGCCAAAACCCTGGGAGCCCTTGAGGTCCAGAAATTAACTCAGGGCTCTTTCCCCCAAGTGTACTAAACACTTATCAAGCTATGCGCTTGGAAACACAGTTCAGACTCCTATTAGCTGAATATACAGCCTATAATTACCATCAGCAATAGCTGGGTTCTGCAAGAGAATCTTTTCTATTTTTATTTTTTTTCTTGTGCTGAAGACCAATGCATTAACAGATGGACAAGAGCAGTGAAATTCCAATTAAATTTGCAATAAATTTCATTTTATTCTTTCAGCTTAATTTTAGTAGAGCGAGCTGCCACAAGCCTTGACAGCCAGAGCAAGCTGTGTTTCAAGTTGGAAGGTCTCTACCAGTCTTAGGAAATGACATTACTAAATTAAATATATGTGAAAGCCTGGTGTATTCTCACTGACGTCAATAACCCAGTGAAATCCCACGGCCTTCGAGGGTGTGCAGTGAAGTCCTGCAGGCTGAGCACTAGCTAGGCAAGTCCTCCCCCATCCCTGCCTGCTCCTGACTTTCTGCTCACACAGCAAGCCCTACAGTAAGATTTTTTTTACATCACAGCCTCAGACACATGAAAGGATGAGCTTGCTAAAGGCTCGCATGAGGCACATCATCTGGTAGGCAGTCAGACACTCGGCCTTGCCTCGCCTTCTTTCTGGTCATGGGCTTCTTGACCCAAGGCTGAGTGCAAGGGGAACGGAGGAATGAAGAGGAAAACGAAATTAAGTAGCACGTGAATAGGTTACAAAACCCAGTATGCGCCTGAACAAGCACATAGCACTTCATTGTCATGGTCATTCACACCCTTTCGCAGCCTGGCACCCTGGGACCCCCAGCACAGGCTCCGTTAGGCTGCAATAGCAGAGTCTGGACACCTTGAGTAGCAAACTCGCTATAGTCTCAAAGAGCACGTAGTTTATGGTGATGAGGAGTTTATTGTCAGACAAAACACTACTGTGAGACAAAGCACATATGTGAAAAATATAGGACACCAACCCAACCGGAACGTTAGCGTACCTGACGTGAAAGCCACTGACAGCTTTAGCAGAAGTAGGTGTTAATGCATATCCCAGAACATACTCTTCCCTCCTCCTTCTGTCCTCAACAATGTGGTTTGGAGAGCAATTCTTCCAGTTTCACACTGAGTTTTCTGATACAGCTGGAGTCCTAGCAGACCCCCCCCCTCTCTGCCACTCACCATCACACCAGGTCCCCAGCCTGGCCTCCACCACCTCCACGCCAGTCCGTGGCTGCAGAGAGCCAGGTCTGCCTCCGAAACGAATTGTAGCTGCCTCACCACACATTTAGCTGAAAGACCCCAGGGAAGCTGTCAGAGGAAGAAACACCAGCTGTATGTTGGGAAGATAGCAGCAAACTTGGTTCCAGCAAGCCCTCCAGCACAGCCCACCCCGGGCAGGAGCCAGGAGGGGCTGATGGAGCACCAGATACACGGCCTGCCCTGCCCGGGGCAGCTTTGCATAGGTAAACATAGGTAAAAGCCGCCGAGAACGTGTCCATTTGTCAGTAATTCTGCACGAAACGCAGCCACTGATGCAGATTATCTTTCTTCCCCCGGATGCCGTGCTCACCAGCCCGCGTGTATTGCAAGGGGCACTCTGACACTTTGAAAGAACAAACGAGAGGTTCCAAACCCCAAGTACAACGCATAGCTGGCTTAGCAAACACTTTCATTAAAGAGTTCAAAGGAGCGGGGAGAAATATTTCACAAAATCTAAAGCACTCTTGCATATTAATTCACTGTGGAAACAACAAGCACTGAAAATAAATGGAAGTGACACATGGACTTGTGACATGCATGAGATCAGGACACGTTACACAACAGCTACTGTCAGCTTTCCTGGAGAATCAATGCTCATGTCCTGCAATCTTCGTTCTCCCACGCAATCTCTGCCTGCAGTGGACACATAATTGCCTGACAGCAAGGGGAAGAACCAACCCAGCCGTTAGTCCTTTCTGTGACTTGGGAAATCAGCCAGTATTCCTCCTAGAGTCTCCGATAATTAACAATAACTAAATTACTTAAGTGCCCTAATGTTTTAATAGCTTCTAACCAACTTGTAGGGGAATAAAAGAGCAAACACCTTGCACCGGTCTTTACTTTCTAGTCTTTGATTTCATGGAGACCTAAGAGATATTCCAGAGTATACAGCGTCAGAGTCCATTAGAGTATCCTGCCTCCAACAGTGTAAATAAGTCATTCTGGAAAGAGAGAAGTCACTTTTTTGTAGCATTATTCTAAAGCAATAAAGTTATTTTCAAAAATTATTTTTTTAAACAGAATGGTCTAAATTGCATCTAACCTGAAATCCTACAAACACTCTACAGGAGGAATATTTTGGGTGTTTGATATCATGACTCTTAGATGTAACACCAGCACACTATGGAAATAATAGGAAAGTTCCTGACAAACTAAAATTGCTTGCCTAAAAACCTTCTCACAAAGATTGCCTGCCAGCGTTACAGCTGAAAGCTGACTTTGAAATTGCTCCATGTGGTAAAAATGTTCCCAGGATCCAAAACCAGCTAGTAAGACCCAACCACTAGTCAATGGCTGCCCACTATGAACAGAGGCCATAAATACCCTTTTGAAGAATAAAAGATTATTTAATGAGGCTGATTTGAGACAGGGTAAGTAGGCAGAAGACAGAAAAAGGCAGAAGAGAAAAAAAGAAAACGGGACTCTAGGGCTGGACTGAGTCCCTCTTGCTGGAGCGTTGATCCTCAAAAGTGGAACTCTCCCATCCTGCAGTAGCTTCATCAACACGTCAAAATTCCAGCCGTTTGGAAAGTGAACAGGGCTAACCAAGAGCAGAGAGACACATTATGAACGCCCATGGTTGGATCAGTTTGATTTGCATCTTCAACAACAACAGAACCTTTCCCAAGCTAAGGGAGCTGTTCACAGCTGTAGGCAGCAGAGGACCCACGGCTCATCCCAGCCACCAGGATTGCCTTCACTGGCAGTGCCAATCTATTTAGCCCTCAGTCTGCAGTAATGATAATACAACAGGTATTTGGCCTGTGGACTTAATTGCTAGAATTGACTTAGTAGTAGGGGGCACAACAATTTTCAATAAATCTAATATTTCAGAATGTTCTTTCTGCCAAAGCAGCACCTTGTATTTCTGTCATTTACGAAAGCGAGGAATAATGCATTCTTGATCTAATGGTCTCTTCAGCAGAGGGATCTCAAAGTGCTTTGCCAACACTAAGTAACTACATTCATGAGTAACTATAAGGAAATTCACATGTAAAGATCATTCCCCCCCCCAAATTAAAAAAAAAAAAGCATCTACCTCCATACTGAAGTCCAAGAGAGAACAATTTACAACACCCACCTTACACATGCGCATCGGAAAATGTATGATTCAGAGGGAAAGCTCTGCAGAAGATAACTAACTCTCTGGAGCTGAGATTTAGCAGGAGACACTCCAGTAAATACATCTGTTCTTCAGAGGGCAGCCAAGGAGCCTTGAATGACTGCTGTGATCATATGAAAGATAACAGCAAAAACTTGGAGTCTAAAATACTTTCTTGCTATATTGGTTTGCTATCGATCGAAACGTGAAGTCACTAAAACTACAACTGTTAGCATTTAAATACTCCATCCAAAACTGGCGTGCCTTGGCTTAACAGAGATGACAAAAATAACAAAAGCTGCATCAATTCAGAGCTGCCCTCTTCTACAGAGCATGTGAGCGTTATTGGACTTGGGCTATCTAAACCATGCATCGTTAGCAGTTAACAGAGACAGGAAAATCCCTCTAGCATATTAAAATACACAATTATTTGGGTTTTACTTTGTTAATTTCAAGTACACAGAATTACTTTCCTTAAATCAAGGAGTTTTAGACCCAGGAGCATCCAGTCAGCTGGCTGAGCTGCCAGCCAGGCTTGCAAAATGCAGAAACCCTACACATGCATGGAGGGCACCTGGCAATTGATGGAATGAAAATCTGATCCACAAAATGGGAGTGAGAAGCGACCATCCAGCCTTTTACGTGCTGGCTATCTGTCTGTGTGTGCAGCACTCTGGACTTCTAGATTACAAAGAATGATGTATTGGATGAATCTATGACTGTTGCCTCAAGCACTTGACAACTGGGAAAAAATTATGTGACAGTTTATCATCTGCATGGATGTCTACAGTGCAAGAAGTCGGGATGGCCAAGAAATAATCTCCAATTCATCAGTGAGCATTTCAAGAACCAGAGCAGCCAGGAAGAACACAATGATTTTTGATGTTCATTGACTCTCATGCAGCTTTTCGGGGGAAGGAAGAATGGATTCTTATTCTGTTTGATTTCTGGATCAGCAACATTCTTCCTGACAGACTTTTCCTTTAAGAGCTGCATCTTTCACTTTGTCATGTGCTTCACCTGACTTTCCCCTGATTTTAAAGTATAAAAGATTTTTTTTTACATCTGAAAAAAAAATATTGGCAAAACTATTTGACCAGAGAGCTTTTCTGCTCTTCCTCACAGAAGCTGCTGTGAGCACCTACCTGACTTAAGGGTACTTGTGCTGAACCAGCTTGTGCTTCTGCTGCCTCCAGCCAGAGGAGGCTCACCAGCTCTTGGGCTGCAGGACCGACGCTACACACACCAACGTGAAAGACTGCCACAACTTTATTTTTGGCATAGAGCGCATATTTCTATTGCTGTCTGCAAAATGTAAAGGGGTATATACCCAACATAGCAATGATAACCTAAGTGGATGATGCAATTCATAATGACAACTCTCTTCCAATGTTACCTAATGGTTCCCACTTAAAAATTTCTTAAGCGACTTCCTCTCTGGTACAGAACACAAAACAAACCAATCAAGCAAAATACCAAATGAGAGAGTCACCAAGTTAGTAACGACCTGACTGATCAACAGTTGCACGTAACCGAAACCCAGTTGATAAGGACCAGTAACGAGGGACGGACTGGTGATATATGCGCTGTGTGCTCAGAAGCACATGGGCTGCTAAAGTCCTTACTCGTGATGTACTACGATCTGAACAAACAAGATACTGAGATGTAAAAAAAAAAAAAAAAATAAATAAAAAAAGAGAGTTGCCATCTTGGAGCCTGCCAGCTTGAAGACCAACAGTGACAAACACAGCTGTGTTTACTTGCCTGGAGAGGTGGCACTGCTTGCTTAGCAGTCATGGGTTAAGACAGGGAGAATGATTTACCTCTGTTCATTTGTAACTTGTGACCAAAAATGTGTCTCAGTCCAGAACTTTTCAATGTCCTTGAACTTAGTCAATAGGCTATAAAACCCTACATTAAATTAATTTTGAAAATTATAAATTTTACATTCCTACTTTCATTTAAAAAAAAAAGACTGGAAGTTCAGAATTAGCACCACCTTAGAAGCGAGTCTGAAGAGGAGAGGGGCATTGAAACCAAATTTTCTATGTACCATACCTGAAATAACACAAATGTCTTATACAGGGAGGACACCCGCGCTGTTACTTGGTGTCCTGTGAGATGGTTCCAGGATTACATGGAGAGCATCAGTCCTTATTTTTCCAATCCCTTTAAAGTGTTCCTATAAGATTCTGGCTTCTGATTCCCCTCAGACATAAGAAGAATCTGAGATTTTTCTACAACACTGAAAACATGGGATGGAAATTAGCTTGATTAGGAAGGGAAATCTTCAAAGAGAGAAGCCAAATAAAGTGAGCTTTGATGAATTTCTGTCAAAAAAGGATAATTTAACTACCCCTTTTTTCCCCACTGATCTCACAGAGATAATTTACATTGGACTTCACAGTTTTCTTGCTACAACAGCAAAAGGCTTTTTCCACAGTGTGTCCTTTTTTCTAATCACCACAGAATGATGGTATCTTTTGCAAGAATTTCGGATCTACATCATTACGTCGTGCATGACGGACCATTTTAGCACAGTTTGGGGTCTGGTGTCTTAGGCTACAGCAGGTCACAAATCTGCAACACAGGTGATTGTGCAAAGTTTTCCAGTACTGGGACTGCCAAATGTCAGCAACCAGACAAGTCATCCTTCCCTTCTCTTGCAGGCTCACCTGGCTCCACACCACACAGAGCTCAAAAGAAATACCAAGGCAGTGGAAAGCCTCCATTCATATAAAGTCCTGCTTAACCTGCAGTACACAAGTATGTGGCCATACTGATGCCAAGATGTAATATAACAAGAAAAGAATGAGGCCAACTGATGGATCTTCTTGTCCATAAACATTCAAACTGGGCCAAAATGGAAGTATTTTAACCAAAACTCAACGATTGATATACATCAGCGATGTTTTCTTAATGAAAGATATTATAGGCTTTAGAGGTAAGAGAGGCAAAAATAAACAAGTGTGCTCATACCACAAGAGTTTCCATAATAATGAAATTTATTTCTTTTCCTCTGCAGTTAACCTTGGAAGTGTACTACTCCAGCTGGCTGATGAATGCAAGAGAAGGAGACAGTTTAAATCTGAATGATTATGCTTGAAAATAATTATTTTCTTGCACTATTAAGGTATTGAGATTCCTGATTGCTTAAAGGAAAGAATAAGAGACAATTTTCATTAGCACTCCAACACAGAAAGGTTGCAGTTGCTGGAGAGGGCCTTGATGACTGGAATAGCTGTCGTGACCACCTTCAGAAAGGACAAGGAGAAGGATCTAGGGATCTGCAGGCTGGCCGGTCTCACTTAAGTCCTGGTAAGATCATAGAGCAAACCCTCCCGAAGAACATTTCCTGAAGGACAAGAAGCAGAGTGGGAACACCTAGCATGGATTTACCAGAGAGAAACTGGGTTCCCTCCACATTTTCTTCTCATCAGCTGAATGGGCTTCTGAAGGATTCCTGTCAGGTAGGGAGCCCTGCAACACAAGTTTAAAGAAACGTCCCTAAAAATGCATAATACAGGATGGATCTTCATGTCAAGCCCCAGTTATCTGGGTTGGATGCGTGCTTTCAGCCCCTTGGCGCATGTCTGGGGTTTTAGTTTACATCTCCTACCATTTGGGGAAATCAGGTGCTTACCACCAACTAAACTTCCCTGTGTTGCCTCAATAAATGGGTTTTGGAAGTTTACTGCAGTTTCTGGGTTGTTTGTGTCAGCTCCAAGTCAGCTGAGTGTTGGAGCCCTCCTCATCATCCCTTGGTAGCGTACATTATGGGTACCACCAGACAGCTGTTGTAACTGCATTACACGCCAGGAAAAAAAACCAAACTCTTCTCCTTGGAGCGTTTGCTTTTCAGGACAAGAAAAATATCTTTGCAAAATTTCAAGTTAAATTGATGGGTGTGGAGGTATTAACTAAAACATCGTATTTAAAATGCATATCCCGCTTTTTGTAATTCCACGGAAATATAATATACATGGGAAACCGTGACTGGTGCGAGGGGAGATTGGTAAGTAGAGCCCTGGAAGACTGGTAGCAGCTTTGATCACCGGTTACTGCTATCATCTTTCCATCTGGTATTAAAGGCTAAGCTACTTACGGGGAGCTTTTTCACTGCCCTGCATTCTGGAAGAGCTGCCTCAAGTCTTAAAGAAAGGTTTAATCTCTAGACCCATGAGAAAGGCGATGCCGCTTTCCCTCTTCCTCGCTTCAGAAGGTGGAATCCCAGAGAACAAAATGACTGCACTTTTCTCAGCCACACAGGCATCATCCTGGGCTCGTCAGGAAAAGCATTCTGCTTTGGAAGAGGTGCAAGTAATTTATTTCCACTGCCACTGTCATAACAGCAGATCTTCCTGTTATTAATTTAAACCAACTAGAGTAATTAGGTGCTGAAATCTGAAAACTCTTTCCAAAAAAATTAAATACTTGCATAAAAGCTTTTTCCAATCTGCAAATCCGATAACATGGCTGACAAAGCACAGTTAAAACTAAGAAATGCAGAGACTTATGCTCCGTATCCCAAATAGATGGGTGAGTCACACACGCAGACTTCAACAGAGTCCCTGGTATATTTATATTAAATAAGTTTACTGCTGAGATAACACTGATTTGGGGCTCGTTTGAGCGCAGTGCATTTGAGACTGTTAAAGTTTGCAGCGACTTACACTAATTAGCTGATACATTACAATGGGGTTGATATTTCACTCCTGACATGTTATTTTCAGCTATCAACAGCCACATTCCCCTCACTACAGAACATCGCTCCCCATGCCGAAGGGCAATTTGATGCCAAGGAAATCAGAAATGCGAGAGGCACACGCAGCACGAAGAGGCGCATTAAGAGAAGGGAGAGACTATTTCTTGGAATCTGCTCCCTCCTTGTCTCGCTAACGACATTAGAGTGGACAGAGGGGAACATAAAACATTTAGTAAACAATTGGGACCATCAAAGCCTTTCTTAGTCATATGTCCAGGGTCTGGCCCTGAATGGCTACAGCAACTGTCCAGACGTGCCGATACTCTTAGGTTATAGCTCAGGTGCCTCAGGAGGAGCACAGCCATTTAGGCATGTAATTAGGTGTTTGCCCATTCTCCCAAGCACCCAACAGTCACCAACCTCAGCTGCTGTGAGCTGAAACTGGTATTTCCTTCCATGGCATTTCTGAGTGCCCAGCAGGCGCCTGTCCATGCAAATGGAATGGGATGCATCTTTATGTCCCACCAATATAGCTCTCATACTCAGTCTGGAGAACTTCTGGTGACTTAGAATTCCTAAGTTAGAAGCTGAACAGTGATCACAGGGTGGTTTTTTTTTTTTTGGACCAGAGTCCTCAGGGTCCATGTATACAGGACTCATTAGAATGAACAATTCTATAATGAAAATAAATCCAGCCATAAGCTGCACACGCATGGTAAAGCAGCTCTTGAAATTACATGGGAAGAGCCTTAACCCCATTACTACCTGAAAAATACTTTTAAAGACACTATTTATATATAATAACGATATCTTCTTCACTCCCAGTGTCCCACTCTGGTGTATCTCGAGGGGTAAGCGTGACACCTCAACACACCACAACAGATGAGCAAAACACGAAGGTTTAGCTGAGCAGTCCTGAGGACGTGCATGACCTCGGCACCTGGAGACCAGCACACCCTGGATCAGGCAATCTCCATAACTCGCAAACATCTAAAGGTATCACGATGGCAAAACCATGTGACAAAGCAACAAGTTTTTGAACAAGGATGCCAACACGAACTTGCAGAAAGGGCAAAACAATTGCACCCTAGCAATTTAAATTACAATGCGAGAGAATTTAGCATATTCAGAAGGCACAGAAATAGCTGGTAGTTTCATTAAGTTTGTGTTATGTGTAGAAGTGTTGAGTGCTAGGTCAGACTTTTCTCGTTATCTTAATGGGGATACCACTCAGCCAGGGAGAGATGATGCCTGTCTAACTGTCACAGCGGCTCTAATGAATTGTGCTAGGAATGCAGAGATGAAGGGGAGGAGATACCTACTCAGACTGCCTAGGCTGGGAGTTGGAACCACAAGATGATGACAGGAAATAAAATGTCCCTGCAAAGCAAGATTTTATATCAATAGGTAAGTGTAAATTCCATCAAGCCTTAGTTTGTCCCCCAATGAACGGCGTGACACGGTGGACCTTCATACACCCCGGACCGACCAGCTCGAGACAGGAGCTGCTGGCTTTATCTGAAGCCAGCTGAGCTTGGTGTGGCTTTCTGCAGGGTATCTGAATGACTAAGTACACAAAAGCAGCTGAAATCAAATTATTATCCACTTGGATTCCTGCCAACCTCCAGATTATGTTGCCAAATTACTTTCCATTAACTTTTATTTTTCCCACAGCCATTCCGTTTTCCTCTATGCTTTAGCCCTTTGCCAGTAAGTATTTTAATTGCCAACTCTTTTTCTTCCAGCTATCTCAGGGTGGTCTAGTGGCCCTGCAACTCTGTCCTCTATACGTTGGCGTACAGTCATGCATAGTAAAGAAACTGCCTAATGCCTATAGGCTTGATGCAAAATCCACCTAAGTCTAAAAATAACTCCTCCATCAGCTCTCAGGATCTTGAAGGGAACAGCTATATAACAGACCACGCCGTGGAAACGCTGTATGTATGCATACACATGTATGAAGTGGTATAGAGCCTATATATAACCATGAAGGAAAACCTTTTCTCCACGAGGGCAGCCAGGCTGTGGAACTGGCTGCTCAGAGCCATCGCGCAGGCTCCATCCTTGGGGGTTTTCGGGATGGTGCTGGATAAAGCCCTGGGCAACGTGGGCTGGGAGCAGAGGCTGATCCAGAGACCTCCCAACCTTCCCAGCTGAGTTACTCTGGGATTACCACTACTCCCTGTTGCAACTCCACTCTCTCCTCACCTCCCCAAACGCACTTCATATTTACCAAGCATTCGTGCGTGGTCTGTCTCATGCGATGTCCAGTTTGGTATGCTGTTATACGCTATGCTGAGATTCATTATCAGCCTAATTGAGAAAAAGAGCGAGGAAGATGAAGGGAGAGTGATGAAAAATGCTAGAGGTCTCCAACCCAGCCACTAAGGAAATTTAAGTGGCCTGATGTCAAATCATCACCATTTCCATAAGCAAGAAGCTGTCAGCTGATGGATGAGGATGTACAAGCATCTCCATTTTGCAGGCAGAAGTGGGACTAAGGGTAGAAATATTACTGCATTTGGTGTGACATTTGCACTTAAAGTCACTGGGTTTTTAAATATTTTACTTGAGGAGGCTTGTCCCACAGAAACCACTTCAGTTACTGCGCCTGGAAAACTGCCTTTCAGTCATTCTGCTGGGACTGATTAATTATGCTTCTTCCAGCGAAAACATCTGAGAAACAAAGATCTAACATCTGATTTACTTGCTGTGGGAAGAGTGACCTACCCCCTCGTCGGCACTTGTGCTTCGCTTAAGAGCTCTCCACATGAGCAAGAGGAGGGCAGCGCAAGCAACACCGAAATAAGTGAAATCCTGCTGCTGGGCACCGCGGCAACATGGCAAGAAGTGAAGCTTTCACCGTGTAATTTTGGTCCCATTAAAGGCAGCTTTTTTTTTTCCTGGAGGACATTTCAATCTCAGCATTAGTAGCACATTTCCAACATACAAAAAAGCCAATTGGAAAAATCACACATCTGTTAATGAATCTTCATTTACCCGCAAATTTTCCGCGTGGTTCTTTGTCTGCCTTGTGTTTATCACTGCAGTGGCAAAGGCTCGCGGTGCCAGTGGGATGCAGGCCGACGCGTTCATTCAGATAATACTTGTGAATCTATAAATACGACTTTGAAATATCCTCTTTGATAACATCAGGCCAGATTTCATAACTTATTTACTCTGAACAGAAGCTAACTCCACATATAATCCTGCCGGCGGCAGAAGGATTACTTCCACAATAAACCCCGGCGTATGACGGGTGGCAGTCAGGCCCAGGAGATGTTTTAGGTTCAGTACCACGGTACAATTTATCTGGCTCACCGGAGGTTTTTCACAGCTTCTTGGGTGAATTTCATACCTGCAATGTGGGCACCTTGGGATGAACCAACCTGCCAAAGGCTTTTGGGACCGAGCGGAGGAGCCTGCCCATGTCCCCCACCGCTCCCTTTGCCAGATCCTCGCTGGCTCGGTGCTTGCCCAAACCAACCCAGGAGCCTTGCTCAGGAGAGCTGGAGGAATGAGAGGTGTGCGCTACCACTCACCTCTGAAAACAGCTTAAAACCACCATGGGACGAGTGACTGCTCTCACGGCTGACACCCATGCCAACAGGCAGTGGTCAGGTCCCACTGCCCTCCACCAGCATCCCCTTTTTCACCAAAGGTCCACCATTTCAACTAGAATCATAGAATCATTTAGGTTGGAAAAGACCTTTAAGCTCCCCCAGCCCAACCGCTCCCCTACCCCTGCCATCCCACCCCCAAACCCTGGCCCTCAGCACCGCCCCTGCCCGGCTGTTAAATCCCCCCAGGGGTGGGGACTCGACCCCTTCCCTGGGCAGCCCCTTCCAGTGCCTGACAGCCCCAAGGGGAAGGAATTTTTTATAATATCCAACCTAACCCTGCCCTGGGACAACTTGAGGCCATTTCCCCTCGTCCCATCGCCCGGTTCCCCGGGAGCAGAGACCAACACCCACTTCAAACCCACCGCTTCCCAGCTAGCCTGGCACACAGGCTGGGGGGGTTCGTAACGTTGCCTCCCCACCGGCGGGTATCCAAGTGCTTACACCGTTATTGAGCTATTAGGAAACTGGCATTAAACCCAAGGGTGGTTCTAGCATAGTGGATCCCAGATCCCTCCCCTAGTGTCCATCCTTATCAAAGGAGGGTTGGGATGTGCAGAGAAGGCAGATGCTGCTCCCGTGCTCCACAGTCCCCAGCGCTGAGCCCATCCTCAGCTGAACGCGAGGCAGCCTCCTGGTTACACCAGGACCAAAGACGTAGCCCACAAAAAGTCATGCAGAGAACACACGTCACCTATTCCTGTTTCATAACATTGGCGATCTGCTATGAAATACCACAGACTCCATCCTCAAACAGCACGCTAATAACCCAGAAGAGGTCCCCTGATGTAGCACCATAGCAATCCAAAAAATTCCAATCCAATAAAAAAAAATTAACATTGAAGCACACAGTAACCCAGATCCCAATACTCTGGCACTCCGTCGTTTGCAACATTCACTTTGATTTCATTTGCAGCGTGCTCTGCTCCTGCCCAAAGCAACGGCTCCTCTCCCTGGGTTGGCCATGGAGGACGCCCGCCTGGCAAGAGGTTCAGGTCAGGCACAGACGGGCCCTTCGAGAGCAACAGGACTAACCCCTGCTGCGAACCCACCGCTTCCCCTCCCAAACTCATTGCATGGACCCGGCAGTTAAAACCACATGAACGGCTCGAGGGAGCGGCAAGAGCCGCCGGTACACGCACACGCAAGCCTCAGCGGAAGACCGGGCTCTAAAATGCAAAATTCACAGAACTCCTCTAGGAGAAGAGTGCCGCTGCTTTCGGCAATGTCGCCCCTTTCTGTAATTACATTGACAATTTCTCCTCTTCTTTGATGTTGCTTTTCTTGTAAAGAGAGGAGAGGGTGGAGCTGCATTTCTGTTGTTTGTGCTTGGGAAAGACTCATTAAAATGTGCTTTGGGATGTAGATGTTTTGGGGTTTTTTTTTTTCCAAGTATTTTCCATTATTTTCCAGATTAATGTACTTGAGGGGTCATCAGGGGACCAACCCACATGTACATTTTATGCTGTATCATTTGTTTTTCAACCATAAGGACGATTTTAAACAAACAGAGTGATTTATACCATGCTGAGGCACGTTAATAGATGCAGTAGGCGAGGGTTGGATCCCAAGTCAACTACAGATCTTCTTCAAGCCAAAGGCTACACCAATTACTCTTGCAGACACAGAGACATGATTAAATTCTTTTATCAGAAAAACAGCTTGGGACTCGGGTCTGCTCTCTGAAACCCGCGAGTCATAGGGCAGATCAGAGTTAAATTGCAAAGCCCGATGTGTTTCCCTGAGCCCAGAGGCACAGGGCATGGCCGGTGGCCGCAGTCTACGTGCGCTGGAGATAAGAGAAGCCCGCGTGCGGCTGCAGGCACGACGTGGCTGGAGGGAGGACTTAAGCACCTGATAGACCGGAGCAGCGGCCGCACAAAGAAATTGCTTCCTTTGGTCTGTGTTTGTTTCTGCTAGCTGAGGAAGCCTTTCAGGACATTTTGGATAAATAAGCATTACATTAAGGCCATAACTGACCTATATACCATCTCAACGGAGCTGTCTCTGAAGCTCCCAAGCTTTTGCTAACTGCCCAAGCGAAGGACAAGCCGCCGCGTAAGGCTCAGCCCCCGGAAGTCACACCAGGCAGGCTCCTGGGGAAGGCAGGGGGAGGCTGCTCGCAGGCTTGGGGAGCTCATTTGCAAGTATCCACATGTAGGTTTAACGGCTTTTTTATCTTTTGCTCCCTTCTGGTGTTATTGCAACATTGATTTGCATAGTCAATATAAAACTCTTTACATATAAACTGCCTGCAAGGATGACACCATCAATCCTCAGCTCTATTCACAAAATTTATTATTTGTTTCAATTTAAGAGAGATCATTGCCGGATTACACAGTTGCTGATGAGGATTTATATTTACATTTACAGCAAGGAAAATACATGTCCTAATTTTTTTTTTTTTTCTAAGTCATCCACACAAATGTGAAAGAGGGAACAAAAATAAAATCAGTGCGTATACACTCGTGAATGCTTGCAGATCATGTTCTGCAACTTATCTTTCCTTCAGACAATCTTGCAAATTAGTCAGCATCTGTGTAACATCAGTAGCATGAGCCCGATCATAAGAAAGAATTAAAGGGTATTATCGAGACAGTTCTTAATCTTATGTGGCTGTGAAACCAAACGCTCATGTGTGTTCGTTTAAATGAGATTCAGAAGGCATCATCCAGTTGTGTTTCCATGACATCGTATCAGACATCAGAAATCCATACCCCTACGTATTAAACAAGCGTATTAACTTCTAGAAACGGATTCACCCATATAGAAATGTCAGGTTTTGTGAAAAACAGGGCTGTAAAGATTAAGGGGAGAAGAAACAGAGTTTCAGGAGATATTGCACTTATCTAGTCCGGCCTGTTGAGCAGCATAAAGCTTGTAATGCAGCCTGTTTCGCCAAATAAGTCTTTTGACACAAATCTCACGGGATGTGGGAAAAAAAGCAGGGATGCATCACAAAACCAGCTGAACTGTGGTTTCCCATGTAACTTGGAAAAGAAGCTAACTTGGCTGTGATGCTCTACATCACCCACAGAAGGAGTTCATAACGACTGAAAAGAAAGGATGCCCGAGTGTGAAGTGATCCAAGCAGAAGCTGAGCGGTAAGTCCCGCCTTGGAAAAACTAAAGCAAAATCGTGTCCCAGGGCAAGGGCAGGAGAAATGCTACGTCTGTGGTGGCCCCCGTTAGCAGGGGGATGCTCCTCAGAGGGTTGGTGCCTGCCTGGCCCTGCCAACACCGGCACCGCCACCTTCCACTGCAGGTACAGGCCACTTCCATCAATCTCCAAGAGCCCCAAAGTGAGAGCTGATAATGTTATTTAAATTCACGTGCAAAGCAGAAGTGCTAGCACACATCAAAGATGATTAAAGCCATCTGTTCACAAGCCTCCCAGCTCTAGTTCGGATCTATCTGAGCCTGAAACGGTACCATCTTGGGACCAAGGATTGATTTTATTTTCCTGAATTACCACCTCTAGAAGACCACAGATACTGGAATGACTGATCAAGGAATTAAACAACCACTGCATGATTGGGAGAGATGAAAGATGCTTTCTCACTTCAAGCTTGCTCAAGCCAAAATGAACACTGGCCTCTCATTAAAGGCCTTAGACAAGTGAAACACATGCAAACGCGTCCTCCTTTCGTTCAGTTGGTTTCTCTGTAATATTTTCCACCGTATTTTCTTTTCCAGTTACCTGTCGTTACTAAAAGGGTGTTTTAAGTTGCACGCAGAGCACACCAGACAGCTGAACGGTCACCCAGGGAATGGGTATTTATCACAAAAAGTGCAACTCTGCTATTGGAACAGTACCGGCTCCTGCTGCCCATCGTTTGGTATCGTAGCAGACGACCAGAGCACGAACCAAAGCCCAGCGGAGGAGTCTGGCACTTACTGGTTTCACCAGCATCTGGATCAGACCCTTCAGCCCGATGTAAACTCACTGGCTTTAGTTGAGGACAAACACAACCCTAGAATTAATTCACCAACCCTTTACCCCTTCCTACCTGTTTCAAAGATTGCTTGGATGGGAGGCAGTGATATAGATCCAACCTGAGGAACAGCTGACCTCTTTCTTATGCTATAAGACAGATTTGCCCCAGGCAGCTGTGACACAGAACAACAGTAAGCTACCACCCCAAAATAAAGACTGTAATACTCGGCCAGGCAGAGTAAAACCCGAGCTGAGGAGGTCCAGTCCCCTCCTTCCCATCGCTCACTTTGAAGTCTGGATTGCATCCCGCTCGGTGCCAAGACAGCGCTGCTGCCCGTCACCGCCGTCCGGTGACCATTACAGCCATGTCTCCCAAATAACGTGCGGTACTGCATTACTAATGCATTAATAATAAAAAAGAATATGTGCCTTTATATATATATATGTATTTGTTGTTGCTTTTTAATCACTGAGTAACATTTGTCTTAGAAATTACTTTTAATGGGATGTACACCCGTAACCAAGGAACGGCAACAATCCCTGCGGCGCGGCGCAAACACCACGCGTATTTCTTAGGTCAGTGCCCTGTTCTGCTACAAGCACAGATTTGTTTATATGGACTGCACAAGGGTTTACAATCAATTCAGACTGGCACAAAGTTATTCAAACATGAGTCAGAAGGAAATATAGTGCCCAATAGCTTAAATCAGCCATTGTGAAACCCAATCTGTTTAGAAACCATTGACACAACTGGCTGAGAAGGCTGCCAAGGTGGCAGATGTTGTGAAAGCTTCCACAACACAGCATCTGGACCAGGCGCTTGTTATTTAAACAAAGAGCAAAACAAGAAAGTCGAGTGCTTGAAGTGACCAGGGGAAGCCGCTGCTCGCTCTTGGCTCGTCCAGAGCTGTGCCAGGAGCCTGGTGGCCCTGTGGCACAGCCGCCTGGTAGTGCTCGCTCAGGGGCTTGTGAGACCAGGTGATTCCACGACCTCCAAGCAGAGGCCAGCACAACTTGGGTGCAAGCTCTGCAGTTGCCATGAAGCACCAACAGCATCTCAGTTATTCAGATGCATTACATTTTACGCCACTTCCTAGTGAAAAATAGCTGTACTTGAACCTAACTGCTGACTTTGAACTTGCTCTACAAGCATCATCTTCTACTCCACAGGTGTATGAAAATAATATTTACAAAAAATAGTCCCCCTGATCCAGAATACATCTTTTCGTTATGAGATTTCCAAGCACCTGGGATGGGGAAGCCAGTCATGATTTTTTCCCCTTTCACAGTAAAAGAAGCTAAAGAATAAATAAAGGAGGAATAGCCTGACATATCCCACTTCCCTAGGGAAAACATTTGATGCGAAAAGAACAGACTGTGGCAATAAGATTCATCAAGATTACGAACAAGACCTCAACTAGCAGATAAGACTGCTGGAAAGGTGCTCCTATAGACCCCAGCCCAGCTGCTGCGCGTCTGGAGCTCTGGCAAGGTAAGGGCAGGGTGCCCAAGCGTCCAGCGGCACCCTACCGCCAGCGCTAGCACCAGCTGGGAAGGCCAGCAACCCAGGATCTGTGCCCAGCCGTGCTCCAGGGAAAGCGTAATTTCTGATTTGTGTATCTGTAAAAACAGATTAAATACTGCTTAGGCATTTTCAAAAGTAATTGGAGAAATGACCCAGAAATTAGTTGGAAAACATTATGTGTATTCATCATTGCTTCTACTACTAGACCTGGGTGCAACAGTCACCAGTAAAGAAAAAAAAAAAAAGAAAAAAGATGAATGCCTCCCCCTGCTGCTCTCCTTTATCTCTTAACATTAATTCATTTCACATTTTAAGACATTAGCACTGTTTTGCAAAGCTTAAACACACACACCCCCCAGCAATTCTTCTGCTGTGATCTGGAAATCAGTAAAACCATCTAGGACCTGCCCACATGGCAACAGCTCAAACCCTAATCCTGTCAATTCAGAAGCCAAGTCACCTCGGTTCAGCCTTTTGTATAAACACTTACTCTGAACAAGGCTGAAGTAGGCTTAATCCACGTCCGGCGCGAGTTGAACTAAACCAAACCACAGTCAGTTCTGCGGGAGACTTCCACACAAGGAGCAAAGGCGGCTTTAATAATCCGCGTTAATTGATCCCCCTTAGCCTGTGTGCGCCTCCAGCCTGAGCCCGACCGCTGGAACAGGCCACCTGGCTGCCAAAGGGGAGACGTGCCCGAGAACACGCCGCAGCGCAAGTTTAGATGAGGATGCTTCATCCAATGACCATTTTTTATTTTTTTTTTTTTTTTAATGTAAACACTCACAAGAAACTCAGCCAAACCACCACAGTAAGACTAAAAAGAAAAGAAAACCCATGGAATATTCAGCTCATTTCATTTTAACATTTCTTCACTTGGGTTATATGGAAAACATTATGTGTATTCATCATTGCTTCTACTACTAGACCTGGGTGCAACAGTCACCAGTAAAGAAAAAAAAAAAAGAAAAAAGATGAATGCCTCCCCCTGCTGCTCTCCTTTATCTCTTAACATTAATTCATTTCACATTTTAAGACATTAGCACTGTTTTGCAAAGCTTAAACACACACACCCCCCAGCAATTCTTCTGCTGTGATCTGGAAATCAGTAAAACCATCTAGGACCTGCCCACATGGCAACAGCTCAAACCCTAATCCTGTCAATTCAGAAGCCAAGTCACCTCGGTTCAGCCTTTTGTATAAACACTTACTCTGAACAAGGCTGAAGTAGGCTTAATCCACGTCCGGCGCGAGTTGAACTAAACCAAACCACAGTCAGTTCTGCGGGAGACTTCCACACAAGGAGCAAAGGCGGCTTTAATAATCCGCGTTAATTGATCCCCCTTAGCCTGTGTGCGCCTCCAGCCTGAGCCCGACCGCTGGAACAGGCCACCTGGCTGCCAAAGGGGAGACGTGCCCGAGAACACGCCGCAGCGCAAGTTTAGATGAGGATGCTTCATCCAATGACCATTTTTTATTTTTTTTTTTTTTTTAATGTAAACACTCACAAGAAACTCAGCCAAACCACCACATTAAGACTAAAAAGAAAAGAAAACCCATGGAATATTCAGCTCATTTCATTTTAACATTTCTTCACTTGGGTTATATTTCCAGACAGAAAGACCCGGTAGGAGCATATTTAATCTGAGCAGCATCTTGTGATGATTTATGATAATTGATGTTTAATGGCATAATTTATAGACTGGTGCAGTTAGCTTTGAAACCTGAGAGATTTGGAAAAAACCTTGCAGTGGAAGGTATCTGAAGAAAACTGCCTTCTCATGAAGCCAGAAAAGCCTGAAGCCTCTAGCAAACATTTAGCCACAGCCTCCTTCAAAGTGGATAAACGGGTGTCCTTGAGAGACAACACTTAGTAATCTTTCCTTATGGCGATGGACTGATGGGGAGAAAGGGTGGGGAAAAAAGGAAAAAATAAGTGGCAGAAGCACGGCTGCAGGACCCGGAAAGCAAGCGTGGGCAGCAGGGCTGGGGAGGACCCCCGGGGCCGGGAGCGAGCACGTCTGGGCACAGGATTGGGGAGGGGATAAGAAATGGAGGTTGTGCGAGGGGGTGAGGATGGGGGCGAGATCGTACGCCCATCCCGGCGCGGGAGCCGTAATGCCGAGTGAGCCTCGCCAGCACAGAAACCTGAGAATTGAACAAAACTGGGAACGCTGAAATTGGATTTTGAACTTTTTTCTCCCTTAGAGCAAGAGAAATCAGTAAATCGGATGCTACAGGTACTGCCAGCCCGGGGGGCCATGCCACTGCAGAGGAACGCCTCCCGAGCTGGAGCCTCTCTGCTCTTGGCACGTGGCAAGACCCTCACCACTGCCTGCCTTGTTAGAGGGCCACCCCGGACTCATTAGCTTAATTGCCTGTAAGATTTTGTCCTACCATTATCTGTAAGTCATGACATTTCTGACCCGTTTCTTTTACTCAATATATCCCTTTCATTAAAACTCTTTATTCAGCTGCTTGTTTCTCAAAGCCCAGCACCCATGGCAGATAACATTCAAAAAGCATCATTAACCCCTTCCTCCCTTTGGCTCTCCAGAATTCAGTTACACAACGATATCCTCAGACACACTGTGACCGTGCCTGTTTAGCAATCGCTTCCTTGTTCTCTCCAAGAATTACAGTTTTAATTTTACCAAAAAAAAAAAAAAAAAACCAACAAACAAACCCAGCCTAGCAGCTGAGTCCTCATAGTTCATTGTTTCAGTGGGGTGAGCTGGATCTGAGCCGTTTGGCTCATCCTCCTGCTCTTCGCTCCCATCTAGACAAGGAAGACGGAGCATTTCTCCTCTTCCCCTCCCGCACATCCACACGCAAGCGGAGGCTGGTACGCCTGCAGACATCCCAGAGGACCGGCAGGTCCAGGCTGCTTTGGCCCCCAGTACATTCCTCCTTTCCCACTTCAGCTGATGAGAGCGTGTTCACAGAATCCCAGCACGGCAGGGGTTGGAGGGGACCTCAGAAGCTCACCCAGTGCCACCCCCCTGCCCAAGCAGGCTCACCCAGAGCAGGGGGCACAGGACAGCGGCCAGGTGGGGGTTGAAGATCTCCAGAGAAGGAGACTCCACAGCCCCCCTGGGCAGCCTGGGCCAGGGCTCGGGCACCCTCACAGTCAACAAGTTCTTCCTCACGTTCCACTGGAACCTCTTCTGCTTCAGTTTGTGCCCATGGCCCCTTGTCCTGGCGCTGGGCACCACTGAGAAGAGTCTGGCTCCATCCTCGTGACCCCCACCCTTGAGATATTTGTAAGTTCCTCCCTAGGCACAAGTGCATGCACGCACCATGTACCCAAGACAGTCCACAGCTGATTTGGTTTGCCTTCATTTCCCTGAATTTTCCAATTGATTTCTAAATCCAGCAAAGCGATGCCTAGCACCACATCAGCACCCATCGCTTGCCCCAGGGAGCCACCCGCCCACAGTGCTGCCCAGGGGCAACCTGGGGGGCACCCCCCCGAGGCAGGAGGTGACACTTCCCAGCTCACTGCCTTCCCCTCCAGGAGCATGAACTGCCCACCACACACAGAAAGGAACAACGAACACTGCGCTTACAAATACATACCCACCTGCACTTCAAATTATCTTGGGTTTTTAAGAAGCTCCTGTTACCTTGATAATTTTCTCTCTTTTACACAGTTTTAAAATACAGCTTTGAGTTTGGTAAACCCATCTTTCAGTGCTGACTAAAAGCCAGCTCACGGCATATTTTTCTGCTGGGCAGGCCTGTGACTGCTCCAGGTCTGGAGTAGTGGCCAGGAGGGTCTGCTCCTTTCTTCAGGAAAGAGGAGTTCACTGCATTCTTTTGCTCCTTATTTTCCCCTACCGCATGTAAAGATCAGCGCGATATTTTTTATTGCGTAATGACAAGCCTTTCCCTTCTCACCAGCCCCTAACAAGGATGGTTATTTAAAGCACTTTTAAGTATATCCCTTTGATTTTTATTCACTAGGCAGGAAAAAAAAAATAGGACAAAAATAGGATTTGCTCTAATGCGGTCTCATCTTCTTGTTTATTTCTTATTATTTCCACCCTGTGTAACTATGTAGGTCAAACAGATCAAATTAATTTCAGTGCATCTGTCCTAACGCCAGTAACATGTAGGTTAAATGGCACTGATGTGGGCTCTCTGAATGGGAATATGTCTGCATTAGCTCCCTGAACTGGAAGAAGTTCGACCCATTTATTAAACTTCAGTTTTACAGCCAACGTTTCATAATCTACTTATAACTGCATACCTGATCTCGTCAAAATTCTCTTGGTGCTCCTAATTCCAGGCCTCCGGCACCCTCAGACAATGCAGAAGACAGACTATGACAGCAGGGTGCGAAAAGCAGGCGACACGGATGGGGAGGTGGCAACACGCGCTGGTTTGGCATCACTGTGGCTGCAGCTATGACAGTCCAGACGGGAAATCTGTCCTTACTGCGTGGCGCTGGTTCCCAACAATATTTAGATAATTTACTGCTCAAGCCAATATATCTGTAAGTGCTTTCTTATAGGATCACAGAATCATTTACATTGGAAAAGACCTTGAAGAGCATCGAGTCCAACCGTAAACCTAACACTGCCAAGTCCACCACTAAACCGTGTCCTCAAGTGCCACATCTACACGTCTTTTAAATACCTCCAGGATATTCTGTAGGGTAATCTAGCCAAAAATTTGACTGGCAGAAACACACAGAAGCCAGGGCATTCCACAGTCACCTGCTGTCTTTGAAAGTTGCCAGTTCAACAAAAACCCAACCCGTGTTGGCCAAGCAGGTGATCCCAAGCCCATTCCCTACGCACCTTGCTAAATTAAAAAAAAAAACCAACCTACTATTCTGGGAAACAATAACCTGATACTATTTTCTTAAGCAAACATAAGTGGGTTTAACAAAATTTGAACCAAACTCACTTTGAAGACAGAAATCCCCCAAACCTATAAGGCTGCAAGTCCCTTCCTTCCCCTGCTTGGATGTGCTTGTGCAAGGAACCACCCGTCTTATTTCCAGCTGGCACAAGCAGCCCCAGAAGCTGGCGAAGGCGAGCAAGCCGTGCTGGAGCCAGCACCCCCGTCCTCACACGGCAGAGCTGCTGCAGCCCAGCACCTTCCCCCTGGGGACGCGGGGAGCAGCTCGGCCCCAGCACCTCCTCCTGCGAGCTCCCACCGCCAGCCCAGCAGTGGCTGGGAGCCTCACCCACAGCACGCATGACCACAACCCTCTGGGTGGTGGAAAGAGAAAAACTAGCACGAAGGACGAGGGCATCCCAGATGTGCCTCTCCAGGATCACCTCCGTTCATTTTTAATGCACTTGGAAAGATTTCTCATCTGCCCTGCCCAGCACCCACTGGACAGACCCTTATTCTCCAGGGAGAAACCACAAACCAGCTCTCAGACCTGTTTACCTCTTCCCTCTGAAGAGGCTGGAAATTCATTACGTGTCACACACAATTCATTTCTATTTTTCCTCAATGAGTACAGATTTATCTGAATTATTGCATCATTTGCAGAAAACAAAGATATTATTATGAAATGCAGTTTTGAAGGAGAAAGGCTTTCTGTGGATAGGCGAGAAATTCATGACCTGACAGAACTCCAAATTCAATGGCCTCCTCGTAGGGAAAAACTCAATGCATCATTTTTGATCAATTGTACTTTCAAGTCATTTTCTTATTTATGGGTGACTGAGAAGACACTTGAGCTGGCAAAACAATTCATGTTTGTTTGCACAGACAAACCCAAATTTAATAATGCAGCCTTTTTTAAGATAAAGTCATGCATTACGAAAAGTGCATCTGAAGCCATTCTTTGCAGAAAAATTCACAGCATGAACTCCAAAGTGCTCCCTTTCCTCCTCTCAAGTGAAAGCCTTCTCTAAGGTGCATGTGATACACTTCATCCTCCGCCGAAAAAAAAAAACAACCAACCAGTGCCTGAATTTCAGTTGCTCCTACAGACTTAGACTTATCAACACCAAAACCTCCACTCAGCTCCCAAGGCCCAGCACAAGGTCCCAGCAAAGCTGCACAGCAGCATGCAAGAAGATGACTGCTGTGCTGAAGTAAAGTCTCTTCTGCCCATCCAAGGGGGTGTTTAACACACGGAGGTGGGGGCTCTCAAGAGCCAGAAGACACAAACCAGGAATTTCTGGGGAGGAATTCAGGCAAGAGAGGAACTTTCTTTAGGAACTTTCAACCTCTTGTTTTAAAAGCACTGGAAGTATCCCTGGAGAGGAAAGCTCAAGGGCCTTTTTCACTGAGCTTATCTTCTGGTATTCCTTTAGAAAAACATACCCACAAATACAGTATAAAACAGTGCCTGAATATTCATCTTGCAACAACAAGTCGGTTCAGATTACTGCTTACCTGGTAAGAACGTGCTTTCCCCCATGCTGCTCTTCACGTCCCTTCTGCTGGTCTTCTCCTGCCACTCTCCCTTCCCCACAGCCAGCTCCTCTCTCATTTATCATCTTCCTCATTTGTCTCCTGATTGATCCCATCTGTGTCACTGTCTCCTTAATTAATCTCCATTTCCCACCTTCTTTAGCCTTGCTCCCTCCCTGGACACACCGTATTGCTACTTCGGGGCATTACTTTTTATTTTTCCTTCTCTTTTTCTTTCTAAAGGGAATGGCATTGACTTCCTCCTATATTGATATTCTGATCCTTTCAGTTTTATACCCCATTTTATCAGTAAACAGCTACAGGTGCTTAAGAGCTACCCTTTTCACCCCCATTAACCTTGATTGCCTGGCTTACTGTCAACCCATTCACCCGACAATAAGAAATCTCACCAGGCTGGGCAACCAAATCAGCGTTGTCACAGCCCACTGTTCCTCCAAAGGGAAGACTTTTGCCGTAGAGATGCTAGGAGCAGTGTGGAGGATGCTAAGGAAAACAGTGTGTGGATATCGAGCCCTAGAAGCAAGGAAGAAGGACAAGAAACGGTGTCCCACGGGAGAACTCGCCCTTCGCCCAGCTCCTCGGGATGGGGAAGGATGATTTTGTGGCCGTGACTCTCACGGGGACTCACTTATGGAAGTTCACTGCACAGCGCTCGCAGATTGTCTCCAACGATCAGAGGCAATTCACTTAATCTGTTATGCCTCTCAGTTCTCCATCTGCAAGAGGGAGATAATACATCTTTCCTCCAATCCCTTTGTTTTTTTCTGCTCAGATGGTAAATTCTTTAGAGCAGGGACTGTCTCATTGTGTCTTTAAACAAAGCCTTGAAGAATGGTTTTGCTTAGGGTCTTTCAAGTCGGTGATAACCCCCCCAAACAACCCCACCCACAGAAAAATAAACAAACTGGCACCAAACCAGAATTCTGCCGGTTCTTCTGAAGAGTAAACAGCATTCAGAGGCTTTTGTTTACCTTCCCTATGGTCTGAGAAATTGCTTTAAGAATTATTTTTGTGCTTTTGTATGACTTTAAATAAAAAACAAATAATGACAATGCTGAAATCATATCTAATCATTCATAGATATATATTTATATTTTATGTGTGTCCTGAATTTAATTTTGCCCCAAAATGCTCGCAGGGGATTTGTATAGTTATTTTAACAGTCCTAATTTTAAATCAATTTAAATGTATTTATGCACCTTTAAACCAAACTCATTCAGGCATTTCTACCACAGTAATGAATTGTATGACAGCAACGTATACACCGAAAGAAACCCTTCCCTTTTGTCGAGCATATATTAGCACCGATTTATAAATTCAATAGTTAAGTTCATTGGCATTCATAGAGTCGAGGGACCTTTGTTAAACTAGGACATTTGACGATAACTATTTGAGAAGATGCACATTGAGAAAGTCTTTCCTATTTTAATGTCAGAAAATTAGAAATATTATAATGAATTCCAATTTTTCACATCTTCCATCAAAGCCTTTGAAAAAGGTCAGTAACTAAACTTGTTATTTTAAAATGCCTGCTGCAATTTGCCTTACTGGGGTAATTACAAGGCAGTTCCCATAGTGTAACACCAAAACAATCCGGGGGGACTCTTCTTATTCCTGATTGTCAACAAACTTCAGCATCCGAAGGGAAAACCAATGCATTTCATAGGCGGAATGAGTATGATGGTCACAGTAAGCATTCTATAAAGTATTTACATTTCACGCTTTCTCTGAACTGGGAGCTCCCTTAAGTCTGGGGTAGCCTGAATATGCTGAAATAATGATTTTTTTAATATATTTTTTTTTTACATTTTCAAACTATTCTTCTACTTTCTTTTTTTTTTTTTTTTTAGACAA
>NW_009258879.1:1587677-1607290 GCF_000687185.1 Egretta garzetta
TTTTCAAATTATTCTTCTCCTTTCTTTTTTTTTTTTTTTTTAGACAAAACTATTTCAAAACTATTCGCTGAATTTGACCCACATTTCAAAAAAGGTTACACTCCGCTGCCTCTGCTTTTCTTGCTGCGGTGACTCCCAGCTGCAAGAGCTCGCTCAGATCCAAGCTTTTAATCTCTTTATTGCTTATTCAGATTCCATCCCAGCCCCAAGAAATCAGGAGCTGTTGCTGTCCCAGGGCTGTTTGATGGCTAGGAATAAGGCTGAGTTCATGCAGAATAAGAATTAGCATCCTGTCTCCAGTATAGTGATTTTTTCCAGTTCCATGATGCTCCAGCTGAGCTGCTGGTGCGGAGGACACTTCCGCAGAGGTGATGCTAACTGGCGACAGCATCGGTGAGCCGCGGGTGAGGGCGCTCCGGCACCGGCCATACTGCCTGTAGTGACCAGGTAAGGCCAGATGAAAGTGGTCCACGGATATTTGGCCCAAACCACCGAGCTACTGCAGTTTAGGAGAAGGAGCAGTGCCAGGAACATCTGTCCTCATTGAGGACCATGAACACGGTGACGTGTCCAACCTGCTCCGCCTGGGGAACGCCTCGCTCCCCACTTGGGAGGAATTGTTTTGTACTTACTACAAAGCAAATCCCCCGCCAGGTCCTTTTGAAGCATCTCTTTCCATGCCACTACCAAAAGGCTTCATCCCCGCTAAGGTCCCGTAGCAGCCCTGAAAGGTCAAGGGCGGCTTTCTTCTGATTGCCAAGAAATAACAGTCCCCGAACAATAACTACCAGATATTCAATCTAAATTTAAAAGTCAGGCTCAATCTTCCCCTATTACAGTTGCAAAAGCCCTTGCTATCTAATTCAGATAAAGTAACAAAGCTGCACTTCCAGTGATTGTAACTAAATGTAGTTAACCTTAAAAAGTCGCTTTTACAAACAGAGCAGATTTATCTGGATTTAAATTTTAGTTCTTGTACAAAGACTTAAGAACAGGTTCCTCCCCATTATTCAATTTAACAATAATAATAAAAACCTCCATGACAACTATAACAAAAAGACTCTGATAAAGCCTGAAACCTTTTTGATAATGAAACATACAATTTCCCTGTTTGAAGCTTAATTCCCCAGAGAACATTTTAAAAAAGATATAGAAGAACTGTCGTTTTAAAACTGTTAATGTAAAGAACTGCATACGAGAGCAGCCCATGTAAAAAACAGACTTTCAGAAAAGCTAGAGAGAAAATAGTGGGTGGGAGAAACTAGACAACTTAAATGCAGTGTTTCATTAGGACAATTACAGGAGTCAATAAAACCTGGCAAAATTGAAGAAGATTCACTAGGCTGCTCGGTTCAATTTCCATTTAATTCAGAGACGGAGGTCAGCTGCAGCCAGCAGTCATCTCCTCGGATCCCCGGGGTGCGGATGCCTTAGCCATATTGGTAACTACCTTTTTTCTCTTGCCAGCAAAGTACATCTCTTGTTGGATCACGACAGCGACTCACCAGCTCATTGCTTTTTTTCAAATCAGTCTATAATCACGTATCTATAATGTACTCTTACCAACATTAATTAAGAGCAGATAAATTGTCATATAAGAAACAGTAACATGCATTAATCAAGGTTAGTCCTACTCTCACTCAACTCAAGTCTTAATCTTCCGAGTTTTCTCATCAATACCTTATCATCATAACGCCAGAGAGGAATTAATGCACTGAGAGGATGTCAACTATTTGAAGAGGATCAAGCACTTGGGATGCCAAAAGAACCAGCCGAAGCCCTGGATTAGTGAGCTAAGTACGAGACAGAGTCGAAAAGGGCAAAACCATCAACGCGCTAGGTCCACATGGCTCCACAGCTGGGGACGCTGACGGGACCCCAGCGCACGTGAATTATCTTTACGCACCCTATTTCATACACCACACAAGTACAGTTTTGAACCATCTAAGATTTTAATCACATTTCAACAGATTTTGTACTAGAGAAGCTGCGAAAAGCTGAAATCATGACTCGATAGTCGATTTGCCAGACTACCAAGCAGATATTCTTTATTGCAGCGCTGGACGCACAGGGGATCGCTCCTCCTAATGCGCGCGCCGCACAGCGTTAGTTGCACAGCTTATATACAAGCGTTACATACAGATTCATTAATTTTCCTGGAAAAGGTTGTCTCATGACAATGAGTTCCTGAAATTTATTTACATATTCCCCTCCCAATCACGCATGCTCAGTGATTTGAGTCGGTGGTCTTTGGGGGGTTCTCAGTGGTCACTGTGGAGGCGCCTCTCAATGGTTGTTTTCCATGACCTCGGGGTCTTTCTTCCATAGATGGTCGTAAGTTGTCTCACGGAGTGGCAAGGCCTGGTCCTTCTGCGCTTATATCTTGGGGGTTGCTTCAGAGTGACTTGAAAAACCCATTCAGGATCTGTTAATCCTGTTACAAAGAGATACCATCTCGAAAGCTCCCAGACAGGTTGGCATCTCCCAGCGTGAGCCACATCCTACAGCTATCAGCTACAAGCCACAGGCTGACCTTTCTTTCTCAAGGATGTTCTGTTTACTCGGGGCTTTTATCATACCCTAGCTACAGTTGGCTTCACAAAGGTCTTTTTGCCTTTAGCATCCCTTCACTAGTGAGTATTTTTAAATTGGAGAGCACAAGACCTCTTTATTTTTAATGTCTACCTTCACTTGTCAAAGCGCTGAAATCTACTGAATGAGAAATCTAAACATTCCCTATAAACATATTTTTTTTTTCAAGTTTAGGTTTTTTCCTGTACTGGAGAAAGTCTGGAGAAATGTCCTGAGCATCTGAAAGCATTATTTAGAGCTTTGTAATTTTACCGCCGTTGCAATTGTATTTATATGACTTTTTAATAATCCAAGCTCCCGTAGCCATGAGTTACAGTGACAGTCTATGCTTCCATTAAAAAAATTGCATTAAAACTTCACAATGGTTTTGAATTTTGAGCCTTTTGGGCAGGCTTGTGTCTGCAAGTTTTAAAAAAAAAAACAAAACTGTAGTTTTAAGTGTTTTCTTCTGAGTGACATTTACAACAAATGCCCGTCCCCAAAATCCAAAGAGTGTGATCAGATATCAAATAAAGCATCTGATCGCATCTCTCCGGTTATCTGGATAGCCCTATCTGTTGCTTTTCCCAGCGCGGTGCCCAGAGGACCTCATAGATGCTGTTGGTTTGACACGCTACCAGCCAAGCTGCCATCGCTACTCCCCAGAATAATGTTCTTGTCAACAAGGTGTGAATTTACAAACTCACTGGGAGATACATAGTGATAAAGTGCAAAGTGGGGGGGAAAAAAATCAACTAATTAACCTGAGAAGTTCCTTTTAACACAAAGAAAAAAAAATAACACTAAAGCACTTTTGCCTCCTCTAGGATCTGTCCTAGTGGGCTGGATTTTCACAGTGCTTGGCAGTTCAAACCAACATCACTGAGCCGGTCCTAACAGAGCTCCAGCAACAACCACCGGCTTTTCTGAAGCTGCAAAGGCAAGGTTTTATTTCTGACACTTCAGGGATAGGGTTTCTTACACAGAAGTTAAAGGTATCATTGATTCCCTTTGTACTGCCAAGAAAAAGGCTCTAATCCTCACGCTGGCTGGGGTTAAGACTCGCAACTCCGTGTTCATCCATACCGCCTTGGTTCATGCCCAAAGCTACTTTAGGCACAAATATTAGCCAAGGCAGAAACCAGATTTCACCACAACTCTTTCCATCTACCATTGCGTCGAAGCTGTTGACAATGCCAGCACATACATCTCACCAAAACCAGTAAAGGTAATAAAACTTAATTGCCAAAATAACGTGCATCGCTCTCCTGACCAACTGGGATTCTCAAGCCAAGGAACGGTACATTGAAAAGTCAGCAATCCTGGCAGTCAGAGATTAATCCATGTTAAAAGTGGGCAGGGTTTTCTTGTGCGTGAGAAGACACTTCACTTTAATAGGCTGTGAGGCTATTGGCAGGGCTTCTCTCTTCTCAAAGCCGTGGAAGGAAATGTTGAGTCGGTTATTTATGGGCAGATTTTGTGTTCATCTCTGAAAGACAATGAGCAAAATCCTAAGGTAAGGGCAATCTCTGCAATTCTGCTGACAAATTCACTGCAGCCAAAAAACCCAGCTCTTTATGCACTGTCATTACAATAATTTGTGTATTTTTAGGATTATACTGGCAGTTAGGAGCCCCAGTTGAGGTCAAAACCTTGCTGGACATCTTTCTTCACAGGAGGATTGCCCTCACGGTGAAGGATTTATACACTACACACAAATTCTGCTGAGTTACACCCTGATTTCTATGACAGGGTATATTTTATAAGTCAGAAAACCCCAAGCAATATCTTCCAAATATTTTTCTTATATCTGTGATGCCTGAAATTAAGATGAGCAATATGCCTTCAAAAAAAAAGGTGAAGTGCTTTGTGGGTTTTGCATCTGCCAGTGGGTTCAGGTTTAATAGTACATCCTACCCTTTGCCAACTGTTAAGGAAAACAGATTCCGGATGTACCACGTTTTGCTTAATTTATGTGAGCGGGAGGGGAACAACCAGGAGAGCAAACATTTTTTTCTTCCTTTTTTTTGCTGTTCTGGCAATAAATTTGCCAAGTTTGAGAGGCTCCAGAGAGTTTGTCCACACCCGAGCACGGGGAATAGACAGGCCCTGCTCACCCCGGCCGTGTGCCGCGCATCCCTCGGCTGCAGAAGGCAGCGGCGAGACCAGTCCGAGCACCCATGGGGGGTTCCCAGGCGATGGGGGAGGCACTTGACCAGTCCCTGGGTACAAGCAGGGTCCCTGGGGCTGCTGGGGGCTCACCTGGAAAGCTCGCAGGACCGAGAGGAGGGAGCAGGCAGGAGTAGATAAAAACCACATCTCCGTCTTTCCTAGGCTTATACCAAGTACTCATCTGCTAGACTCAGGAGCCAGGTCATGTGTTACTTTTTGGAGCCAGATATTATCTAATCTAGGCCCAACAGATTTCATACGATGCAAGTTTTTACGAAGTAAAGCAAGTCCTACAGAGCAGCCGTGGTTCTGCACCCGATTCCCCCATCACGCTTGGCCCAGCCGCCAGCAGCCAAACAAGGAAAAGTTCAAGTCTGAGGGAGTTCTTTGTCCAAATTAGAAACAGAAATAAAGTTGATAAGGGGAGACATATGAGAGCAGTAACTTTGCTCCCACCTGCAGCTAGCTGCCCTGGCTGAGCTCGCAGCCCTCCATCCCCAGCACAGCGCAAGGCCCATTAGCACCAATTCCTGGCTGGCTGAGTGCTATGTACCTTCAAGTCCATTTTCTCCCCGGTTTCTATTTTTAAAATTGCTGTGGCTTATCCGAGTATTTTGTTCTGTGCAGTGACAGGCTGTCATTTAGCCTGAAGATGCCCCTTCCCTGCGATCAGTATCCCAGGTAATCCACTAAGCACGTAGGCGCTGCCCTTAAAGGCTCGCTATAAGGCGTGCTGTAGGTTTTCGATGGAGTCCCTAGGTCCCGTGCCACCTGGTGTCCCAGTGTCACCAGGGGAACGCCAGGGACCATGAGAAACCATTCCCAATACGGGAGGGCCAAAGCATCCCTATGCTGCGCACCAGCCACCCAAAGTCAACATGGATTTAGCCAGCCCAAAGCAAGCGAAGGAATTGACCCCGCAAACACAGACAGTGGGAAAATTAGCGCTCAAAGAGCATAGGTGAGGTAAGAAGGACATCCACAAACAAAAGGTCTGAGGAATTCATTGTAACTTTAATTTTCACCATCGAAACACTCTTCCAAAAGACCATCACCGGTTAAAAACCAAATGTCTTACTGAGTTTTATAGTAACAATCAATATAATGATTTGGTTTTCAGACATAGGCTGGGATAAAATGAAAAGGGGAGGAACTGGAAATGTACTTTATTTCCACTTACTGGCTTTGACAATCCCCAGCCTCGCCAAGCCCCAGGGCACGTTCCCACCCTGCCCAGGTAACGCCACAGCAAACCAGTCCAGGCTCCACCTCGCCTCTTAGCAAACCACAGCACCACCCAGGAACGGTCGGGATACCAGGTCCAATGCAAAGCACAAAACTGAGAGGGGAAGCAGCACAAACCTCAGTGCGATTTTATTTCATTAAATAACTGGCATTTTTAATTTGTCTTCATGGAGCACATTAAAAAGAAAAAACCCTCAGTCAACAAATATGACAAAAAGATTCATGAACAGTACAAACACAGTTCAATTGAGAAAGATCATCTTTTCTCCTAGCTGTGTGTTTAAACTGTACCTCATTATTTTTGTTATTTTTAATATGTACCGTATTTATTATAGTTTAAGTGATAAGATTTAACAGCCGCTATAAAAACAGCAGGAAAGACAAGAAGAACGGTTTGCTAGTTTTGCTAGCTGGGGATATGCTTATCATGGCGCAAGGAAAAAAACTTGGTTTCATGAGCCCAGTAGCATCTTATCTAAAATTCACCCTGGAGATTAGGATCGACTGTCAGACCGATTTTCCAGACTGCTTAGGAGCTGAGTGAGGAACAGCAGAGGGAGGGAGGAGGGAGAAGCATGCTGAAAAATTCAATTGGAAAAAGTAGCAAAAGGAAAACCAAAGCAATATAAATAAACCATTGCATAGAGATTTAGATACTAATTTGCCACGTGGAGGTACCACGAATCGGCTGGATCTGTTCACACTTTTGATAAACTGGTACAACTTTGCTCATCGTTTAGAGCGCCATCGACACACCTCGGTACCTGGCTGCTGCAGCATTTCCCTGCTTGCTCCCCCCCAAACGTGCCCCGGCACCCGACGGGGGAGCCCCCAATCTGCTCCCCAGCCCGGCTGCAGTGCGAGGGCTGACGGCCCGCCTGGAATTCTGCACGCGGCTTTCTCCCTGGGGCTGATAAGGGGTTTGAGCCCGGATCAACCGCTGGGTTATGATAATCAGGAAAGAGCCGTCACATATTTAAATATTAAGTGCAGGGTTGCAGCGCAGTACAGGTGCATGCCCAGAAACAAGCGTGGGCTTCATTTCACACAGGAGCCTTCGCCACCATATAACGCACATTTGAATAAACAGTTATCAATTTGCTGACAGATGGATTTCTTAGAGAGAGCAGCCAAAGTTTTGCTTGTCTCAAGCAGGACATATTACAGAAGGGCTACCAGCCTCATTCCTCAGTGCTTTTGTGATCAGAGGTATTTATTTTCCTCTGAAATGTAAGAAGATTCTTCCTGAGAAAATAAGCACAGGGTTTGGGGGCGCTTTTTTAATACCAATTTGATTCTCTAGCAAAATATATTTATCACAGGTGGGAAAAACTGCATTTGTGATTTCTTTCGTTTCTTCATGGATTTAATGCCCTTCGCAGCTTACCGTATCACAACAAAAAGATTCCTCAAGATGGAAAGCTGCCTCTCCATGGACCCAGCCCCTCTGCTCTGCAGCCCCGCACGCCGTCCGCCCGCCTGGCGCCGCGCCTGACCGATCCCGGTGTGGCACAGACTTCTGCAGCCGTCCTGGACGTCCCCCTTGGAGCCTGGAGAAGCCGAGGCATTTCCCCATTTCCACATAGCCAATGTAGCTAACAAAGTGAAAACAAGCTGTAACTCCCTCAGGGCCGATGCCATCGTGGTTGCTGCAGGCAGATGGAGAATTAATTTTTTTCTGTCAGCTTCCAGAACCCCGTTCAGCACACGAATCACTCGACCCAGGACACCAGCGTTCCACTACAGGGAACGTTCTCAAGCACTGGGAGAGGCAGGGAGCTCCTGGCTGCCACGGACTTGCTGGGGAATCAAGACATCAAAGCAGCTTCTCCTGACTTTGCAAACCCTTCAGTGGCATACGCACCTTAAAAAGATAATTTCCTTTACACTGCTCTTACTCTGAGGTTGTCTGTACTGCTGTCAGGTAGCAAAACTACAAAACCACTAAAAGTCATTTAATTAATTTTTATTGTCAGTATCACTTCTGTGCATTCGAGTACCACCGCAAAATTACCTTCTTTAAAAATCACTAAACCATCTCTATTAGTGCTGGATTTTATTTCTATAAAAATAAAAACTTCCAGCCAAATTTGAGTTGACAGCTTCCCTTTAACTTTTGATTTATTCCTGCCATTTTTTTTTTATTAAATGGGATTTGGCCTTGATCCTACCTATTAGGACTCCTTCTTGATGGGATCAGCACGGGAAACAACTCTGGGCACTTTGTCTTGTCTCTATAGTGGCGAGGCACTGGCACAACTAAAACTGGTGGTGATGCTGTCCAGGCTCTTAGGAGCTGTCATTAAATTCAAGACAACAGAATTTATTAGCTTTCAGCCAGCCATTAGATTAACCTGTATCTTATTATTTCATACTCATCTCTTCGGTACGCATGGCCCTGAGAAGTGACCACACACTAAGGGCATCTCAGCATACCCGATGCCCCAAAGATCAGAGAACTGGGGAAGGTACCCATTTCCAAAGGGAATAAATCCATAGAAGAGAACACAACCTCAGCTGGTATAAGCTGTCAGAGCTCCCCTTACCCCATCGGCAGGGAACTTGACCCCAACCATACAGAATCAGTTTTCAAAATTGAACAAGCCAAGCCATGCCATCAGCCCCTGTTAACCGGGAATAGGCGGGTGGTCCTCTGGGAAGCCCCCAGGCATCCTCACGTGAGGGCGGGCAGGGTGGGAAGGGTTATCCCTGCAGGGAGGGATCGAAAACAGAAGGGAAGCAGCAAGTGGGAAAGACGCAATAAGGAAGGTACCACTAATAACGCTCCCTTTATCCACTCCGTCTTATATGCAGTAGGAAGGTCTGGAAGGTGAGGAGGCAACCCAGGTTGTTCTGCCTGCGTCAGCCGAGATGCAAGTTCTGAACTCTGAAGTTTTATGGAGAGAGCAGCGGCAAGCATTGGACACAGCCAGAATACGCGTTACAGCGCAGGAGAGGTGGTTATGGACCTGAATGTCAAAGAAAATTCAAATGCTGAAGGCTGGGGACTGGGGAATCAATGGAGAATGTAACACAGTGAATACTAAACTCCGTGTTGTCCTTGAGACGCACAAGATACAGGCTGCTATGTGGGATTAGATCAAGATGCCTTTGATTTTTTTTATTTTTTTTTTAGCATGGAAATGAAGTGGTGAGATACGTGGGATACACTGTCAGAACTGAGGACGGGCATGAGAGGTCTATCAGACATCTCCAGCCCGTTGAGCTCATCCTGGCAATGAGATGATCTCTGTTTCACTGTTCAATCAGAGAGCACGTGCTTACGCCTGTCCTCGGGGTGTAAAGGGAGTGTGTTACCTGGGGTCCTGCACTACTGGGACGGATTGTTAGCAACGACTGAAAACAAAAACGCTGGTTAAGCCTACCAAGTTGTGTCTATCAAGCAGAGGTGCTCAGAAACCAGCAAACGCACAGCTCTCCCAGGGCAAGGGGCCATGTTCGCAGTGAAAAGGGAATTTGCTCTCAGACTTGTAGTCACTTTAGTCAAGCTTGCTTTGGCAACAGAACTTCTAATACGAGCTTATGGGTGGTTATCTCAAGAAGCCTAAAAATAACTTTTTGTTAAAAAAAAAGTACAGATTTATCACAAAAATAACTTATAAATTTATTTCAGAAGTAAACGTGTCTCAATCTTAGCAGCATTTTGACGGCCCAGCGAGCAGGGGTAGCTGTCGCGGTGTGCGCAAACAGGGCTCCCGGCGTGCCCGCCCCAAAGTCTGTGCGGTTTTGGCACGGCCGCATCAGCTGTGGGGCAGCTGGCACCTCTGCATCTCACAATTCCCATTTTATCTGTGATCTGGTATTAAGGAGCTCATCGGTGGCTGCCACTGGAAATAGAAGCCTGCTGCGCTTCTTAAGGCCCAAATCCTCCACTCTCGTGGAAGAAAATGCCCTGCTGTCTCTCTCCTCTGGTATGTTGGACATGCCAATAGCTGGAGATGCCAATCCTGCAAGGGTGGAAATTCCTCCCACGTCGCCCAGTGCTGCAATACGTTTACAAAGCAACTGCACTCAGTTTGTACTGTGTGCAAAAATACCATGCATATAATTATGAGGCGGAATTTAATGACATTGAAACAAATCTGCATTCTGATGAATGCATAATTACTGTTATTAAAATATTTATGAAATAATAAATTTATTAGCAAATCTTCTGCATATGAGCTTGCAGAATGCTTTACTCTACACAAATTCTAAAATGGCAGCAAACAAACTTGCAAGGCACCAAACCTGAGCATTCCCAGCTGAGATAACGTAGGCACAAAGGCCTCCTGAGGTCTGGAACCCGCTGTCCTCCCCATCAGAGAGGCTGAATGGAGAGAATCAGGATTTCATTATTTTCTTGATTTGGAAAATTTTCAGTTCTTTAAACAAGAGCTATTGTGGAAGCAAACGTCTTGCAGGATTTTTGTTTGGTTGTTCTTTAGCACAGGTAGTCTAGACTGGAAATGCACCACCGGGATGAGACAGAATGTCAAATAACCACTAGTACCCATCCTGACCACTGCAAATTTAGGCCAATATCTTGAGCCTGAAGCAGAGAGAGATGGAGCCTCAGAAGTCCCAGCTGAGCGTATGTTAACCTCGCGGACAAATCTCTCCCACTGAAGCATTCAAACCCTCTACCTTTAGCACCTAACGTCCCACACAGAAGTGAGTTCTTGCTTTAGGAAGATCCCTATTGCACCTTGTGTTGCGCTTAAGCCTCACAGCCTGCTGTGAAAGCACAGTCAAAACAAAACCAGGAAAATTTCCAGCAAAGAGGATAAAAGCTGACTACTAAGAGGGGAAAAAAATAGTCTTTCATGGAGGTTGTAGAATATCCTTCAGAAAAGTTTATAAGAGAACTTAGGCAAACATCTGCCAGGACGAGCTGGGCTATATGGGTCCTGTCTTGGCTCAGTGACTCACCACGAGCACGGGAACCACAGCGGAGGGGGTCGGCGGCAGGAGCCACACCGACAGCCCCTGCCCCAGACAGCAGGAGGGGAGGGGGTCCCGGGGCTGGTACCCAAGGGATGCCTGAAAGAGCCGGATCCTCAGCCGGCTTGCTGCCTTCCCACCAACACCAGCCAGTGCTGAAGCATCCAAAGAAAACGCTGGAAAATGGTGCTAAGATAAGTGTGTGTTTCTGTCCTCTACAATCTTCGGATTTATAGTCCTATTTATGTATGGGCACTCTGCTCAGAAAAGTTGGGATTAGGGCCTTTGCGTAGGCTAGTAATAAATGGCTGCTGTAAAAGTCACACGCAAGGGTCCATGTTCACTTTTACACCATCGCTTCTATAACTGAAATTTGGTTTACAAACAAAAAGGCTGACTTCCAGCTAGCCCTGGGAAGCCCCCATAACCACCTTACCATCGACTTTTTTTTTTACATTTCCAGTGGCAAGGGGTGTTTGAGGGCAGCGCCGAGCCTGGCTCACGCTCACCCTCCAGCTCCCGTTAATGCCGCAGCACGGACAGCGGCGATGCGCGCTCGCTCCCCGCGACTCGTATCGCCGAACCCCACCGGCAGCGGGCACCCGGCAGCGCTGGGGGCTTCGCTACATCCCGCTATCAGCCACAGAAATGTTACAGCTCTAACGAAGTAAGCGGCGATACGGGTTTGTGTCACCGGAGGAGAACCTGGATCAGAGTAATTTTTCAGGACAACTACAGCTTAAGGTTTTGGCTTTGTCAGCAGTTGTTATACCCGCAAGTGAAAAGCCAAAAACAGCTGTAAAACTGTAAGAGCAAGATCTGAGGGCATATCTACAGCAGGCGGGGGAGCACAGGGACCGCACCACAGCCAGGTCCAGGTTACCTGGCTTTTGAACTGGGAGCAGTAAAGCAGCTCCAGCAAGGCATTGCCCTGAGGCTAAGGTGAGCGGCTGGTGCCAGTGACTGTGTGACACGACGGGGGGGGGGGCTGTCCCCTCCCCAGCACTCCTGTGTCACTACCTGGCATTGAGCTGGGCTGTGCAGCCACCAGACTTGACCTTGGCTGCTTCCCCTACCTGGGCAATGCGCTGCACAGTGACCGCTCTCAGCTCCTCCACCTCGACCTTGACCCTTTGATCCATCAGAGCAGCCTCTGAGCAGAGACCAAGGTGGCCAGCACATGGCCAGCAGCCTGCCATGGAGGGAAGAGCCACCGCAGCCCTGCTGTCCATCCAGAAAGGCACCCCAGCTGCTGTCAGGGGAAGACCTGAGGCTCCTGCTGGTGGGGGGAGAGCCAGAGCTGGTCCCGCAGAGCATCCTCCTTCCAGCACCCTCTCACCCTGCACCGGCCGCACCCGACCTCTCCACGCTCTTTTCCATCACGGTCGCTGCCCGTCCTCCCTTCACGCACTCTCTGGGTAGGAACAGCCAAGCCTGAACACAACCCGTTGACTGTTCCGCTGAACGCCTTTGAGGTGGCTCTGCGTTACCAAACCACGTCTTTTCTCTATTAATCACACATCATTGATTCTTCTGAGTCCTAACATCATAACAATGCAAGACAGACAGAATCGAACAGCCCAGCAAGCAGGTGACACGACTGTCGGCACGCTGACAGCAGCGGCAGTCAATGAAAGCGGAGGCGTGCTCCATCCCACCTTGCCCCACCATGGCCCGGCACTGGTGCCTGCTCTCCCTTCCCAGCCTTATCCCTGAGCAAGATGTGGAAAGACAGCATTTACAGCATAAACATTTAAAGATATAAATATTTTTATAGAGATAGGCAAGTATATATATTTTGATACATATAAACCCCCTACATACACAAACATTCATAGACATTAAGCAGAACCACCATCAGAATGGAATCTTGCAACCTAAGACTGCTCCTAACTGTGTCGTGTCCCCCCCCCGCCCCAGGTCAGGCTATCCTTGTAACAAAAATGGAGCTATTTGATGTGCCCGACCCGCGAGGAGATTTTATCTGTGCCACAGCAGGCAGCACGCGGCATTCGGGAGGGAAGGTCTCCCAGGTCTGCCTTCTCTTCCCGTTTAGATCCGAGGCCAGGTAGTCTGAGTGCTTCACGTGATCTCGAGGCAAGGAGAAAGGCGATCTCTAATTAGGAGCACTTCACCGGGGCTTGGGTACGCTTGCCAAGTTCATTTAGAAGCACTTGGAAGGGAGGCACCGGCCTGCGTTACCCCGTCAGGAATGAGAGGATATGTACTTTGCACCACAGGCGCGTTCATACAGCATGCTAATGCCTCTCCCCGACGCCCCAGATGACACAGCAAAAGCGTCGCGTATCTCAATATAGGCTAAATCAGAGGGAAGTTGGGCGATGCTGCTGGAGTTACGGTTTCTTTGGGAATGGAACACCACTTGTCAGATTTGGTCAAATGAAGGCACTTGCCCCCTGGAGAAGGAGCGAGACCCCGATGTGACGGTCTCGGCAGCCACCTTGCCGTAGGCGTGCCCCATCCAGCACCCTGCCACCGGGTCCATGCACACACGGTGCCGGCAAAGGGCTTTGGCACAAAATACAGCACATGGGAGCCCGGACACTGCTCCTCGGTACTGGTTCCATCACCCTCAGCAGCCCCCAAACTGCAAAAAAAATAAATAATAATAATGTGCCCTGGCAACCCCTGCCGTGCTGTCTGTGCAGGGGCAGCACCGAGGTCCTGTGACATGGGGCCACAGAAACTAAAGGGCTTTGAGACCGTCCCTACATATTCATTGCTGTCATTTGAAGGCTCTCTTCCTGGTGCAGTAGAATTGCATGGAAGAACTCTGCTAGCTCTGCAGGAACGAGAGTTACTCCAGCAAGGTAAAACGCCTGGTGACCATGCACGAGTGGCCGGTGGCCTGGGGCACGCAGGGCTACCATATTTTAGTGGCCCATAATAGGGCCATGCTTTATTTTCAGCTAAATTGGTGATGATTCAGAATACCTCTCCTGCCTTCAGCAGAAGGGCTTTGCAGGACCTTGTGAATCATCAGTAATGAGGAAGGCTTTAGAAATACTTGTTTTTCTTCAGGTTTTTCTCTGCCTGGGTACCCACTCCACCACACTAATGACCTGACTAGATTGGATTCCATGCTCTCCAAACAGCCTTAATTACATGCTTCGTATCTTCCAATATTATGATAAAATTCATCATAGTCCTATGTCTGGGACAGTCAGCATTGTCACTCATTGAGATTAATTTGAATATCACTATAAATAGAAATAACAACATCTGATATTACGATGCAGAGCATTGTGTTGGATGGTTTTAATGCCTCCGAGCAAAACTCATTTAATAGACTAAAATACATAATATAGTACATGTAGTTTTACAGTATTGGTGTTATGAGATTCAAAACCAGATCAATATTTCTTTCATAAAAATTAATGCCTTGAAATGATCCCTCCATTTGTCATTCCAAAGAGGTCACCTTATTGCATTTCAAAGAGTAAATTGGGAATTGCGCAAATGTACTCGCCGAGTATCTGCTTCCGCCGCACCGGCTGACGCGTGCCAGCATCCCCCTGCGCCGCACCCCACGCCCGCCCCAATTATCTGCTGGCCCTTGGAGCACCATCATCCCCCCGTCTCTCTCCGTGGGCGAGCATCCCTCGCCCAGAGCCACTCTGCTTCCACGTGACGCTCTGCAGCCCCGTCCACCTGACGGCTACAGAGAGACGCTCGGAAATAGATGAAGAGCTGAGATTATTGCTAATACTCAATTTTGCCTTGGCAAGAAAATAAATTTTACCTCCAAAACACCGTGTTCCAGAAAAACACATTCATAGCACTGCCAACCTCCCGTTCGCAACTCCACATGGAAACCCCTGAATTCCTGAAGCAAGGATTTTCCTTTACTTTTCATTCATACTGAGGAAAGAAGATCCCACATCTATTAACCATAGCCCAGTGTTTCGGCACCAATACAGCGGAACAGCGCGGCCCAGCTCGTTGACACCTATTAGGTGCATTGGTAACAACACGGACAAGTATTTAGCAGCTGAGGAAAATGGAAGCTTGCTGAGAAACACAAAAGCCATTTTTCTAAAAGGGGCAAAGAACTGAAGTTTACCGTTTCCTATTTTTAGCTTTTTGTTAAATTCTCTATGAGTCTCACTGAAAAAATGTATGGTTTTCCTGAAATATCTCTGAAAAAATGAACCATTACTTCCCTTCCTCAAACCAGTATCGTCTTATCAAACGTTAGAAGAGGAAAATGTGATAAGCTCGTAATCAGTACAAAATATATTAGCATCTAGCAAAAAATAGCGCTAATGTATGCCAGCTCTCTTCCCAACCCCCAGGGATAACCCAGGAGCTGCCCCATGGCAGGGACACTGCGGTAACTGGAATTGGCCGTTTACTACCATCTCAGTAAGTCAAGTTGAGGTCTCACCTTGAATCTTTGGCTTTGCACCCAGAACCTATACGAACAGAAACCGTTGGGCTGATAGCCCGTATTCCCAAGGGGAACTTAAACACATGAGAGGGAGGGAGGGAGGGAGGAACAATCCGTTTGCAAATTCTGAAGGATTTTATGGAAACCAATCAGATGAGCAGCGCAAAATTAGTTAAAAACCAAACACTTAAGAAGCATCTCTTGAAACCATGGGATGGCAGGCTCCGTAAAGCGGTTCTCATGCAGCCCTCATCCTCCTTCCCCATGACCATGCTGCAAATCCAGCAGGAACAGGCACCTCTGAGTGCCGGGAGCCAAATTTAATTCCCTCAAGCCAGCAGCTGAGACAGAACCACCATCTCCATCGACAGCAGTCGCAGCGCCTCGAACATTGCAGCTCAGCCAGCCACAGCTTGTTGGCGGCTTCCACCGCTTTGGCAAGGAGGGTGTCCTCGCCCGGAGAGCCTTGGAAAACGCACACCCTTTTCTAAGAAAAGGGAAGCATCCGGCTGAGGGCTGCACTTTCAAGCTGTATTCCTTTCCAAATAATCACGTTTCTACTGGCTGCACTGGGGCCAGAGCAGAAGGCGGGACTGCAGCTTTCATCCTGTTCATTTAGTAGGAGGGCGCCCACAGAAGGAACCACAGCCAAAAGCCCCCAGGGGACACACGGGACATTTCAGTTTACACCCCCAATCTCACTGTACTCCTACCAACCCACGCTGGTGTCTGAAACGTCCCCTGAAGGGGCTTGGTAACGCACCCCTGTGGGCCCCAGGAACCATCACTGATAAAGGAAAAAAGGTATTTAGCCAAGGAAGAACGACTGTTGATTGACTACTTGAAATTACATCCACCGAGGACAGGCACCTGAAGCAGTAATTAGTTCATTATTAAAGTTTGTAATGAGAAGTCTGTAGTTCTAAGGGAATCCAAAAATTAGTTTTCCAGTATAAAAAAAGAAATCAGTGTGCTGATATTCCCCATATTGCATGGTTCTACTCCCAGAAAATATGAAACAGATGAAACATTTGGCGATTTTTTTTCAGCATAGTTATTGAATTTCATGGAGTTAAATTTGCAAGGAAAGCTATGACACTGAAGTAACAATATTTTTTTACAATGCAAAACTAACAGCCTAAAAACATATTGCCTTGAACTCCCCGATGCATTTGGAAACAGCTTTCCAAATTGTTTTATTTTTAGAACAGATATTTAATTTACCATCGGCATACTATTTATTGGCATGCTCTAATAGAATTGTATTTTGAAAAAGTCACTGTATTTGACATACTTGAATGTTTATGCATTGATATCTCCACGGTCCACCACACACCGTATTATCCCTTCTGTGCATTAATCCGAGGCCCGGCAGCAACAGCACAGGCCCTTGGTGCCCAACGCAGCCCTGCACCCAAAGCTCAGGGCATAACAACACCTCCCAGCCCTGGACAGGGATGGGGCACAACCCCCAGGAGAAGAGGAGGGAGGAGAGGGCCATCTCCCGTACCTCCCGCCAGGGCACCGGCGTCCCTCCTTCTGAAGAGGATGAAGTTAAGAGACACAAAAATAAAGCATCCAGCCAGAGGCACCCCCCAGCTCGACCCCTCCATCGAGGGGGAGCCATCGCCAAACTGCAGGGAGCTCGTCTGCGATGCCTTCAAAGGGCAGTAACGCACCCAGCTGTGCTCCAGCACCTCTCGGGAATGGGGTCTAACTCGCTCCTGGAGATGGGGCCTTGACACGCAGCTGGGATGCTCTTCAGCATCATAGAATCATAGAATTATTTAGGTTGGAAAAGACTTTTACGATCAAGTCCAACTTAACATCCTCACTGAAGTCACTCACGGAAGGTCCCACGCAACACCAGTGGCAGTGACTTGGCTGGAAAGCCTCCCCCTTCCCCTAAACCCTGCGCTTGTGCAGGGCAGTTGCGTCTCTCATTACTTGTAATTTTGGAAGAGAAATCGTCATGCACTTGGCCTTAGGAGACATACTGCCCTCATTGGCAATTCCTGTGCCCGCTTCCAAGGCATCATCGGCACATCCTGCGTGACTCAGAGTCTGACCCAACTCTGACTACGCCTGAGTCTCAGCTGCCTCAAGAGCTTCCCTCCGTCAGTGGGCACGGCAGAGGTGGGCAGAGTTGGGGCTACGGCTTCACTCCAGCAGCAGCCACACGCAGCTGGGATGCAGCGCCATCCCCACGGCTCCAGGGAAAATCCCCCCTCCCTACCCCGCCCACTCCCATAATCTGTTATCGAAGGTGCAATTCGGGGATAAGCAGGGAGAGAGATACAGAGGCATGGGAGGGTCTTTTGCTTTCATCACGCAGGAAAAAGCCCAAGTCTAACATTGATCCTTCACACCATTTTTTACAAGAGGAAAGCTCCTACAAAGCTTCCAACAGTCATTACACGGCTGAATTCAAACCAGAGGCTCTCAGTACTGGTCTCCCCTGCTGATCCCCCCGTGGCCTTAGCTGGAGGTGGTCCCAAACCTCTGTGCTGGATTGGGAACAGACAGCATGGAGAGATACCCTAACTTCACATGCAGAAGGGAAGATGAATCGCCTCAGCCTTACCCCTCCTGGAGAGAACGCCCCAGAAGCCTCAGTTGCTGGCTGAGGAAACCCCACTGTGCTCTGTATGGGTTATATACATATAATTTTTTCTCCCTACGTTAAGGTAGAGTACAAATATTTCTCTTCCAAGATACTGCCAGAGAACTGTAAACACTGTTGAGTAAGATTGCTTTGCACAGGCCTCCACAGATGTAAAGGAAGAGTTTTCATCTATGAGACGCTAGGGAAAAGCCACTTTGGGCACGACAGCAAGTGGTCAGGAGCCATTCACCCACCCTTCCCCACCGCCACGGTCAGTAACCCCCCCGAGAAGCACGCTGGCTGCAACGGCGCAGGCGCTTGAGAAGGTATGTAGGTGAGCAAGCTGCTGGTGGTTGGGCAGTTGGTTTTTTCATTCCAATAACTCCCAGCTTCTCACCCACCGCCATGCAACAGCACTTAGTGGCTTAATAGGTCCAGTTCTCCTCCTCTCTCTGAAAATAGCTCATTCGTTCTTATTTCTCTCTGGCTGGGCCAGGTTCTGAACTGGGTCTTGAAGGAGGGGAAGAGAAGAGGGAAGAGTTTTATTGCATACAAAATCTGCTTAAAGAAGGCAGAACCAAGCTGTAAAATACATATTCAGTAAGATCTCTCTCAGTATGTACCCGTTCCTGCTTTCTGGATGATTTCGTTAAAAAGCAATTTTGAACAGATGCTTAGTCACAATACATTAAGATATTTAGATTTATATAAATATCTCCACATGCAGAAGCTGCCTAAATATCTTATTTTCTGCAAACTCCATTACATAACAGATCACCAAAGATTTTTGCAGGTCTTGTGGCACCATACAAAAGGCTCCCGGTGCCCAGGATTTCCTTCTGAGCGAGCTCTCCGTACAGAGTGCCCAGGATTTGCTCTTGAGCGAGATTCGGTGGAAAACAGCTGGCTAATTCCCACCTACGGGCTGGGGGGAAAAAAGCAGATCAGCGCCTGCTGACCCCGTACTTCAGCAGAACTTCAGCACCGCTCGCATCCCTCCAAGCTTCTCAGCTCCAGCTCAAGCAGAACATGAGATCATCTGTTTTGCAGCCCGGGAAGGGGCGTTTGTCATGCAAGAAGTGCTGAACAGGAATAAGTACAGCGTACCTAGCGATGCCAGGCTTGCTCGCACACACAAGCGGGGCTGCTTTCTCGGAGGTAGCATTTCAATACGAAGACCCACACCTTAAAAGCTGCACAAATTGTTAGCGATTCAGCACACCGCTGAATCCAGAGGCAGTACAAGGCGCATTTTAATTTGCCAAGAGGGGGAGGCAAGCAAAAAAATAAAAAACCCAAACCAGATCCTTCATGGTCTTTCAGGAAAAAAGGACAGGACTGAGTCCGGCTGGGCAGTGCAAAGGGCAGTGATGGGAGCAGGCGCATCGCTCAAACGGAGCGATGCCTCGCAAGTGACGGCCGTACCTGGCACCGACGGCCAGATGGGAACAGGGAGCAACGACGACTGCTGACAGCAGGGAGTGGATTTGCCGTGAAAACCTCACAAGTTTCCAGCTGGGAAAAGCGGGGGATCTCTCCGCCCGCTGCACAAAAATAAAAATAAACCCCCCCACCACCTTCCGCATGCGAAGGCGTAGGATAGGAAGCGAGAAACTCCGCTGCTCACGATGCATCTGGTGGCGGTTCCGTCACTGCCACTGCACC
>NW_009258879.1:1608151-1608543 GCF_000687185.1 Egretta garzetta
GGCGCCGCGCAGCCCTACCTGGAAGAGCCGGAGGATGTTGGCCACCATAATGGACACCGAACTTCCCGACGCCCCGATCACTCCAACTACTTTTTCCGGCTTGACGAAGACGGGCGGCTCCCCGTTGGTGCACCGCACGTCGGAGGTGTCCTTCTGGATGAGAGCCTGGACGAAGGTGAGGGACTGCTCCAGCGCGTAGGTGTCGCGGGAGCAGGTGTCCAGGATGCGTGCGCCCAGCGTGACATTGGGCAGCAGGTCCGGGTCGCTGTTGATCTGGTCCAGGGCGTAGAGCATCGCCTCCAGCCTGTGGATGCCGGTCTCCTTCTTGATGTCCCCGCAGGGCACGCCCGGGGGGCCCTTGGCGTGGACGGGGAAGAGGCCGCCCAGGGTGA
>NW_009258879.1:1609395-1612727 GCF_000687185.1 Egretta garzetta
GGAGCGCCGCGGCGGAGCCAGCCGCCCGGGTGCGGGAGCCTCCTAGCAAGCCTGTGGCATCAAACCCGGTAATCCGGATTGTGACACAGAAAAGAGATCCTCCTCCCGCTAAGGTGGGTACCCGCGGAGCCAGCGAGGAGGAGGAGGAGGAGGAGGAGGAGTCAGGATGTAACCCCATACTCCCAAAACCCAAGTAATGCAGCTGACGGTCTATTTTAAGAACTCCAGACCCGTTTTTGTTCGGCACACCGAGATCTCGAGGATGCTGGAGCACCCTGGGTTTGCTCCCTTCATCCCAAAACGGCGATATCCAGGGAGGCGTCACCTGTTGCTGCTCCCCGCTGGCCAGCAAACCCCTGCCCTGTCACACTCCCAATTCAAGAGTAACGAAAAATACATCTCTGGCACCTAGTTCCTGCCAGACCAAGGTCTTTTTTTTGGAGACAGGCTTTAATTCCTTCTCCACAAACGCCAGATCAAGTATACCCCTGCTGTCCACCATTTGGCCCCCAGCACGCACTGGACCGGCAGCGCTCGCTGCTCGGGCTGCCCCGTCCAGCTACAGCTCTGGAGCGTTGCTCTAACAGACAGCTACAGTGATTGCTTCATTTCCAGCACGTTATATTTCAGTGAAGTCAGAGCAGCACAACTGCTCTGTAACAGTAAAAAACCTCAGTAAAACCTGATGGTTTGTATCTGGTTTGGCCTGGTCCCGTTTTATGTCACCGCGCTGAAATGCTGCAGACACAAGCGAGTGGCTGCGCTGGTCAGGTCTTAACCGAGGTGGAGCTGGCTAGGGGTTAGTGACACATCTTCCAACCATTATTAAGGCATTTTAACACCTTTAAATCTCTGTATTTTTAAAATTGTGTCCTTACAATATTTTTCAGCTTTTTTTTTTTTTCCCTTTGTACGTCGGTTCTCTGCATCGACCTGTATTTGGCAGAAGTTACCACAGCCGAGGTCTCCCAACTGGTGCTGTTCAATACCCCCAGGACCAGCGAAGGCGTGTGCATGTTCCTTGGTGAAAGGGGCCGTTTGGAGAGCGGCAGCAGAACTGGGCAGACGTAGCAGGTCGGAGGATTTTGCAGTAGGGCCAGGAAATAACAAGCATAAACAACAGTAAAAGCAGCTGGAGTTCTCCACTAGAAATTACAATTTTTGGGCTTGGGATCAAAATTTAGTTTTTCCATGGGCTGAAAACATTGTAAGAGATCATTTTGTTGTAATGTGGTATCGTGCTCCAGCTTGTGCCCTCACCCAGGCCTTGCCGTTTATCGTTTCTGGTCCTCACGGGACGAAAGCACAGCCGTGCTTCCCTGGCAACCCCGCGCTCGCCCGCCACCCTCATCCCGAGCGTGGGAAGTTCACACGTGGGATGGGGCACAGGCGTGCTGGGGGGGGTGTCACAGATGGTGGTGACCTGGCTGCTGGCTCCCCGCAGCCCCGGGGACAGACACCCGCTCCTTTTCCAACCTCTGCCAGTCGAGCTGCAGCCCAGCCCGTGCCCCTTTCCCACCCCTCGATGCCCCCAGGCCCCTGAACTCCTTGTGTCGGTTCACCTGCTGCACAGCCGAAGTGATCATCTCCTCCTCCTCGGCTATTCCTCGGTGACACCACCTCCACCCCCCTCTTACACCCGAACGTGCGCAGTCAAAGCGTAAGCTCCGCAGCGTTTATTTACCTCTTGCCCACCTCAAGCTCCTAGTTGAGAATCTTAGCTGCATTTATTTGTTATTAAAAAATTTGACTCTAGTGGTGGTAGCGAAGAGTTTGCAAGCGTGACTCAAGTTTGCCTTAAGTGCTCAGGATTCAGAAAGGGTGCAGACCTAAGCGATCCTTTCTAATAAATCTCGTTGTTTTGCGGGATGCTACGTCATGATTTTGAAAGCTTCCTCTCTTCTCTATTTTTTTCATTTGGGCAAATCGGCAGTTACGCCCAACGCGTTTGTCTGCTCAAAATTACAGAAAACCCGTTTTCTCTCTCCTTCATCCTCCTTTTCCTCACACCCTGGTTTACGTAAGCAATGAGGCTGCATATTCCACCCCAGATTTCCTAAGGCAACATAAGGAATGACACGGTTGATCAAGGCAGGCCCAGGGACCATCCTAGCCCAGGATCTTGTCTTGGAACGGCAGCGGATGTGTCAGAAGAAAAGGCAGGAGCTCTGCAGTATGCAGATGGCTTTAATCTGTTCCTACCATAAGTCTCATCCTGGTCTCTCATATCTAGAAATTGGTTTAAGCCCTGAAGCATGAAAAATTATTCTAATTACATTACAAAAATTGATACAGTTAATCATTACTCTGCATATTCTTGATATCCATAAAAGTGCCCGGTCCCTCTTCCACTCTTGCTAAGCACTTGGCTTCAGTGGCCTCCTGTGGTAATGAGTGCCACCGTCTAATTGGACATCGCCTAAAAACCCCCCTGTTTATCAGTTTTCAATTTCCTGCTTTTTAAGTTTGACTCTTAAAATAGCCAGTAATCTCCCTTTCATCGTACCTGGTCCCCATCCACTACGCGCAGCCAGCGACGCGCATTCAATCTGGCCCTCTCAGACAAGAAACTAAATATAATAGCCGGTGCATCTGTCACTGCCGTGTTTTACTTTGAAGCAGCGTTTCATTTTGGCTCGGATTACTGAATACCTGGAGGTGAGACAACGCTGACTAAACACCACCAGGAGCGTATCGCACCTGCGCCGCGTAACGGCCCGGAGCCCACTGCATCTAAAAACATCCTCTCCTCACTTACAGCCCACCAGAACAGCCACGCTGAGTGGATTCAACAAGCAGCTCCTAAGCAAAAATTGGATTATGTCCACTCGAAACTGAGCTCACCTACTCTTAAAGCCATCAGTGAGAATTTTGAGTTACGACGTACTAAATCACGTTAAAGTCGTAGCCCTAATCTGAAATGACTCTCAGAAAGCGATGTCCGTACAGCAAACCAGCATTTCTTTAATGGGGATATTGATGGAAGCATACGGGGATGGCGGGGAAGTCCTTGCAATGCGACGTTTGTACTTCCCGTCGCAGTTAGTCCTTCCCGTATCGTACCAAATCCCCGGCACAAGTCACTCGCCGAGTTGACAGAGCCCGGCGAGCGCCTTCTGTAGCCGTCCTGGTTCAGCCGTGGGACCACCGCGCTCACAGCGGCGCAGGCTGTAGCCCTCCTACGGTCAGAACGAAGCCGTTCTGGTTTTCTCACCCAAAGATTACCGTGCAGGGAGGTCGGCATTTTGGGGTCCGATGCACACGAGCCCCACGACTCCTCCCTGCAGGACCAGGCACCCGGCAGCCCACCCCCGCCCCCCGCCCACGGGCAC
>NW_009258879.1:1613076-1614394 GCF_000687185.1 Egretta garzetta
CCGTGCCGTCTCCCCCGGTGACAGTTTGCACAAACCCAACAAAACAAAACAAAACTTCACCCAAAAAAAAGAAAAAAATAAAAAAAACAAACCAAACCCCAAGCCTGATCTTTTTAGCAAGAGAATTTGTTTCGAAGTAAACAGTGGTTAAACACGTCCAAAAGCATATTCAGAAATGTTTCTTTCCTTGTCTGTCAAATAAGATCGTGGATTCAGCCAAATTGCTACTGGATAAGCAAAGATTTTGCCAGAAAGGCATCAGCATCATAGCTGGCATCCTTCAGGGGAGCCACGCAATTTCCATCACAGGAGGATCTTACCCGCATCTACGTTCAAAGACGCTGTGTAATTAAACATTGCTTTTATGTGGGCAACTGGCCGGGGGAACGCAAACCCCTGTTACGCCCGACCAGTGGAAGCACAACAACGAGCAGGGGACTGGCGGAAAGGAGAAATCAAGCAATATTTCCAACGTTGGGAATGTAGCATGACGCTGCCGTGCACGGTTGGAGGTCATTTTGAACAACTGTAATGGACGTGGTACAAGCAATTAATTTGTTGGGTGAAGTCAGTGTTGGGACCGCAGCCAGCGCTCCTGCTTATCTGGCGTTGGGAACCAGGGGAGTTTTTGGAGCAGGGGCCAGTGAAAAACTCTGATCCTTCGCTCGGTGCTTTGCTGTTGCTGTTTACAAAGAGAAGGGGTCAGTGTGGCTCTGGTTTCCAGGGAGGCCAGGGGACAGCAAATTCTCTTCGAGGATAGAGTAGCTTGGCAATCTTGCTAGGTCTTACTTTATATAAGATTATAATTATTTTATAGTCATATTTTATTATAAATTATGAAATGATACCTTATTAAGATATATTGTAAATGCTAAATAAATTATAATTTAATATATATTAAGTTAGTAAATATAAAGTATGTGTTGCAGATTGTTCCCAAGTCTATGAAAAAAAAACCCCAATGATTATTTTGTGCTAAAACACAAAGTACCTGGGCCTAATTCTCTGTTGCAACACGCTAGCGTGATCCCATACAAAACCAAAGCAGTGCAGCTCTGGAGAGCAACATTTCTCTTTTTTCCCACAAATCTACACATACACAGTTATTTTCCATTTTCAGTCGCCTCCTGGATCCTGCCTCCTGTGCACAGGCTGCTATTGCTTAAAAAAGAACAAGGCGCTGGGAGGATGAGAAAACCCTTGGCCGCAAGTCGGAGCCAATCTGTTAGATGCGGCGCGTGGTCCAAGCCCTTGACGGAGAGGTTTCCTTCCCCTCCAGCAGGTCACCGCCGTGCCGGCAGATGCCATGGGCGGGAGG
>NW_009258879.1:1614516-1616375 GCF_000687185.1 Egretta garzetta
TGGGGCTGGGGCCATCGCCTGCTGCTCTGAGCACGGGGCATGGTGGGGTCGCATCCCTGGGTCATGCCCCAGCCACCAAATTCTCCCGTGGGGAGGGATGTGCCTTGGCTCGGGGACAGGGCAGCGCTCACCCGGCCCGCGGGAGAGCTGCGAGCCGTTACTGCCAAGGTACAAACCTTCAGAAGGTGCCCACGCCGCGAAGGCAGGCTCCCCGCTGGAAGAGCAGCTATAGCAGAAGGCGCCTGCGTGCACTAACAGCGACTGCTCTTATTTTTATCGTAGCTGACGCTGTGATGTATCCTATCCTGCACATTAGGAGCTCAACATATTTGGAAAGATAATTTTTGGTAATACTATTTAAAAAAAAAAAAAACCACTGTAAGTTTTTACAAGTGCAGAGATGGTGAATTTTGTCATTTTCATCAATAAAGGTTATTTATGTAAAATGCCACCAGGTTAATAGATAGAACCTGCAGGATAACCAGGGGGAAATATTTTCAACAAGTCATGGCATCTTTATTTGAATTTGTTTGGTTTTTCAAACCGTAATTGCCTCCATCAGGAAGACAGTTTCAGAAATAACCAAAACGGCAATAACATTTTTTCTGAACACCAGCACACGCTCAGTTTTAAAGCCAAATTTGCTGTATTTTGGAACACAAAATGTTACAAAGCGATCCCATCTATGTAGTGCATATTTAGGAAAAGGAGTCCCAGTGCGGGGGTCGGGTACCACCATTCCCACCGCCAGGGGAAGACGGAGATGGCAGGGGAGGAAAGCCTTGCTCCTCCCAGGAATGAGTTTGGGGCCAGTTCTGAGAAATTCCCACTTTCTACACGGGAATTCCCGTTAGTTTGGTCACCTCTGCCCCTGCCCTTGTGACAGGAGGAGACTTGAGGGATTTTTCCCACCAGACCATGTAAAACCCCTCAAAAATCCCCCTCAAATCCCCCCCATCAGTACCTGTCCCCTGGCTTTGAAAGCCATCCAAGCGTTTGAGAGGAATGGATCAAACCGTTACGGGGAGACACTTCAAAACCGTTCCTTTGGGATCCCAAACATTTCAGATAGGCAGTTCTATCAGATGGGCGCTTCAGCCAAATCATTAAAATCACTGCAATCCACAGAGAACAAGTTTTTGGTTTCAAACACTTATTATTCTCTTGGTTTCTGATCTACTAAGAATATTTTGATTCACTTAACGCTTGGAACATCTCCTCCAATACCAAATTAAAAATGAAGGAATTGCACATTCACGATAATTAAATAAGATGGCTTTCCTGAAATAATATTTTTATCATGTCAGACAATAAACCGATCCAGCCAGCGCAGGCCGGCCCCCTCCTCCCCGGCTGCCTGCGGTGCCTGGAGATTTCCAAGGGCCAAAGTGGCATTAAAGCCATGGGCTGGGCTGACCGAGTCGCTCAGAATGCTCCCGAGAGGCTTTTTCCTCCCAGCCACGAGCACCCTGTTTCTTTTCTTCACAACTTTGCCAAATTTTAAGCAAAAATGCTCTAAAACTATTTGACTGATTTTTTTTTTTTTTCCTCAAAAAAAAAATTCAGACAGAAAAGGGTTTATCTATTTCTGAGGAGAAAAATACCTTTAATTGGTAATATTTGTACCCGCCCCCCAGGTAGGTGGTGGCATTTGGTCCCCTTCAGAGGAGACCAACACATTGGTGCACAGTGAGGGTGCTCCTAGCGCCGGGCAGCACCCATTCCTGAGCAAAACCAGCCTCGCCATCCCGGCAGAGCCGGGAGAAGCACCCTGACTTGGCTCCGGCGGGACCATGCCCTCCATGCCTCCGGTGGCCGAGGACAGGCTGCCGGGGCGCCCCAGGGGCGCCCCGGGCCCC
>NW_009258879.1:1617133-1624184 GCF_000687185.1 Egretta garzetta
GAGAAAAGCACCCTGACTGGGCTCCGGCGGGCCCATGCCCTCCATGCCTCCGGTGGCCGAGGACAGGCTGCCGGGATGCCCCAGGGCAGCCGAGGCACAGCGAGAGGAGAGAAGCGGGGATTTTTCTCACACGGAAGTTGCAGGCATCCTCTTCCTCTCAGCCTTGGGCTGGAGTGTTTCCCTGAAAAAGCCACAACGCCTACTGGAAAAGCAGCGTTAAGCACGCAGGATCCACCACTGAAAATGCCAGGCCCGTGATCGCTTCCTCAGCCCGTTCCGCACACGTTATGGCGTAGCCTTAATGAAACGGCGAGCCCTCGCTTTGCCTTCGGCCCAGCCCCTACCTCATTCAGCGCGCGGAACAGGCAGCGCTCACTCCACCAACGGGTATTCAATCGCTGCTTCATCCTCAGCCTTCAGGGTGTGTCCCCAAGCCTCCTGCCGCAGAGCGCTCGCCCCGTGCTGAGTCAGAATTAATAACTTTTTCCTGGGTTTTTCTATCTCGATCAGCGCTATGCTGTCTGAGTGTTTCAAAAACAGTGATTTATTTTCACAAGATAAGTGGTGTCATTATCCCTATTTACAGAAGGGCTACTGATCAGAGCTCAGAGCGATTAAGATAAAAATACCACTGATTTTAGGTGCCAAGTTTGAGTTTTGTTTGGTTTGGGGTTTTTTTAAGACTTGCTTTCCATACTCCCCTCTTCAAGAGCTGGAGGCTCTCCGCCTGTGCCGAGCGGTGCTCCCACATGCTCCGGGCGCTGCCGGGGCGAAGCCGACACCTCGGGATGGGCAGAGCCGGAGCAGCCGCGGTGCTGCCGGATCCCACCCCGCTCACATCCCTGTAAATCTGAAACCTCTGAAACGTTGCCATTGCTGCCCAGAAACTAATTACTTGGCGCATAGATTACTGTGCATAGATTACACGATGGATGACTCTGCCTGTACAAAACGTGGGTCAGGAAGGTTTTGTTTGTAACCTACTGCCAGAGGTCTGAGCCCACCGGACGGTTCACATCAGCACTTTGGGCTCAAAGCCATAACCAAATATGTTGTTTTCACACTCATGCCTTCCTGAATTTAAAACTGTGTCCTTTTTCCAATTGAATTATTTTTCTTTAAACAAAGAGAGGTGGCTTACCAGAGAAAAGAAAATCATGCATGTAACTTAATAAATGGTGGTGTTTTGTTTAATAGAGAGTTACAGAAAACTCAGCCTCACGTAAAGGGGCAGGCTATCCGCAGGGGCTGCTAAATACCTGCGCCCTCCTGACGGCTCAGACCACGGTGAGCAGCAAGCCGCTAAGCCACCGCTTGCTATCAGCTAATTCCGCACAAGGAGCCATCTCGGTTGAGTCCCCACTGAGCAAGGTGCCGTGATATCAAACGCTATCACAGCTGGCACTCTTCTTAATTAGTCCTGACAAATCTTGATAATGAATCATTGAGAATATGAGTTAAGCATAAAATAAAGCAAACAGCAAGGATCTTATGTAATTCTCCCTACTCCAACGGCTGCTGAAATTGAGTCATGCGATAGTTTTGGAACACTTTACGGCAGAAATCAGGAGTGCTCGTTGTAAATTAAGTTTTAATTTTTTTTAAGGTCCCCTCATGGCTTCGTACTTTGTGTAAGAGCGCCGATCTTCTGCTCGTCTGTTTTATTTATTCCCTTCGTGTCCTTCCCCAGCCATTTTGTAGGAAGCCTGGTCTATGCGAGGTTTCATCCCCACGTACAACAACAAAGCTCCAGCAAAACGCACTGACGATCCGGTCTCCCCAGCTAGCGATACCAGATTCTGCTCTGTTGATGTGGTTTTGTGTCATAGATTTTCACCTTCATTCATTTGCTTCGATAGACTGAGTACCAGACATCCATCACTTCCCCTCCCTTTTGTGCCACTTCATCATGACTTTCTTTTACGCCCTATTTTACTCCTTTTTAAAGTGAATCTTTCTCCTGGCTTCACCCCTCTCAATATTCACCCTGGTGTTGATCTCCAGAGAAGCCGGGCCACGCTTTGCTGCTCTGCATCACTGCCTGCCCCCAGCCCGTCCTGCTGGTGTCTGCGGGGGCACAGAGGGAGCTGGGTCCTTGGTGGGGGTCAAGGTCAAGGCAATGTCACCATGCGGGGCTTGCAGACCCCTGAGGCTGGTGGGGCGGGGGCGCCGTCCTCAAGGGAGCCAGGGCAGGGCGAAGCCTCTCCAAGGCACGTCCAGTGGTGGGAGCGTGGTCTGGAGACACAGGGTTTAGTTCGGGGTCTACCCGCTGCAGAAGAACCTTCTTCCCAGTCCTTTGCCCCCCTTCCTCTCCCGTGTCCTGTCAGTTGTCCGTGACAGCCATTTGAAAGCACTTTTAAAGAAAATCAAGAAGCACTCCAGGCCGTGCTCAGAACGGATCATCAAATTTGAGATTTCCACATCCTGGGTGACAGCCCAGCAGTTTCAGGGTGCTCCCTCTTCAAGACTTAGAATCACAGAATTGTTTGGGTTGGAAAAGCCCTTTAAGCTCCCCAAGCCCAACTGTTCCCCTACCCCTGCCATCTCACCACCAAACCCTGGCCCTAAGCACCTCACCTGCCCCGCTTTTAAATCCCCCCAGGGATGGGGACTCGACCACTTGCTGCATTTTCCACGGAAAAAAAAAATATTTTACAGTGACTGGAAACGTCTCCATCACCTATGAGCTGCTCCAATAATACGCTTTTGTTTGGGATGCTTTGTTATTGTAATTGTTGAAATAAGATTCTTCAAACCTCATTTAGGGATTTGGAAGATGCAGGCGCTAAGTTTCCTCGCTCAGGAAATCCTGGGCTAATCAGAGTGCTCCAGACTGGCTGCTTGAGCTAAATGAGTACAGAAAGGAACCCAAAATAATGTGGAGTTACTGCAGAACAAAACCAAAAATTTCTTTTTTAAAGCCCTTCCCGACTGGGGCAGCAGGACACGTATGGCTGCTTTAATGAGACCCGAGCGACGCGGCCGCAGGCGCTGCGCTCCAAGGCGAAAGTGGGTGAACTACTTTTAGCTGAAGTACTGGCGAGGACAGCAGGGTGGGCTGACGGGCTCGGAGCTGATCCACTTCCACCGAGGTCGATGGAAACTCATTAATTTAAAAGATTGGGCCATTAATTTGAAAGCTATTGACAGAGCAGAGGGAGCAGGTCTGAAGAATTAAATAACGCAAGGGTAGAGGACATCCTTGCAGTCACATAATACAAATCCTATAGCTGGGTACAAGCAGAACCAGGTTAAATTCCTTAAACAGGAGATTAACTGGGCCACAAAGGTTACGAAAGGACCATGTCTGTGTATCAATATTTTTACACCGAAGGGAAAATGGATTTTATCCTCAATTAGTTCAAATCAATGACTTTACCATTATCGGTGCAGCTGAACGGCGCGACCATGGCTGAAGATTCGACTCGGTACAAATTGCAGCGCCCCGGGGTTGAACACAGGCACTGGCTCAATCCCTGCACAGAAGGCCCAGCCAAACTTCAGGTATCCCCATGACACGGCCTGAGAGCCAATTATCGTTAACCAGAAACCTGGCGGAAGACGGACAAACAGCCAGAAAAAGGCTGGAGCTTTTGTTTAGTGCAGCAGGGGCAGAGCCGCTCGTGTCTGCCCGTCGCTGCCATTTCCCAACCTGCTGGCAATGCAGTTTCACCTGCTTCAAGGGAACCAGACCACTTCTTCTGACCCAAACCAAACCAAAACAAAATTCAGAAACAAAAATGTTTCTGAATGAGCATTTTAAATATTTTTGCTATTTTTTTTTTAATGAAATGGAAGCAAATATTATTATATCTTGGCCTTATTAGGGCATCTTGTTGACAAAATGATGGCAAAACATAGCTGCTTGACGTGCAAGCTGTAATCCGGATGCTGGGCAGCCCCCGGCCTTCTCGGAGCTGTCTGGAAGGTCTACGGCCACGTTAGCCTGCAGGGCCGGGTCTGCAGAGCGAAGGTCCGGGCTGAGGACCCAGCTATTCCAGGCTCACGGGTCTGCTCCGGGCTGGCTCTGCTCTGGACTGGATGCCAGCGGATCCTGCGGGGGATGCTGCCGGAGCCCATCTCCCATGACATTTAACCAAAGTGAAGCCATTTTCCTCACTTCCAAACCATGCCCCGGTGAAAAGCAGAGCGCGGTAAATGGGGTCAGTTGGGAGATTTGGTTATAAAATCAGCGCCACCACTGTCCTCTACTGAGCACATAAGCGATCTCCCTCTGAGGCACGGGAACACACCGAAAGCGCCAGCTCTTGTATCAATTTCTTGTTTGTAACTAGAATTAACTAGTGAGTTAATCGTGTAAAATGCCTCATTTCATACCCCGCCGTCTCCCTGTGTCCACAGGCGGAAAGCAGCGCGTGCTGTTGGAACCGCTTCGCGGTGTCTGCCCGTCGCTGCCATTTCCCAACCTGCTGGCAATGCAGTTTCACCTGCTTCAAGGGAACCAGACCACTTCTTCTGACCCAAACCAAACCAAAACAAAATTCAGAAACAAAAATGTTTCTGAATGAGCATTTTAAATATTTTTGCTATTTTTTTTTTAATGAAATGGAAGCAAATATTATTATATCTTGGCCTTATTAGGGCATCTTGTTGACAAAATGATGGCAAAACATAGCTGCTTGACGTGCAAGCTGTAATCCGGATGCTGGGCAGCCCCCGGCCTTCTCGGAGCTGTCTGGAAGGTCTACGGCCACGTTAGCCTGCAGGGCCGGGTCTGCAGAGCGAAGGTCCGGGCTGAGGACCCAGCTATTCCAGGCTCACGGGTCTGCTCCGGGCTGGCTCTGCTCTGGACTGGATGCCAGCGGATCCTGCGGGGGATGCTGCCGGAGCCCATCTCCCATGACATTTAACCAAAGTGAAGCCATTTTCCTCACTTCCAAACCATGCCCCGGTGAAAAGCAGAGCGCGGTAAATGGGGTCAGTTGGGAGATTTGGTTATAAAATCAGCGCCACCACTGTCCTCTACTGAGCACATAAGCGATCTCCCTCTGAGGCACGGGAACACACCGAAAGCGCCAGCTCTTGTATCAATTTCTTGTTTGTAACTAGAATTAACTAGTGAGTTAATCGTGTAAAATGCCTCATTTCATACCCCGCCGTCTCCCTGTGTCCACAGGCGGAAAGCAGCGCGTGCTGTTGGAACCGCTTTGCGCCCAACAACTTCACCAGCGCTCTTCTATTGCGATGTGCGCGGCTGAAACCCAGATCTGATACAGGTATTGGATCAAACCTTGTACTCCGTGGCAATCTAATTTTATCCTGACATGTTGATTGCTTGCTCTTCATCTGCAGTTGCTGTCCCAAAGGGTGCTAAGTGAGAGAAGCTGTATTTTTTTTTTTTTTTTTCTGTAAGAAGATGACAGACATGAAATAATTTCAGAACACCACCCAGGAACAATGTGGGGTTTGTTATTCACAAGAGAGCTTTGAGAAGGGAAAAATTTGGAGCTGAGATTTTTGAGGGCTGATGATACAAAATCTGATGGAATTTCTGACCAATAAAGCATATAAAGCCATTCCAAAATGAGGGCACGGGGGCACGTAAGGGCTTCTGGAAATCCCCCTACATGTCCCTCACCGCTTACCATCAGGTGGGAACACGCTGAATTTCTTTGAAAAGCCAGGCCTTTGACACGAGCTGTCTGTGGGTAAAGGACACTTATCCACTTAATATACAGCTCATAGACCAATCAAACTCAAACCCAAAATTTAGGTGCAGATTTTACCCAGGGATTTAGAATTCTTTAAGGAATTTTTACCAGAGGTACATGCAACACCTTTAGGAAAGGATGCCGAGCTCTGCTGCAGTGTCTGATTAATTTTCTGTTTAAATAGCTTTTTAAATAAGATCTTGCAAAAAGTTAAGAGGTTTTTTTTTTTTTTCCCCCACAAAATTCCATGGATATGGAATTACAAATATAAAGCTAAGCAATCCCAGCAAGGGACATAGCACTGGAGTACCAAAAGCAGCAAGATGCCTTGCGAGCCGGTTATCACTGCAGCAAAGGAGACCCGAGGAGAAACCGGACCCACGTCAGCCCCAGAGGCCGAGCCAGGCACACGGGGCCAGGGGACGCTTTGGGACACTTCTCCCTGAGCCTCTTGCTCAGAGGTGCGGTGCGTGGCACAGAACAGGGCTCTCGTGGACCCGTTTCCCCCCATCTGGCTCTATCAGAAACGCAGAGCGTAGGGCTGCCGCCCCGCTGTCTGAGTACGAGCGCTCCCTTTCAGCGATGAGATCCCTGCTCAGTCTCTGTCTGTCCAGCCCGGGGGGGTCAGGGATTCAATCCAGCAAATATTTACGCACATTAATCCCTCTAATGAAAGATGAAAAATCAATGGGGATATTTACAGGACCAAAACACAGGGGTTAATTTTTTGGTGAATATTTAAGAAAAAAAAAAAAAAAAAAAAAAAAAACACACACAACCTCAGCACCCCATTAAGGAAACATCATTTGCACCATGTGACAATTCAGTATTTCTTACTGAACCTCACTCATGTAATAAACCCAAACTTTGAAGTGTTGCTTAATTTTAACAACTTATTTTTTTTCTCTTGACCCAGATATAAAACAAGCTTTACCACTGGGAAATGGGATGTTCATGCAGCAGTACTAGTTTCCCCGTCATTTATTTCTGAGTTAAAATAGGAGAGTTTTCCTTCTTTTGCTTTAATTACCTACCTTGACAGTGATCTGCATTACCTATAAGTTCAGAACTTTTCTTATATTCCTACCCTGCTTTCTCCATGAACTTAGGTTATAACTCTGGCTAAATCAAACTGAAAATTTTAAACCATATAAAAGGTGGGTCAGGATCAGCATTAGGAGAGAAGAATAAATCCTCTTCTTGTAGCCGTACCCTGGGCTGCATCAAGAGAAGCGTGGCCAGCATCGAGGGAGGGGATTCTGCCCCTCTGCTCTGCTCTGGGGAGACCTCCCCTGGAGCCCTGCGTCCAGCTCGGGAGCCCTCAGCACAAGGAGGACATGGACCTGTTGGAGCGGGGCCAGAGGAGGGCTACTAAAATG
>NW_009258879.1:1624397-1633812 GCF_000687185.1 Egretta garzetta
ATCCCTGGGAACATTCCAGGCCAGGTTGGCCGGGGCTGTGAGCAACCTGATGTGGTTCAAGGTGTCCCTGCTCCTGCAGGGGGGTTGGGCTGGGTGACCTCTAGGGATCCCTTCCAACCCAAAACATTCTGTGATTCTATAAGGTTTCTATTAAAGGCAATTCAGTTTGGAGAAACAGAAAGTGAAATTAAAAGATTGGTGCTGGAATGTGTGCTAATTGCAGAGGGTTAATTTAATTGGAGGGGGAGCTGAGGAGTGCGAAGCAGCCCTGGCTGGAGACTCACAGTTTGGACAACATTTTTAGCTCTGCCGCAAACATGAAGAAAAATCAGTGTGCTGGGCAAAAATCATCGACTTTTCTTGTTTTTTAATTCATTAGCAGCTTTCCTTTTCATTCTCTTTGAGGGACAAAAAGAAAAAAAAATGGGATTTTGGGGAAAAAAGGAACAAGCAAAAACCATGAAAACATTTCAGGAGAAAAAAAATCCTCTTGTGTTTCTTCTTGTATTTTCCTCCTAACTTGTACATTCACACTTAGGCATGCCACTGGTAAGTACCTTACAGAAGGAAGTCCCACACCAACGGAGGTAGCTCCCAGCCGCCTGGATTCCCAAAGGACAAAGCTTTCACCATGACCATGACAAGGCAGATGGGGCCTCTACCCTGTAGGAAGCCATGAGAGTTTGCATGAGGTTTTTTTTCTTTTTAACCAAGACATTAATTCCGAACATGAATCCTGATTCTAACCCATAGATCATCAACTTACCATCAAAGGAATGTTTTATAGTTGGCAAGATAAGATCTGTTGAGCATTAAAGCCACATAGTTTGAAATCACAGTAACTACTAACAATCCTTTTCAAATAGAGCAAATTACCTTTACTTTTTATTGCCAGAAAGGAGAATGTCCATTTCCAAAATAGGAATTTTTACTATTATTTTATATCGCTCTCTGTTTTTATGAAGCAAAAGTTATGAAGGCATTTTGAACATACATTACTTGAAAGTCCTCCTGCTTAATTCCCGCTAGAACTAAGCTCAAGTTCTCTAGATCAAAGTATTTTGGATTTCATTTTACATTTCTATACCAGTACTATTATAGTATTTTCACATCTAAGGGACACAGTCTAAAAATCAGGAGAAGGAAAAAAATTCCTTGCGGGAAACAGACCTGTTCCACCTCCACCTTTGCCTTTGGTGTCCAGGTCCTCCACGTTGGGTTCATCAGCAGGATCTCAAGCCTTTAGCCAATGCTGTTACCTGGTCATTTTGGTGTGCACAGCCAACCTCGTGGTGTGTTGGGAGTGCTTCAGACCTCAAACACACATGGGAGTGCGGGGCTGGTGTTTGGAGAAGATTAAATTCCCCCATGGGACAGAGTCTGTGCATTTGCAAACAGAGGAGGCAACTGCAGCCTCTCACGCCTGTAGAGGAGAGGCCTCCAGATAGCATGGCTGTGGTGGAGGAACAGGACCCTGAAGAAGTAGATATTACCCAGCAAAAGGCCAAATGCTGGAAAGCCAATAGCTGAACGACGCAACTTTAGTAGCTGCATTATTTTAAATTATTTAATTGACAGTGAGTGGCTGTATAATTTAAGTCTTCAATATAAGCAAAAAAATACTTGAATCAAATTACTATGACAAAATTATTTTATGATTAATCCCCAAAGTCTACTTTTAATGTCAGATCTAAAGACTTTAGGACAATGGTCCTATTTTTACTGTGTCACATCATATTTTTCATTTTATGGATGCAGTTCTCATTCAGGAACCATAATTTCTTGTTTGGTTCACCCTGCAAGAAGTCTTTGCCTCCTCCTGCAATATGTGCTTAGAAAAGCATTCACAGGAAGCTTACAACCAACAATGAAAACAACCACCCTAAAACCACCGTCAATTTTGGGCATTTCCATCAATCCAGCTCCTGCTGATGCTCCCATTGGAGCTCTGGGTGTTAAATAATTTCTCACTTTCATTCCCAATCTGAAACCACACAAAATTCTCACATTTAGCCACCACTGGAAGCAACAGAGAAAAAGCCGCAAAGCTCCTGGGTCTCAGCGAGAGGCAGGGAGCATTTGGCCTAAAATGTACCTGTTCCGATCAGCATACTTCATGGTAATTGAGTTTTAAAACTTGAGTTGAGCTTCCTGTTGGCGGTTCCTGGCCCGTAACGCCATACGTTTTGGGGCCATTCTGCGTCTCCTGGGACCTGGGTTCAGTTCCAGGTTTTCCACAGCTTTCCTGTGTAGGGCTCTGGGGAACGATCTCATTTCTTGCTAACGCAATTCATCTCCTGCTCAGTAATAACATATCCACTAATTCACATAGCTCCAAGACACTTAGAACTATAGCAATAAAACTTGCAAACATATGAGAAATAGAAAAGCATGTAAATATGATTCAAAACCAATCTGAAGTTACTAAAATCCAATTGAATTCAAATTTCTCTTCTTTCTCTTCCCCTAGCTGATGTTTCCCCAAAGCTACTCTCCTGCCTTACATGTGCGGAGTCACCCTGAATCTAGATCGTTTTCATTTCCATGTCAGAAACCCCCACCATCTTGTATTGCTTGTGGAGAAAACAGATGAAACTATGAAAATGCAGTCCATATGTGTTTCATATTCATGAAATGACTGAGCAACTAGGAACGCGTCTCTCATACTGAAAAAGGTTTGCAGGAACGAAGCAAAGAGAACGCCTTACCACTGTTTTCAAAGGATAAGAGAGCGTTTACAAAAGCGGACCAAAGGGTTTGAACAGCTTAGCAAACGTGGCCACCACTACCGCTGAACAAATGAGTATAAATTGGGTCTGAACAAGCATAGGGGAGAGCATGGGATGTTTCTCACCATCAGAAGACCAAGCCTTCCAGCTGGAGCAACACTGGCACGGGTAGCTAGTCAAAGGTATGATGTCTGGTAACCTGGCCATGCTGTGATGGCACCCGTGGCACTGGATTTGGTGAAAACCTGGTTGTTTCCAGTTCTTCAGCCCTGGAGAACAACAAGGCTGTTGATTAGACTTGGTTGGCATCACTGTTGTCTGGTTCTTAATGCCAGAGCAACATGGATTTATGGAAAACATGGCTTCTAAGATGAACGAGTTTCTTCTCGTGAGGTTAGACAATTGGCTGATGAAGGTGGTGGTGTTGAGCACAGACCTTGCAGTAACCAACTGTAGAACAGTCTCATCTACCAATGACTAAGAAACCACTGTGATACGTGAAGGTACCTTCTACAGACCACACGCAGTAAATGACTTGTTTGTCTGAAACCGCCTACCTCTTCCGAGTGGCATCAACAGGAGCCCTCTGCACGGGAGCGGTGCTTTTGGTGGTGGTGGCTGCAGACGCGAGGGGAGTCACCGTGCAGCCGCCTGCCTTGTGGCTGCGGTGCTGGGAGCTGGTGCCTCAGCGCAATCAGGGGCAGCAGCACAATTAGCTCTTCGCTAGAGCTGAAATGCAAAACCTCATCTGCAATACATCAGACTGTGTGGAGGCCTCTCTCAAAAACAGCCCTAATAGTCAAAATTTAGAAACACCATCTGTTAGAGACTTTGTTAAATAAGATCTCATTGCTGGCCGTAGATCTTGGAGAGGGATCACTTTCTGTCATATACACCCGATTTGCTGTAGCTGGACAATCACAAGTCGTTGTTGCCCAGTATTTCTGAACAGTCTCCAAAGGTTTCTGGCAGGAGGCATGTTGCTAACCTGTAGCAAAAGGAAGAACTCTGCTATTAATCTGGAGCTGGCAATAACTCATGGCATCTGAATTATGTTGCTGAAAGGTGTCTTGTCACCAGCTTTATATCTGCTGGTAAATAACAATTCCCCTAATTACAGATATAAATCTGTTGAGGTAGGAATGCACAGTTGAAAGTGATGAAAATGTTTAATAAAGTATGTCCCAGAAATGGGGAACGTGATTAGATTCAACATGTTGACCACAGGGGGTTTTTTTGATCTGCGGATAGAACCACAGACCCTCGGGATGGCAACGCACTCTTCATTCGAGTGATAAATGTAAAGGGGGGAAAACACTTAGTCTGGTGATTATAATTGTTCCAAGAGATCTGAGCAACTGATGAGGCATAAAAATCCTTTTTAGCTATACAAGCTCTTATGGCTTCTTACAACAGGGAAGAGCATATATTATATGCTCCGCTTATAAACAGCAGACCTTTAATTATTTTGTTTTTCAGGTGAAGTTTTATGAAGACACAGTTATCGTTTGCGATCTGAGTCTGTCACCTCTGTGATTCAGCCTCATACCACACGTCTCTCAAAAACACAAATTGGAAACAGTTCAAAACTGTAGTTTAGTTAAAAAAAAAAAATCACTATTTTTAAAATTCCATCCTAAGTCAACTATTTTACAAAAGCCACAGCACCTCTACCTGAAACGGCCTTTGTCTTAGTGTTCTGTTTTCAGTCTTATATAATATTATATTTGTTTATTATAATTTTTTGTTTTTCTTTTGGCAGAAGGTAAAGAGAAATTCTTTTAATTAAGATTGATTATTCTAACTGTAAGCTCACCAAACATCACCGGCACAACTTTTTAAGTTGTGTGTGAAGGTCCCAGAGCTCCACAACTCACTGGCACCAATACAAAGACTGAGGCAAAGACGTACGAATACCTGGATGGCAGGAGCCTCTGAGGTGGGCCCTAGCAGATATAGGTTGTGGGATGGATAATGACCCTTCTGACCTTCTGGATAAAATATACAATGGCTCGATACAGCATACAGGTTGGGTTTCATAACTCGTAAGTCATAATTATTAGACACAACTGCAATTTCATGCCCAAATTTCTGTCCCACTTCTATGTATCTCCTTTCAGCTGAGTCTGGGAGGAGAGGCAGCAAGCTCGGCCCCTCCGACCTTCTCCAGGGAGCAAGCAGAGCAGTTCATTATCCAGCTGCCGCTCTGGCTCCCTTTGCCAGTGCTACAATCATTTAACAACAGAGCATAACACCGAAATTACTCCTTTTTAATATCTGCCAAGATTTTCATGTCACGCTAGAGGTAGCTACGTCTCATTACTACTTCTTCTTTATTTTCACATTATTGATGTACATGCACTTCCCATACAAGTATTAATTAATAAACGGCGTTCTTAATCCATGTGTTCCTTTGAAAGGAAGGAAGGAATCTTTGACATAATATCTGCCTTTTTGTGTTCAAGTTACAAAAACGATACTCTCGTTCTGATAGCAAGCTCTCTGTCATTGAAAGGATTTCCCACTTTTTTTTTTTTTTCCAGACTATGTATACAAACAAGACTCAGTATTTTCTAGTTTTCTTCAGCAACAGGCTAGAGGAGAATTAATGGCCAGATTAAGTGCTCAGGGCTGCAGGATCACTAGCGGAGCTGTGCTGTTTGTGCCACCATGCCCAGTGGGCCATGGCATCCTGCATCCCGCATCCTACCCTGCATCCCACATCCCATCACACGTCATAGGGTTGTGCACAAGATTTCTAAACTTCTGGGGGGTTGCAGTAGCAGCTGAGGAAGGACAGAACAGTTCTGCAACTAGAAAAAGAGGGGTCCTACAAGTTAAATTTTCTTAATCACCAATCTTCTAATTTGCACCCTGTGAGAAAATCAATCACAAGAATACTCTTAATTCAGAGCTTAATATGAGCCAATATATTATGCGGTCTCAAAGAATACACTGGCAGATAGCAGTATATATTTATGGTGGCTAACACCAAACCTTTCCCGCAGACCTCTGCTCCATTACACCTCAGAAATAAACCCCACCAGCAAGCATGGAAAACCAAACAAGAACCAAAAATCAAATACAGGCACTGCCATTTTAAAATCAATTCTCTGGGCTGGGTACCGCTGAAGATTAAACCAATAAAAAGGTTTTTATGAGGAAACTTGTATGCAAGAGGAACAAATCGGCTGCAGAACCCGGAGCTGGCGTGCAGTCCTGAATTAATAGCTTAATGTAATTCAGTTCTTACTGGTTGCCTGGAAACTAACTTAGAAAAAAAAGTAAAAGCACAAACCATAATGGGTGTAGAGGGCTTAATAGGGAATTATTGATGCCACCAGACTGTTAGACAGTCTGATGTATTTCTAACAAAATCACTCAAAATGCTCCTTTATTATTATATGTTATTCTGAATAACAAGGTCCAAGGCCAAGGAAGATAAAATATTACATAATGCTGGCAGTTAATGCAGACAGAAGAGCCTGGCACACCGGTATTTGCCATCATACCAGCGACAGACCGTCCCTTATCCTCACTGATGTCGCTTTTCTCTCTCTTTTTTATTTTTTTTTTTAACAGAACCTAACGAACGTTCTCTAACAGCAAAGCAACGAAGCTCCTGTGTGCTCCTCGCGAAGTGAGCAGCCTTGAATTAGCCCTGTAGGTTTGCTCAAAGGAGGAGATGAGTTCATGAATTTCAGCTTAAAACCAAACTGTTTTCCAAAGCGAAGACGCAGCTGTTTGCCAAACACGGGGTTGGGGAAAGTTTTAGCAAGTTCTCATAGCTCTGCTTGTTGGGGGGAAAAAAAGCCAAGGCCACCCGATGGGTTCGCTGCCATTCCAAAGGCTGGCAAGGCCTTTCCTCGGGGGGATGAGCCCCACCAGCGGTTACAGGAGCGGCGTAAGCGATTACGGGCAACGCCAGCAGGACAAGGGCACCGACAGCGGCGGTGCCTTGCAGCAGTGCATTACAGCAAACGCTCGTTGCGATGGAAAGGTCCCCATTAATTCCAGTAAGGACCTGGTTAATTTGGGAATGCATGAAGCTAACTGACTGGACTGGAAATGCATCTTCTAGTTAACAAAGCAAGCAGCTTAATGATCCTGGCACCACAGAGCAAACACCGTTTCGACAGCAGTTGCTGGCGCGGGTTGCAGCTACCCACGCGGCGTGCGGCTGTTCCCCCGGGGCAGCTCCAGCTCCCGGACTCTGGTGCCCAGTTTTCCATCTTGAAAGAGTTGCTTAGGAAGTGCAGTTTTTATCCTAATTATTTTTGACAGGAATTGGGTCAGTTTAATTAGTTTAAAATTCAGATGAACAACCACCTCTCTCCTAATTACTTTTGGATATATAAATAATTCATTTACAACACCAAAAGAGAAAAACGCGATCAAAACTCATCTTCGGCCTGTGGGAGACCATCCCCACTCACCCCCCAACTTTGTTCTCCAAAGACAAATCCTGGCAGGTTTTCAGGGGGTAAGAATGATCATGTGTTAGAAACAGCTTTGAAAACAAACTCTGTCTCTTCCTCCATATCTAACGTGCAAGCGTACGAGGGACGCGTATCGTGCACCATAACACAGAACGTATTGTAACACATAACAGGGCAGAACTACTTTTGAGCCTGCTACTGATTTATCGGTTATGTCGAGATATTCAATAGATGCAGCAAGAGCATTTTAAATATTCTCTAAATAAAGCAAGTCATTATTTATTACTAAAAATGGAGCTCTTAAATTATCCAGTTACTGAAAAACTAACAAGCCATAATTTGTTTTTAAATTTCACAGTTCCCTTTCCCATTTCTAAGTGATCTACGGTAATAAAACACAAACATAGAGATCAAATATCACAACGAAGATGTTTAACAGCTTCTAGACAGTGCATTAAATCCCTACAACCTAAGAGAAGACAATCGCAATCACAGCCCCTTCTTGCTGCGATACCTCAGCAGCTGCGGATATAAATAGCATTTAGCACACCAGTTAAGGTATCTTTCATTATTATCCCATTATCCACAATTTCTGGTTTCCATGTCTCTCTCTTTATGGGTTCTTGACCCAGCAAAACAAAAAGGTGAAGCCATTTCTGTCTTCAGTCATTAGAGGTATTTATATGTTTTCCAGAAAGAAGGGAAGTGAGGATGTAGGTTTCAGGCTAAGATGTTGCAAAACCATTTCAGGAACAGGCTGCACTCCAGCCTAGCCTAGATATCCAGTGATGGCATCGCTGTGCCCCCCCCGTACCCGCCTCTGCTCTTTCTAACCTGGACGCCAAGCACCCGGAGTGCGACGAGCCCGTTAGCTGGCACAGATTTATCACGGTGAGGGACCCCTGTTACACCTTGTTAATGACGATGCTGTCGGCTGTCTGTGGAAACAAGGAGTGTATTTTCTCCCAGAGGTATTTCTGTTAAAGAATACTCTATAAAGGCTATTTTGAAAGCATCCAGTGAGACCACCTCCCCTGCCTCGCACGCTTCCCCAAGCCATAAACCACAGCGATAAGGCTGTCCACAACTGCTAAAGGAGCCCGGCACCTAACGCCAAGCACTGAACTCGCAGGACTGCGTCCCAGTGGCATTCAGCAAAAGTTGAAGCATTCAAAAAACCTGGTACCTAGGGCAGCCACGTGCTCGAAATTGTTAACATGCACCTTATTTGAAGTGGATTTCACTGGGAAAAACGAGTATGGAGAACCTGGACATCAATCATAACTATTGGAAACAGGTTGGTCTGTTATTCCTCTGGCAAGCTAGGCTTCTTATGGACAGCCCGGTGAAGTCAGACAGCTCGGGAATGTCAGGGGGGTTATTCTGCCTCATAGCATTTTTTAAATCAGAAGAAGGTGATGTGAGAAGCAGAAATAATTTGACTTGACGTTATCTGCAGCCCAGCTGAAAGACTTGCAGTCACCAGACTCCAATGTGACCTCTACGCTGACCAAAATGGACTGGGAAGTCCTTGAGATGGGGCTGCTGAGAGCAAACATGGAAGCTCAAATGCTATTTCGGTACATTCATTTCCCTGACTATAACCACACTGTCGCTGCTGGAAGTATGTGATCAGCCCGAAGCCATTATGCCAGCAAGCTACAGCTCAAGACAACTCTCATCAGAACCTTTTAATGTAAATTGCTGTCTCCTGGCCATCTGTGGAATTAAAGTGATTTATTTTAGTTTGGGAACTGTCTCTTAGTTTGTAAACTTTTTGTAGTGGACGTAATTAAAAGTATCCATAAGCCTGTTCTTCGGGAAAGAGGAAGATGTCCTCCCGAAGTTCAAAAATGTCAAAGTCTTTTTTTTTTATAGTTGCTGGAATAAGTCATGCATAGATTGCCACTCTGCATAGTAATTCATAGATTACAAATACTGATATTTATAGCCAAAGCAGAAACTCCTAAAATCTCATGTTTTTAATGGGAATGTTGGCAGGTCCTTTATTATGTCAAAGCGAGCAGTGGTGTTAAAAATTCAGGTATCAAACTATCGATGCATGATAAATGGATGGAGAACTGCTCATGTCACGCCACTTATTAAGCTGGTACCATAAATTATTGCACTGGAAAGATCAATGTTGACTTCAGCCTTTCTCTCTTCCCGCATTGTTACAGAAATTTTCTAGAGTTCATTTAAAAACTACAAGAAGAAACAAAAAAGCAGTACTGAAAACATGTGAAA
>NW_009258879.1:1633862-1641660 GCF_000687185.1 Egretta garzetta
CAAATGCGTTGTCATTAATAAATGCGCCAGACAAGAAAGTATGAATTGGAGCTGGATCAGACCATGGGGTTTATATATTAAATAAAAATACCAAAAGTTGCATTAAGAAAAATAAAGGTGTATGAGTTTTTTTGAGAATGAATCACTATTTATCATCCAATTTATACGCTCTGTTGCCATACGAGAATTCAAGGAACACAGTTTTAGTGTAGCCTAAGAGTCCCTTTAATGTCAGGTACGGCGCTCTAAAGCTAATCCTCTTCCATTCTGCCCAAGAGGAGAACATCACCTCCTTTAAAACAAACTCCAGCAGCTCAGACTTGTGCCACTGCTGCTGCTGGGCACCCCCTTGGCTCACCCCCACGCCGAGAGGGTGCTTCCAGCTGCCAAAGCACGCCTGTTCAGTGACAACTGAAGAAAATACATTCCCGACTCGTTTGGAGGGGTCTCGGGCTGGTGGGTGGCACAGCCCTTCCACCCTTCCCTGAAAGGCTTCAACCATGTTCAGCGCCTCAAACCGCTCTCTGGAGTTTCAAGTACATTGTGCAGTTGTTGACTTCTGCTGGAAAAAACACCAGCAGCCAAGGCAAAGCCCGATTTCTGCGGGAAAACTGCTGTCTCCCTCTTTGCATCGCGCAGTTAAGCATGCGATCAAGATCATACTGCAGCCGTCGCTTGACAACGCTACTGCACGCACATTTAGTACCAGCATGACAGATCCCACTAACAGTTAAATGCAACAAGAAAAATAGGTTTTCTGGTTTTACACTCTTCAGAGAGTGGGTTTTTTGGAAAAAAACCTCTCTACGTGATGTTTCTGGCGGTTTGATTTCCGCGTATACTTGGCAGGAGGTGCACGCTAGCGGCGATTTCCCTGCTTTGCTTTGGACAGACTCCTTCCCTAAAACACAAGGTATTTTGGTTATTCATCTCCTTGAGCACAGCACCTGCCCGCTCGTAGAGCTTTTCGGCATTTCCCGACACCGAAGGCAGCATTTATCGAATCCCACATACGATATACAAGCTGGTGAAAGCTCACTTCTTCCAGGATGACCACACCACCTGAATTTATTGCAAATATGTCAGAGATTTCACAAAAAACCCCAAAGAGTGCATTAGCTTTACCCCTGAGTCTGCCGTACAGCCTATCTTCTATGAGATTTCATGGCAGATAGATTCAAAGGGGAAAAATCAAGAGGTCTCAAAAGCTTTTACGGCTTTTCTTACCTCATCTGTATTTGCAAACCATCTTAAGCCAGGTCATGCCCTGCCTTTGTTTTTACATTTGGTTTTACTGCCATGGTTGGCAGGGCACACCGTTTGCCATAAATAATGGAACAGAAAGCTGTCGGTAAGCCCAATATGGCTAAAAGTGCTATTTCCAAAGCTCACGCCGGCAGAGCGAGATGCTGTGATGTAGACGGGGTGGGTGGCAAAGCCCGGTGGTTGGGCAGGAGAAGTCAACTGGCTCTGGGTTTTACGGTCATTGATTTTCTTGATGGCCATCTGCAAAACTCTCTCCCGCTCTTCGTCATTTTTCTTGCATATAAAACATACATAAAATCTATGCTTGCCCAAGAAGGGCGCTGAACCGATGCAACATCCAAAGCTTTGCATACATACTGTGCTCTAGGGTGGTGATGGGATGTCTTCTCTTGACTGGACGATTTCTTCATGAAATAAATCTTTGCCATGTGAAATTCCTTCGTTCCCTGACAAATATAATTAGGAAAATGTATTTTAACCCCAAAGTGTTACATTAAAAACCCCCCAACCCCTCCCCAAAGGAGAGGAGCAGAATTCCTTGCAAAGAGCGTGCCCACGTGCAGGCAGGGTACGTGCCTCCTCCCAAAGGCAGCTTGGGAGGCGATTCCCAAAGCGCTTTCCCAAACACTCACACAAATCATAGAATCACAGAATGTTTTGGGTGGGAAGGGACCCCCAGAGGTCACCCAGCCCAACCCCCCTGCAGGAGCAGGGACACCTTGAACCACATCAGGTTGCTCACAGCCCCATCCAACCTGGCCTGGGATGTTCCCAGGGATGGGGCCTCCACCCCCTCTCTGGGCAACCCCTGCCAGGGTTTCAGCAGCGTTTTAAAATGCTCTGTATCGTTGGAACCGCATAGGATAATTTACTTACTGGTAACTGCTGGCATTTAATAAGCAAGCGCCGCGTGCTCTGATGAGGCCGAAGGCAGGGGCACGGCACCAACCAGCTGCAGCCCAGAGCCGCTCCCGCACGGCCCCGGCTCCCTGCGGGGGGAATACACCAGGGAAGCTGTTTCCGAGCAGCACCTCCGTTTCAGCTGGTCTTTTTTATCACTTCGCGAAGAGTCGCCATTATCACACACACATTTCACTGCAAGAATCCCATGAAACACCGAAAGAACGTATTTTTTCCCTTCTCTCTGACGCTTGATGAACAACATATCTGCCTAGAAATTACCTTTATGGGGCTCAAGCGGGGAACATGCACACACTTTGACATCATATAAATTAGGAGAGCGTTACCAGCTTATTGCTGGTTAAGCTTAACGGAGAGGCATTGTCTCTCGCTTTCTCGCCAGTTCCCAAGGATTTTGGTTAAATTAGCCCTATGTTGCAATTCCAAATGCTTGGGTTTCTGTAAGGAAACATACAGTAGGTTGCTTCTGGAGGAACTCCAGGGTGTGAGCACAGGATCGGGAAACCAAGCAGCCCAAATCACAAGTGTAGGAAAAAGCATGTTGGGTTGCTTTGTGCAGCGTGACGGTGGCCAGCACCACGGGCTTCGGGCTGGACCATACCAGCTGGTCAGGAACCGGGACCGAGCGCTAAGGGACTGACTCATAAGGAGTCCAGTGCTGCTGCAGATCATCTGCTGTGAGCACCTTCAAGAGAACTTACAACGCAGCACCGCAGTAAGAGGTGTGACCTCCTGTTATATTATATATATAATTATATAAATTATGTAATTTTTTTATTATTCTTATAAAATAATATATATAACAGAGAGCCTCAGTTACAGAAAAAAAATAGCATTAATGTGTTGGCGTGAAGGGAAGAGAAAGAAGAAGGGAGCATTACTAATGGCTTTCCTTGTTTTACGGGCATTAGGTGACTGTGCCAAACGAAATGCCCACCCCTCCCTGTTCCAAGCCTTACTGCTGGAGCTGGCACGTTTAATTCAGCTGGTTACGCTCAGCGGCACCCAGGGATTCCTGCTCTGTGGGTGGAGACCTGGGCCAGGGCTGGGATGGAGAGGAGGTGGGAAGAAAGGAGGAGGTTGTGTCTCCCGAGGCTGAGGAACGGGGTATAACTGTCATGTTTAACTAGCGGAAGGATATGTTTTTCCAGAGATGCTATTGCAATTTGACTTAAAAAGTAAAGTCTTAATTTTGTGAGATACCTAAAAGTTCAAGCATTAAACTTCATCTACCTTTAAAAAAAAAAAAAAAGACTGAAGAACATACATCTGCCTGTAATTTTAACAACTTCATCTTGGATTCTATTTATACAGTGGAAAAAGAAAAAGGTTATTGTAGGCCTCCCATGCGAGGCTCTCAGATCTCAGGACAAATTCTCCCAGCCTCCAAATGAAGAAAGGAACATCTTTTTAGCCCTCTTGTTAGCCATGCTACAACGTATTATGGGGTCCTAAAGGTCAAATACCTCTGTGCTTTTTATCGTGTGATCATTGTAACAGCTTTCCCAGTCAGAAGTCAGATGATAATTTTGCAGAAGATGCACGAACTCATTAGTCTCACAGATTCGAGGTGCAATATAGCACCCAAGTACAAAATATAATCTTCTTTCATTCCACACACTATCCTATTACTTCCAATTTATATCATCTTCCTTGTTTCACATAAGAAGCAGTCTGCGGCGTAAATCAGATCCAGCACAACTACTTGCTATGGAGGCTTACGCTTCAGTGCGGGGTTTGTGACATGAAAAAATATTTTTGCATTAGAAGCAAAAGAAAAATCTCCGAGGAGCATCCCCTCAGCACTCCGGCTGTCACAGCAACACGGCATGGCAGGAAACAAAAAACTATGCCATTTCCTTCTCTATACAGTGGGAGAAGTTTAACTAATTAAGCCAATTATTTTGCTATAATAATACGAAATTATGTTTTCTTTGCTGAAAAAATAATAGAAAACTGCAGTCTAATCTGGTGTTTAAGGCTGTATGAAGGATATAGAGTTGCGCTGCTCTAGGGCAGATATTTAATGAGTTACTAAGTAAGATGCTGCACGCATCAGCTGTACCTGTATTGCATACTCTAGCTGTTCTTCACATCTCTTGCTGTGAATTATCGCCCATCCCTCAAAGTTTTCGTACGCAATAGTCAAGTGCTTCACCTGCAGGGGCGTATTTCCTCGCAGCCCGAGGCGGCAGGGGAGTTTTACCAGTTCCTGTGGCTTGCAGGATCCATGTCCACACGGCAGGGTCCCCGCTGCAGAGCTCTTCAGCCACAGCTACGGCTGCTACCCCTTGGCCGCTCCTCCCCAGCCTGCAGTTTCCTACCCGAGGGTTAATTCCTGTGCCGCGGGAGCAATGGAAGGAGCACAGAGCCGGAGGAGGGCAGCTTCCCCCCCATCCGAAGGGAAAAGGCGTGCTGGTCCTCACCAGCATCTCAAGACTTTTACCCTTGTCATGAAAAAAATGAAGCACGTTTTGCTTTGTCTGTTGGGAAAAGATGGATGGGCTAAAGCGAAGAGGGTCGGACTCCAGGCCTTTGCCATCCAATTTTTGTTCAGCGAGGCGTGGAAGTCTAAGGGGACATGCCCACTTGGCCTGCATGAGGCATCCTTCAAAACCAGGCAGCACCACAGTGCAAACATGCTAAACACCAGAGTTTCCATCAACGTTTTGGATGAGCTCGGGTTTTGTTCATGTGCTCTTCTTTCTACTGATCTTCATCATCATCTTCAAGGGGCTGCACAAATAACGACTGCAGGACTGTATCTGTGCGCCCGCTCCCTTTGCTTAAACAAATGCTGGGGTTCGTACTCTCGAGCAGTTGCTGATGCCTGTAGCGCAACTAAAGTTAAAAGAAAGCGGAAAAATTACAGATTTCTTAATGATTCTAGCTGACGGGTTAACAACAGGATTGTTGCTTTCGCTGTCACAGGACAGCCCACAGTACCACACTTTAACTATGGAAAAGTTCTCCAAAAAATGTATGCACGCACACGCGTGCACACAAATCTGAATGAGCTTCTTTGTCTGCAAATTCTTCCTAGACAATCATTACTGAAAACTCTTCTCTTCAAAGCGTGCTTGCTGAAAATCAGAGCTTACATGCAGGAAGGCAGGTCCCGTGGCCCAGGAAAGCTGAAAAAGGGACATGATTTGCAGGAAATTCATCATGGAAATGAGCTTTTCAGAATGCATTGGCCATTTTCATCCTGCTCCCCCCCTTTTCCAACACGATCTCTTCTCGTGTACTCACGCTGTTGTCCTCCAGGCGCTCTGACCGCTCCCGCGCCGCTTGTAGGGAAGCAATCGTAGGGAAGCTGGCGTGGGTTCTGGGCCTCCCCTCACGCATGTCGTGGCGGCGACCCAGAGCTCGGGGATGAAGGACTCTCCGGTAGCTTTGCTCTGCGGTCCCCGAGACACCCCACGGCAGGGGCTGGGAAACAACCTCAGCCATGGCAGCAACGAGGTGAGGTGGCCTTGCTGTGCATGAAGAGCACGGCGCACCCCCCGTTTCCCCACCCATCACCAACTCGTGGCTGTGAAGATGCAGCTGCAGGTCTGAAGGATCAGGACCACCCCCCCCAGACAGGCTGTGCCTGCTTCCCCTGCCAATGTGTACCAACGCCCCCTCCCTTGCCTGCAATTTTACCTCTCAACCTTCGCTGGGGCCCTCTCCCAGCTTGCAAGTTGAGTCGGATTAACAGAGCAGTGCATCTATGTGATTACCTGCTCCATGTGATTACCTGCTCCGACAGCTCCCAGGGCTTTCCTCTTCTTTTTCCCCTATAGTCTTCAGTCACAGCCACGCGTGCACCAGTGTACGGCGAGGATAAATACGCCGTCATCCATCGGGACTCCTCATCACCAGCTTCAGGTTGGAATTACATTGTGTTTCCACTGGCATCTCATTAAAATGCTGTTTAATGACTGTTTACATTCTATCATATCCCATTCTTACTGCATTCGTATAGGGGATATTCTGTCCCTGTGAACTCCTCTGGTCAGGATAAGGCGGGGAACCTGGAAAACTGCTGTTGGCTTCTGCTGGCCGGTCAGCATCACTTCTGTTGGCATCGTCTTCCATGCTGCAGACTCTGGGGAAGAATCTGCTTCCACCTCGCAACTGGTGAGCCCAGGCATTAATTAGAGAACAACAGTGAAATCTGCCCAAATGTCCTGTGAGGAGCAAGGAAGCGAGGGGAGGGTCCCGGGGTGGCACCAGGCAAGGGGACGAGCTGCCTCCTCCTGCTCAGGGTGCCGCTGCTTCGGGACAAACAGCGTGGGCGTCACGGAAAACAGCAGCGTGCACGGAGGAGCAATTTCCCTTCCTAAGTCTTTTCCATAAACCCGGAGCACATTTTTATGTGCTCCAGCTACAACTTTCTTACAAAATGTACTTACATTCTTCAGTGCACCTGTATAATGTCATAGAAGGCCCAGAGTTACTCATTTACTTATTGCATATTACACATATTAAGTTACGTTTTAAAAATGTTGTTTATACTTACATTATTCTAAATTAAGTGCAAAATTTCTGATTTTTTTGTTGTTCCGACCTTTACAGAACAGCGAGCTTTGCTAGCAGAGCCAATGATTTGCCCATGTTGCACAACGGCAAATCTAACTGCAAAATAATATTGGTGACATCTATTTATAGCAGCTGTAAAATCCCCCCAGGAAGCTGGTAAATCCCCTTCTCTGTGTTCAAATATTAGGGGCCACGGCATTGCTTTTCCAATGCAGGAATAGGGCTTCATTATCTGATACTGGCGTTTTGCTCTTCCCAAGTAATCTTCCAGATAAATGATCCCTCCCCATCTCATTTCCATAACTGTTCCATCACAGTGGGAATTAGCTCTTCGCACTTCTGCGTAGTCACGTCTCAAACGTGACATTTTTTTTTACCAAGCAACAGAAACATCTATCAAATAAAAAACATCTCTGGACCTCGTAGGAGACAGCTAGCACTAAATATCTCCTAATAAGCCTCAGATCTATTCTAAGATATTAAAATATACAGGTTTTTCCATCGATTCCTTCACGGTGTGAATACAGACAAGAAACCCAAGCCATGAAAAAAGGCCCAAGCAGAAGGTAGGGCACGTTTTCTAGGACACCACAGCCAAAAGTAGTGAGGGGTTATATCCGGATAAAATACAGTACAGAGGTAAAATCCGAGTCCGTAAAACGCCTTCTTTTTCAGTGTCTGCGAGAGATTCCTAAAACATCTGTTCTTTCTAGCACATAACTCCTAACTAAATTTAAAAAACTTTAAAAACAGATTTTGGAGAATTTGAAGACAAGAAAAGCCCTTGCTTCCAAGGCAATCTGGCTTTGCTTGGGCTGCTCCCTTCAACTCTAACCTGCAGAAGGCGTGAGGATGGGCTAAAAAGAGCCCAGGGTCTCGCCGGCCGTGATGGCGTGCCAGGGCAGAGGATTACATCTCCGGAGGACCAGTACCAGGTGACTTTGTATATTTGCTAAGACTCACTATAAAACCATTTTTTCAAGGGTCTAACATAAAATCTAAACACCCTGATGCTGAATGAGGAATATTACTGAAACCATGGCAGGGTTTTTGTTGACGTGAATGGTTTCGTTCAGCCACAACG
>NW_009258880.1:0-247 GCF_000687185.1 Egretta garzetta
TGTTGGGCTTTATGTTTAGGGCCGGGGCGGGGTGTGTTGTCCGTGCAGGTGTTGGCAGCAGTCTTTCCAGCCGGAGGGGTGTTTGTGGGGGCCATGTGTGTCGTGGCTTTTGGGTGCCGTGGGTGTCGGGGTGTGGCCGTTGGAGTTGGGTGGGCATCATCTTCGGCACTAGGGGTCTTCGGCAGGGCGGGCCAGGGGCTGACTAGGGCCATCGGGCTTTTCCCTAGCCTCCCCTTTTTGGTTTTGG
>NW_009258880.1:289-3332 GCF_000687185.1 Egretta garzetta
CTAGCCTCCCCTTTTTGGTTTTGGTTTTTTTTTTGAGGGTTTGATTTTTTTTAAAGGTGGTGTTTCTCGGTATGTGAGTGGTCCATTTTTGTATATTTTTTTTTCCTGTATGTTTTCCACGTTTTTTGTTTCGCTATTAAACTGTATTATTTTATTTTTGTTTTTTTCTTTTTCTATATTAGTGCTGATTTAGTCGTTGCTTTCTCTTTTTCAATAGTTACATAGATTTTTCACATATCCTGCTGTTGTTTGGTAGCTGCTGGTGTGTTGCTGTAGTTGATGATGTCTTCTTTTTGGATTATCTTAACAGCTCTGCAGTTGCTATGTCCCATCTGCTCCCGGCGCCTTTTCCCTTCTCTGCTCTGGTGTGGGGGCTGGCCCCGTGGCAGCATGTACTAGGCAAAGAGCCCGTGGGTGTCTGCGAGGGGCTGTGCCATGCTCTGGAATGCCCACTGCAGGATCCCGTCCCAGGTGCCCTGCGGGACAGCCCCGGCTGTTTACTCTCCCTTTCCATCCCACTCCCTGAGCGCCCCCGACTCTTCCAGCTCTCCCTGTCTCATCCAGAGCCCAACATCACCCTGTGGGTCACATCAAAAATGTGGTCCCCTGTGGATAGACTCTGCCTGTTGGTGTCCCCCTGATTGCCATACCTCACCCAGGAGTGCGTCGAGCTCGTCCCTGCTGAGCATGGGCTCGCCGGCGGGGGCAACATCCTCTGCCTGCAGGAGGAGACATGTCCTTCCAGCCTTCCTGCCTGCCCTCTGCTCGCACCCCTTTGGATCAGGGCTGGTGACCAGATTCAGTCCCTCACCTACTACAGCCTGAGCTCACGGCCCCTCCAGCACAGCTTCACTATCTCACCTCCAGCTACAGTCGGCCTGTCCCTCAGCCAGCCAGAGCCATCTGTCCTCAGCCTCATCATGCCCTAAGGCACACCCAGCACTGCCACCTCAACCCAGTCCGTTTCCCTCCACCAGGGCCAGGCCCTGATGGTACTGACCTTCGCTGCCTGTAGTGGGTGGTCGCTGGCTGCTGCGGCCCTCTCCAGGCTGCCTGTGTCCGGAGTGCCCACGCAGGACGTGCAGAGCAGCAGCCCCCTACAGCCAATGGGGGTGACACAGACCATAAGGACAGGCCCCCTCCTCCAGGAGAGGATTTAAGGCTGAGATGTGGGGGACAGCAGCAGTGGGGCTCACCCAGGCTCCCCACTGGGCGCAGGGCAGTGTCGGGATGTGGGTATCCGAGTGAAGCAGCGACCACAGACACTCCTGTCACCTCCACCCTGCTGGGTGCCGCATGCTGCCTCGGCTGGGATCTCGGGGGGTTGCTCTGCAGCTGTGTCCACCTCCCGCAGCTGGCCCCTCTCGTCTGCACTCTCCGCACAGGAGCCACACCGCCACATCCCACTTCACAGCCAGAGCAGGGCAGTGAGAGACAGCCAGGGGGAGCACCAGGGTCCCCATGGTACCCCGGGACTCACCTGGGGACGCGGGGCAGCGGGGGTACCAGGCATGCAAGGTGGAAGGCCCTGGGGCAGCCGTCACAGCAGATGAGCTCGCCACCATCACCGCACACGGCACACTCGTCCTCGTTCTCCTGCCCCAGGGGAGCAGGCAGGGGGTCAGTGCCACTGCCACCAGCACCCTGGGTGGCACCAGTGGACAGCCTGCATCCGTGGCTGTGGCAGGGCACGTGCTGGCAAGGGACATCATCACCCACCACCCCTTTGCCCTCCACCCCCACATCACCCACCTGACACCAAATCTTTCCAGGGCAGGGATCGCCTGTTCCTGGGGTGTTGTAGCCCCGTGACCCCCATCAGCTGAGCCCCAGGTTTCCTGTGCTCAGCCAGGCCAAAGGGACATGCCAGGAACACCCCAATGGCCCCCGGCTCACCAGGTGACTCTCAGGGTGCTGACATGCTGAGGCTCACCTGGTGGGGTGTGAGGTCCTGGCTGTGCATGGTGGGTACTGGCAGCCGGCCCTGGGGGTGCAGCTGGGGCTCCCCACTCTGCAGACAAGACAGGAGAGGGGTTTGGGGGAGCTGCTGGGACAGCCTGGTGCAGGGCGGGGTGCCCCCAGGCCATGGCTGTGCCGCCAGGCAGGGACAACCCCCTGCCACAGCCTCAGGCAGCTGCAAAGGGCGGGATGAAAGCAGGTGGTGGTGGTGTCCCTACATTTTGGGATGCCTTGGGCCGGGTGGGGGGCTTCAGGCTGCGGCTTCTGCTCCTGGCCCCCAGCTCCTCGCAGGCGGCTGGGGCGTATGACTTGCCCCCGGCCTTGCTGCCTGTCTTAGAGTTACCTGCAAGCGAGGCCAAGAGCAGCTCTGGTGGGGCTCCCTCCCTGCCACCCCCCTGCCTGGGGGCAGCTCTGAATTTGGGGGATAAATTGAGCAGGAAGCTGGCTGGGCTGGGCTGTGCTTACCCGGCTCCAGCACATGTTTGATGAGGATACCCTCAATGGCCCCACGGGTGATGGGCACCTCACTGCCTGCCACGGCCACCGCTCTCTGCACCGAGGCGGCCACTGCCTGGAGGGCTGCAGGCAGGGGGGCAGCTCAGCGGGGCAGGCAGCCCCCCCTATGTCCTCGACTAGAGGCAAACAGGGTGAACAGACAGACACTGCCCCAGGGAGGGGTTCGGCACTCACCACTGGCGCGGGAGGTACGGGGGGCATCTGTGCTCTCTGGTTTCTTCATGGTCCTCGCCTTTGCCAGGGGCCCTGTGGGGGTGTGAAGATGGGCGTCAGGAGGCACAGCACCCTGCTGCACCTTGGGGACGCCCCCAGCATCCCACCCCATTCCATCCCACTCCATGTCTTTGTACCGGGGCTCGCAGTGTGCTGCGGTGAGTGCTGCGCCACTCGTGCCCCATCCCGCTCCTCGGGGGCTTTCCTCTTGCCTTGGGGTCTGTGCGGGGCCGGTGCCGCGGGGCTTGGGGAGGGGTGCCTGCTGCGGCACTGCCGCCCCAGCTCCACCTCTGCAAAGGGGACAGGGACAGGCACCACTGGCCCCAGGCATCACCCCTGCCTGCCGGCAGGCCAT
>NW_009258880.1:5830-13509 GCF_000687185.1 Egretta garzetta
TCTGCAAAGGGGACAGGGACAGGCACCACTGGCCCCAGGCATCACCCCTGCCTGCCGGCAGCCCATGGGGGTGCCAGTCCCCCCCCATCCGTCCCCCTCCTACCTCTGGGGAAGACACCGCGGAGGGGCCGGAGCCGGGTGTACCGCTCCAGGTTGTAATCCTTGAAGAGGACGGTCCAGAAGTCACGGACAGTGGCAGTGTCACGGCCCAGTAGCCAGGTGAGCAGTGCATGGAAAGCACGGTGGGAGCCCTCCCGCTCCGTCCGGCTCAGTGTCTCCTGCCAGTGCCACCATGGCCCATCGGCACATGTCCCAGTGCCACCAGCCGGCCCCAGTCCCTGCGGCATGGACATCCTCTCCTACCCTGCAGCCTCACCTTGAAGATGTGCTCAGGGACGACATCGTGGTCGGCCAGGCCGTGCAGCAGCGGGAAGACGTCGTCCACTGCCATGGCAATCTCGGTGCAGTGCAGCTTTAGCAGGTGCCGCAGGTCCCCCTCACTCCCTGGTCCTGCCATGCTGCGGGGACACCACCAGGACCAAGCAGCCTGCCCCGACGCTCCCCTTTAATAAGCCCTGGCCGCCAACAGCAGGAACCTCGTCAGGAGCCTGCAGCTCCACTCATTTCTGTACAAGGCCACGTAACCTGAGATCACCCCTCCCGCTGCTGGCTGTCCTTGCAGCGTGACTGGGCTTGCCCCTGCAGTACCACTGCGTCCCCAGTCCCGATTGGGGGTCAGGCTGCTCCCCAGCCTGGGGCATCAACAGCCAGCATGATGTTAGCTGCCACTGCTGGTGAAGAACACCCAACCCCGTGGTGACCACGGCTGGGGAGAAAGGGGTCAGCCAGGGGTGCTGGCGCAGGGGCCCCTGTCTCTCTTGTCCCCACAGTCAGCCAGGCGTCACCCCAAAATTTCTGGACTTTCCGCAGCACCTGCTTCTCTCATCCAGAAACTCAGCTGCAGGAGCACGTGGGAACTAACACCTTGACAGCGGGGGAAAATGGGAATATTTGCCCTGGCTACCTGCAAACCCCCTTCTGCGGGCCTGCGAGAAAAAATGGGAATATTTGCCCTGCCTACCTGCAAACCCCCTTCTGCGGGCCAGCGGGAAAGCACTGACACCAAAGAAACTCTGCAAACATGTGTTTGGGTACAGTTATGGATGCTGAACAAGCGAACAGCCCGCTTAAAGCACTGCACTGCTGCCCTCCAGCCTGCCAGAGTGACGGCAGCCTGATGAGCCAGCCTGGGATTACCCGGGCAGGCGCTGCCTGCGCCTCTGTCATCACCCACTCTGAGAAGTTGGGCAATAAAGTGATTTCACTGGAAATACACAAAAGTAAAAAAACTTGGAGCCAGGAGAAACTGGCTCCTTGGGAGCATCTAGCATATAAAAGTCTGGGGGTCTGGCTGCTCTGTACCAGGCATCCGGACAAGAGAAAGCCCTAAAATGCCCATCCCTCTTCCCAAACATTTGGGATTTCCCTGGGATTATTTTCCAGCCTCTCTCCCTCCAGAGGTGTGTCCCCGCTGCCCAGAAGGCTCATCCGGGAGTGCTGTGGCCTGGCACAACCATCCCCACACCGCAGGGCAGTGCCTCATGCCCACCATACGGCAAAACCCAACCTGAGTGGGATGGGAAAGGGGTGTAAGAGGGGATGCTCCATTACACGGAGCAAGGCGATATGGGTAGGGACAGTTACCAGCAAATCCTAAAAGCCTGAAGCAGCATCCGCTGGCTCCAAAGCCATGCCAAGAGGAGGCGGCTGCTGTCCAGAAACTCGGGACGAATAACAAGACAACACCCTCTGCGAGAGCAGGAAATACCCTCATACATTTCTGGTTAATAAATTGATGTGTTTACCCACGGAAACACTCACCCTGAAGCTGCTTTCAGGATTTGGGGTGACTTTTCCTGTGGAAGCACCAGGAGCTGTGGGATGGGGGTTTGGCAGGCACCATGCCGGGTTGCTGTGCCCAACGCTGGGATTATGGTGTCCAGCGCTGCCGTGGTGGGGACGGCTTCACCACTGCTTGTCTGATGCGCCCACCCAGGGGACAAAACACAGGTGTCAGGCAAAACAGGAGGTTCATCTCTCCTCCTGGGAGGGGAGCCTCCCCGCAGCCCAGCCACAGGTGCTGAGCACAAGCACATTCATGACACCATTTCACAGGTCTGTTCCTCCCTTCCCATTTTCACCCCAGTATCCCACCTGCAGAGCCACAATTTGTCACCGTCACCCTGCGTTAAGCTGTCTGGCACCTCCAGGACAAGGCTCCAGTGCTTGCTGCAGGGGCAGCCCGGGGGTGGGCCCCCCCCCCCTCAACGCAGCCACCAGCCATGTGCCTGCAGCACTGGGCTCGGGCTTGTTTTCAATTCCAACTTTGTGACTGTTTCTGTGCTCTGAATCATGGACAGATTGTTTTCCACATCCAGCTTGCTCAGTAGTGCAATGATTTGCATTTCGGGTTGTTCTTCTTGCGTTCCTTCCCCTTTCTGAGACGCTACGCAGGGGGCAGAGCAGCAGCTGCCAGGTGCTACGTGAAGAGGCATGTATGTCCTGGGAGATCAGACAGGTATTTAAGTACGACCTCACTTAGAGCAGACCTCGGCAGCTGTAAGGTGCCTGTAAGGGCTGTGAAAAGTCAGCTTTTGCTTGCAGAGGGGTGCAAAACCCTGCCTGGGGCTGGCACGAGCCCTGCCTGGCTGCGAGGGCCCAAGGCTGGGGTGCAGAGGAGCCTGGCCATGCTCAGGTTTCGGCATGCCCTCTCTTTTCTATTGCTCCCCTTGCAGAAATTGGAGCGAAAGGTTCATGGTAGGTGAGCTCAATTTGAGCTCAGATCTGACTGTGAAGGCTGAAGATTGTTTCTCCACAAACACCCAGTTAAATCACCAACTCTGCATCCATCTAAAGCGTTTGTAGCCCTTAGGATGCACCTCGATTCCTTCCTCCCACAAAAAGCTGTTGAAGCAAACGCACCCTCTCCAGCATTTTCTTTCCCATTTCCCTTCTACACCGAGGTCCCGTGGTGTGAACCATCGCCCTGTGTCTCTCTCGGATGCCACCTGCCCTGTGGTCACCTCATACAACAGGTCTCTGAATCACAGTCAAGAGAGATTGGGCAGAAGTGGGGCACCCACCTGTGGGATCAGCCCAGGAAGGCTGGGTGCTCCTCCCTTGCCTCCAACAGCCATCTCCCCACACCTGAAGCACACCAAAAGACCAAGTAAAATCCCACCACCATGTGCGGAGGTTTCATCCCTCTGCCCTTACCTTCAGCTGCTCCAGGCTTCAGCGGTTTTGGTAAAAAAAAGGGGACTCCAGGTGGAGCCCTGATCCTAGACTCCCATTTCTAGCAGCTTCCCTACCGCTGCCCCACAGGGTCTGGATGAGAGGGGGTCCACCTGCACGCTTCACAGCTGCGCCTGGAAAAGCCTGGGAGGGAAAGCTGGAGGTGAGAAGATTTATTTTAGCTTCAGTTTCCTCTTTCCTCCCCGATTTGAAAGAAGGAACAGAAGCCCAGAGGTATATTATATTAATTTATTTGGGACACACCAAAAAAGGAAAGTCAACAACTGTTAACGTACAAAAGTACAGAATCCTGGGACAAGATTTACTGTCCTGATTAAAAAGGCACCATGGTCCCAAAGAAAAGTAATAAGAATACATCATTTAGAAATTTTCCCCCTGTTGCAGCAGAAACAGAGCCAGGCTTTGGCTCTATCCACAGTCAAACCCAGTTAAAAAAACAAATATGATTTAAATGCAATAAACACTGCTCAGCCTGTACAAGATGTCATGAAATGAATCACAGCCTAGAAGATGGTCGGACTTTTTTTTTTTTTTTTTTCTTAAAACAGCAAAGGTGACAAACCACTAAGCGTGTAACTGAGGAAGACAGCGGACTTCTGATGTCTTCAGCTTCATTTTCTGTAAGACACGTCAGTTAAACTGAAACCAGCAGGCCGAGTGTGGGGCTTCTGAATGAAATGTGATTCCCTGTGGTATACAGGAAGTCTGATTCGACAACCTTAAATTCCCTGAATCCCTGAAAATCATAAAGCACGATACAGCTGTGTTCCATAATTTGAGTCAGCCCTGGTGGATTTGCTTTACACACGAGCATTTATACTGTCAGCTATATTTGTAATACAAAGGGGGTTTTACAGCAGTTATTAAAAAAATTCTACTTCGGCGAGGTCCGAGCTTGGCTATATTCCCTGCTGAAACAGAGCTGCTGGTGTAAAAGCCCAGTGAGAGGCTCAAGTCCAGCACCTCAGGGCTGGAAGGCAAATAGTTTAAACGTGACATAATTTGCATGGGGAAGTCAGTGAAGCACGCCAGAGAGGAGGAGAGAGAGGGCTGCAAACTCTCAAGCAGCGGAGGCTGAAGGGTGTTGCCGAACGTGGATGCGTGCTGTTAAACCTGTAACAACGCTACAAGTGACACGGAATACACCGAGTTCACTAAGTATTTTGGAGCAACTTACCATGAAGAACTTCTCAGAGACACAGAATAAGGATCCCAGCAATTACTAATGAGCAAGGTCACTGGGAAGCCGATGCATCGCTTGGAGCCGGACGGATCCGTCCGTAGGCAGAGTGACGGAGCGGAGGTATGCCGGAGCCTGCCTGAGCAGCAAGGCCAGGGCTGCCGCCGCCTCTTGCGCTTGCTACCTCTGCTGTGTCCCAGTTGGACCAGCAGCGAATCTGCGTTTCATTCCTCCTTTGGCATAGGACTTCAAAGCAGTCCAAGAATTGATTCATCAAAAGTAAAAGAACTGTCAAAATTATTTGTACATGCATTTATTGTTAAAGGGAGCAAAAGCCAAAGAATGAAACAGCACGAGTTAATGTCAGTAAAAATGATGTGCAGGACGGAGAAGAAAAAAGGGGAAAAGCTGAGATACTGGAGTAGGGAAACCAACATTCACACTGAAAGGTAAATTTGAAAACCAGGCAAGTTTGCACTCTTTCTCCCAGAGAACAAGTAAGACACTTGGGGGGGGGTGTGTGGTTTAATTTTCAGTATAGTCTGGCAAGGTTTGGGAATTTCATCAGAGAGACCTCCAGCACTGGGTTTCACTGAAAGTTCAAGTCTCTCCTCTTAAAAAAAAAAACAGTAAAGCAACACTAAAACCGGCAGATACTCTTGTACTGCAGGCATCTAAAAATCACAGACATGTCACTGCTCAAGATGTATGTGGGCAAGGGGGTTACGCGTTGTTCAAACAAACTCTGGGTGGAAAACTACCATTTCCACCCTGCTGGTCTGCACAGGCTTTGGGGGGTGGAGAAGCAAGCCCAGAGTCAGGTGTCTTTTGCTGTAAAGACCACAGCTACCCACACCTGGGAAGGCTTTTTCTTCCCTATATCCTAAGGAGGCAGGATAACAGTTTACAAAATTCTTCACATCTTAAAACTAAATAATGCAATTTGCATCCTTCCCCCTATCTTACTCCCCCCACCCCCCTCCCCGAAGATAAAACATTACCACGTCGTTTAGGATTCACACCACAGATCCTAAATTAGGGACTTTGTGTTCAAACTCATCCAATTATGGGAGGGTTTATCCTGATCAAGGAAATGTCATTAAAATAGAATCTAGAATAAAACATTCAGAATCAACAATGCTTTTACAGCCAAAGCACTCAAATGTCTCCTGATCTTTTTCTTCCCCTCCTCAAGCAAGAGAGCAATCCCTTCACAAAACCGCAGGGTGCCTCTCTGGGGCTGGGTAATACAAGCTGAAAACCAGCTTCCTTCCTCACAGAAATGCCAAATTCTGCTGAAAGGGGCCGAGCACCTTTGACTCCCACCGAAACCAGCAGGAGTCAGGGCTCTTGAGCACACAAATTTTCTATTAGCAACAAGTCCAAGTTATTTCCCTGCAGTAAACCCAAGTCCTGTTTCGTGCTGTTAGGCCACCACTGGCTCAGAAATGGTCAGAGACTTCCAAAAACCCACTGATGTAGACAGGACCGTGGAAGAAGAGGTGTATGTGCTACATAACCTTGGATCATCTGCTATGTTTGAGCCTTTGCATCACTAGCCGCTGACTGCTTATCCTTCCAAATTCACGTGTTTTAGTCCTTGCCGCTGTTGTTGTTGTCCCAGTGCTCTTCCCCGGAAGCAGGATGTTCCTGAGCTCTGGCTTGGGGATGTACAACAATCGCTTCTGACTGATGGTGGGATTTCAAACTTGCCTAACGTGTGCATTGCCACCTCATACTCCAGCAGCTCTGCCTGCTGACTGTGGCATGCGCTAGCAGTTTTTGACCTTCTCCACAGTCTCGTAGAACCCAGGCCTAACTCTCCTGATGCTCATCCGTATATGCTGGCACTCCAGGGGCATGGCAGCGCTGGCGGGAGTCATGGTGCACCGGCGCTTCCTCCTGCCCCGCAGTGAAAAGGCCGGAGCCCCACCGTTCTCCTCCTCCGCAGGGTAGGATTCATCCACACTTGTGCCTTCGTCCGATTGCTCATCACTTTTATATTTAGTTTCCTTTGCTTTGTTTCCTTCCTTCTCCTCCTTGGCGAGTTTTCTGAACTGCTCCAGACACTGTATCTTTTGTCTTCTTTCCATCATCTTCAATTCTTGCTTGTCTGTGAAATCTTCATAGTACATTTTTCTTTCACTTCTTTGATCTTCAAGAAATTTCCACTCGATACTAGTCATTTTTATTCCACTGTATTCCTCCAGTTTATTTCTTGTCTGCGTGTCTGTACAAAATACGTCAAAGAGCTTCTCCGAACTCTCGTTGAATTTGTCTGCTCGCTCAGTAAAAGCCTGGTTCTGCCTCTGCTTTCTGGTCTGATACAACCTGGTAAACTCCTCGTACATTTTGAGGATAAGTTTCTTTATATTTTGTGTCGCGATGGTGTGCAAGTTGCAAATCAACCAGTGCTCTTGCAGGTGCTCAGCGAGCAACTGGGCCGCATCCTCTTTGGACCGCTGGGCCTGGCCAGCTCTTTTGGGCTGCAATAAATACAGCATATTCTGAACCACATCCTTCTTGGTTGGCAGTATTCCCTGGGTGAAACCCGAAGACTCTACATATTCAACAGTCCCCAGAGTCTTCCGTGCTTTCACCTCGGTATCCAGTGATTCCATCACTGCTCGTTTATCTTGTAGTTATGACATAATCTGAAAGACGAGGGGGGAGAAAGAAAAAAGAAAAAAAAAAGTACGTCAAATCAAGGATTTTTTTTTTCCTGCAGCAAAAATAAACAGATGAGAAAACATGCTCAGACCAATAAGATCTGGGATTTTACAGTGTACTTTGCTGCTGTTGGATGGCTGCTGCTGCCGTTGGCCCAGCCCATTAAAACATCTGCATGTTGAGACTACCTCGCTCCTCTGTGCGGCTCTGAATGCTTAATATGGCGTGTTTGTTTATGCTTGCTAGTTTTTAATTGGGTTTTGGACTTCATACTGTAAATTACAGTAAATCGAGACCGCCTAGGGCATCGAACTTTGATGCCGGCAGGTGGAGGCAGGCCTGCCTCAATGCCAGCTGCACCCCAATGCTCCCCAGTTTCTCCAGCGCTGGTGTGGGGCTGCCTCTCCCAGCTCCCCTCACCTCGCTCCCTTCCCGGGAGCGGCCCCCCAACACCAGCTCGCCCTCCCGGTGCCCTCCAGCCCCCCCTGCCCCTGACTGAGGCACCGCCCGCAAC
>NW_009258880.1:14912-28283 GCF_000687185.1 Egretta garzetta
GGGGGACCCACCATGTTGGTTCCCTGCTGTGGCTGGGCATGGGAGCCCATGGCAGAGCTGCCAGGTCTTGTCCTGCAGGGAGGAAGGCGAAGGAGCTCATCAGCAGCGCTCGGGAGAGCCTGGCGAGGATGGTGGGAGGCCGGCCAGAGGGCACTGCCTGTGGCAGAGCTGCCAGGTCTTGTCCTGCAGGGAGGAAGGCGAAGGAGCTCATCAGCAGCGCTCGGGAGAGCCTGGCGAGGATGGTGGGAGGCCGGCCAGAGGACATCATCTTTACCTCAGGGGGCACAGAGGTGGGAGTGGGTGGTGGGATCCCCCCTTCCCAGGACCCCTTGCCTGCCATCTCCTCTCAAGCAAGCGGTGATGAGGAGGGTGGGGCTGAAGGGTGCCGTGCTCCCTCTGGGCCTTCATTTTCCCCTCTGCTTTCCTCTCTTCAGGCAAATAACATGGTGATCCACGCCGCCCGCAGGCACTTCCACGAAAGCCAGGCCAGGCCGGGGGACAGCAGGGGGACACCACATGTCGTGACGTCGAGTGTGGAGCACGACTCCATCTGCCTGCCGCTGGAGCAGCTGGTGAAGGAGAGCCTGGTGGGTGAGTGGCAGAGGGACCAACAGGGGATAGGCTGGGGGCATCTGGCTGCAGATGGGGGTTTGCGAGGGAGGGTTTTCTCTGCTGGTGTTTTTGTGGAGGAGGGCGGGGACCCGCTTGCTCCATGATGTTCCCCTTTCTCCCCCAAAAGGGCACCGACTCCTCACATAGTGTCCCCATTCCCTCAAGCTGGGTGCATTAACCTGTTGGCATCCGAGGCCGGCCCCAAGAGCCACTGTGCTCTCTGCCTGTGCACCAGCTGCTTGCCCAGCTCTCCTGCCCGCTCAGTGGGGTGTGGGCAGCCCTGGGCACTGTCGGGCTTCTCAGCAAACCTCAGGGCTTGTTTCTTGGCTTGCAGAAGCCACCTTTGTGCCTGTGTCCCCCCGAAGTGGGCAGGCTGAGGTGGACGATGTCCTCGCTGCCATCCGGCCGACCACCTGCTTGGTTTCCATCATGTTGGCCAATAATGAGACTGGGGTCATCATGGTGAGTCTGTGGGCCACAAGTGGGATGGGGTGGGGACATCCTTGCAAAAAGGCACTTGATAAGGGGGAGCAGACGGTCCCTGGGACGCAGACCCTCTTCCTTCCTGCCAGCCTGTCCCGGAGCTGAGCCAGCGCATCCATGCCCTCAATCAGCGGAGAAGGGCGGAGGGGCTGCCCAGGATCCTGGTGCACACAGACGCGGCGCAGATGATTGGCAAGGGGCGTGTGGATGTGCAGGAGCTGGGGGTGGACTACCTCACCATCGTGGGACACAAGGTATGGTTGGGCTTGTTCACGTGGCCCAGATGCCGTTCACCCTCTAAGACGTTTCAGTTGGGGTGTCAGGGAGATTTTGGGTGCCCTCCACAGCTTGATACCTCATCAGTGGCCAAAATTTTCCTGCTGGTTGGTGCTCTGAGGACAGTCTTTAGCCAGATGACAAGGCTCCTGTGAGTCAGGGGGACCTGTCTGGAAGGGGAAGCAGGAGGAGGCCAAGGGCGGGGGACACCTCTGCAGCAGCCTGTGCCTGTGAGACGGGCAGGGGTCAGCAATGGAGGGTGTGTGGATTTGGGCAGGCGTCTCCAGGGTCACCGTGGCTGTTTCTCCCTGCAGTTCTATGGTCCGCGGATTGGTGCGCTGTATGTGCATGGCCCTGGCACCACCACCCCATTGCACCCCATGCTCTTCGGAGGGGGACAGGAGAGGAGTTTCCGGCCAGGGTAAGGTAGCTGGCTGGTGGCCCAGAGAGCTGGGCCTCGGGCTGGTGGCCAAATGATGTGTGGCTACTTAGTCCAAGCTGAGCTGGTCCTGGGATGGGCAGCTCTGTGCAGGAGGACAGATCTGTGTGTGGGAACTGTGGGAGCCTGGTGCGCAGGGTGGAACTGCCCTCTTCCCAACCACCTCAGAGAAGTGTTCAGGACCCCCTGCCAGCAGCAAGGGGTCCCACACGGGGAACGTCTGTGCCCCAGTGTTGGGTTTCTGGTCCGGAGAAATAACTCACTGCTCCCTCTTCACTTCCAGCACGGAGAACACCCCAATGATTGCTGGCCTTGGCCAGGTGAGTCAGTGATGGTCACGGGAGAGCAGTTCCTTGAGGATGCTGCCTGGCAGAGCCAGTATGGAGACAGCCACCCATGTTCCTTGGTCATTACAAGTGACAAACTTGGGGTGCAGGAGGGCAGGCAAACTACCAGTAAAGGAGACAGGGCCAGTCAAAGGAGGTGCTTTGGAGCACTTTGCTGCAGGCTTTGCAGCCCTGGCAGCAGGCAGTCACACAGCTCACATGGTGCAAGGCACTGAGAGGCTGTTGGGGCACACAGGGGACCTGGCAATTGCAGAGGCTGTTCCTAGGCTGGACTTGTGTACCAGGGAGCCGTGCACAGAGGGAGGTGTCGGGGGGTTGCTGACGGAGCCTGTCTGGGTTTTCTCTCCTCAGGCTGCAGAGTTAGTGAGCAAGAACTGGGAGGCCTACGAAGCTCATATGCGGGATGTTCGGGATTACCTGGAGGCCAGGCTGGAGGTGAGCAGACCTGGTTCCTGTTTGTCTCTCCCCTACTGGGGTCTCAGCCTGCAGAATATGGGGCCTGGAGCCAGAGTGGATATGTAGCCACTTTACGGGCTCCAAGCGACTCTGCAACACCTCTAACTTCTCCATCCTGGGCCCAGGCCTTCAAGGTAGCTCTCACCTCACTGATGCCCCGTGATGGTGCCCACGGAGCCAAGCACCTGCCCCACACAGCACCCTGCGGCTAGAGACTGGCAGGCGCTCAGCTGTGGCTTGGGCAGGGAGATGAGACATGCAGCAGCCCTCGGAGAGAGCCTGGGTGCTGGCAGACTTGTGTTTATGTGTGCTGCAGGGCGAAGGGTGCTGTCTTGCTGCAAGATGCTTCTTGCCAGTGTTGGGGCTGCCTGCCACTCTGAGAAAGGGGATCGGTAAGCAGCTGGCTTTGCCAGGCCCAGGGCATCTTCTCAAAGGCAAGCAGGTGGGAGGGAAATAGGACAGGGAAAGGGACTGTGGGTGGCTGTGGGTAGCATCACCTGGAGCAAAGAGGGTGCAGAGCTTTCCAGAGGGGCTGAAGGGCTGTGAAAGAGGTTATTGAGGGACGCACAGCTGGAACACTTGACTGCTGCTTGGAAGGAACTTTGTCCCTCCTGGCTTTGGTGACCCAGCTGAGCTTGGAAGTATGCTTCAATATGCCTGGCACTGCCAGAAGAGAGTCTGCCTTATGTCTGTGTGTGCCTGGCTCACCCGCTCAAGTCCAGCTTGGGTCTCCAGCGGGCTCCCTTGGGGGTGCGTGGGAACAGCAGGTGCTTTTGGCCTGGTCTAGAGCAACACCCTATAGACATGGCAGAGCTGCAAACCCATGGGGACATGGTAGAGGTTTTTCTTTGGAGGGGAAGACCCAAATCCATGATAGGGCAACAAGCCTAGTGGGAGCAGGTGCCTTTGGAAAGCAAGCAGGGTGCTGTGCAGGAGATGGGTTTGCCTGGAGTGTGTCTGCAGATGTGCTCCCTCTTACAGCTTGGTGAAGCTTTCTGGTGCTGCATGTGCTTCCTCAGCCTTCGAGTTAAGCCTGCTAACCCCTGGTGTCTGTGCTTCAGGCCCTCCTCGATTCTGCTCAGCTGCGGGATCCCCTATGACGTGGCACAGAACGCGTTGCGGCTGAGTGTGGGGCGAGACACCACCCGTGCAGACGTGGACCTGGTTGTGCAGGACCTTGTGCAGGCTGTGGCGCAGCTGGACCGGGACCAAGCCTCACAGACCCCGTGAATCACTCCCCAGCCATCATCCAGGTTCTCGGGATCGGATCATGCCCTGCTCGGTCTCTGGGTGCTGGTTGCCTGTGTCAGTTTGGGCCTGGGTTTTGGCAGGATTAGGTTTGTACCTGATCCCCAAGTCAAACTGACCCAGCCTGCAGTTTGTGATCATGGATCAGACATTGGGGAAATGGCAGCTGGTGGTGGCAGGAGAAGGAAGTGGGAATCACCTGTTTTCAGCAGCAGCAGGCTCTTAGGCCTGCTTAGCTGTGTATCAGCTTGCGCTCACAGGGATCACAGCGTGGCTGCCACAGCTCTGCAGTACATGCAGCTGGAGCAGAGAAGCTAGTGCAGGCACTGGAGGCAGCAGGGAGCTGTGCTGAGGAGGGGGCTTTGCTGCTTTGGGGCTGGGGCAGCTCATCAACAGCTTGCTCAGGACTCTGTTGTCCCCAGTGCATGGTGCAGGCATTCCAAGAGTCTCGCTGTCAGCTGCTCCTTGCTTGCCAGCATGTACCCAGCTGGTTGCGTGTGTGTTGGCGTGATGGAGTCTCAAAGCTCGACTCCCTCCAGAGCGTAACAGGTGTGGAAGCCATAGGAGGTGGAGCCTCTGGCCCTGGTGGCTTTCCACAAAGGAAGCTTTCCTGTTGTCTTATCACTCAGAGGAGGAAAGACCATCTGCTCCAGAGGGAAATGAGGAGTTGATAGAAGCACAGCAAAATTCTGAGCTGGGAACTGCCCTGCCCCTGCCAGGACCCTAAGCTGCCAAAGGGTTTTTTGGCTGGGAAGGTGTGGGGCATGGCTTTCCCAGCACTGCGTTGCGTTACCCACTCCCCTGCCTCCTGTCCTTCCTACAGCGGGAAGAGTTCCTGTTGCCGACTCCATGTGCGCCTAAAGGAAACAGAGCCGTCGGGGCAGCCGTAACTGTGCCAGCACCTGAGGAAACATGTCCTCCCTGCGTGGCCCAGGCGGTCACTCTCATCACTGACACAGGACAACACAAGCGTCACACGGATTAGGAGCGTCACTGGCTGACTGATGTCGGGAAACCTGGTCTCCCTGGGTGTTCATAGGAATAAAAGCGATTGCTGCTGCTGTGGCCTTTTTTCAAAGTAAAATATGTTTTCCGTCAGGGAAGCCGGACTGGTTGGGGTCATCTGAGCAATGTCTTTATCCTCAGGAAATGCTCGTGTCCCAGGACAGAGGCACAGTCCACTGGAGCGGGGAGATGCCTGCTGGCTGGGCTTGGCATGAAGCCCATGGATGCAGATTCTTAGATGCTGGTCCTTCTCTTTACTAGCCATACATTAGCACAGCCAGGAATACTATTTGGAATGATAAATCCCTAGATTTTGTAAATCTAATTTCTAACTGAAATGTTAGGACCCAAGCACGCTGACTTAAAGTCACTGGATGCCTGTCAGGCTGTTCAGTGTTACTGCTGCTGCTCACCTCAATCTCAAATGCAATTTTTTCTTTTTTTTTTTTTTTTTTCCCCAAATCCTCTTCATGAGGTTTTTGTTCCATAGAAAGAATGTTGCTCTGCTTCAGGGGCAGATCTTTTGTCTATCATGGACCCTATAGTTCTTGGGGACCTTTCACATCTGTGGCACAACTGGAGATCCAGTTTTTGGGGCTCTCTTTCCCCCGCAGTAGGTCTGGGCTTCCTGCTTCAATTCAGATGGAAATTTAACCACCAAGCACAAAAAGCTTTACTGACTTATTCTTTATACACACAGGAAATGCAAGTTTTAACCACAGAAATAGTAGCATTGCTTCATTTAGAATATTGCAGCCAAAGCATAAAAAGCGTTACAGAGGATATGAATACTCTGGTTGACCGTTTTACTGTTCATTTTCCTACTACAACACTGCACAGGAATGAGAGTCACTAGGGAATCCCTCTGTCTCTGTATTGCCTTATCCAGGGAAGGTGAGGAAGAACACGCCTGTGACCTGTGCTTTCACGCACCCTACGTGCTGGAGATGAATAGCCATTTCTTATATGACAAAATGCCAGTGGTTGTACGCACTAGAACAAATTCACCTGGCATGGAAGTCGGGAAATACCAACATTGCTACAATCAGCTGTGAATTTAAACAGTAGAGAGAGGACCTGGCTGCTAGGCTAGAACACCACAGAGTTGAAATATGTTTCTGTCACGTGGTCACACAGCCATAATCGGATGGCAAAACCGCAGTTCATTTAATGGAAGAATCCACAATCTCCTGATAATCTTGTTTTCCTAAATTCTTCCAGGACAGTTTATAACACGCAAGGAAAAAAACACTAACCAAAATAACTGCGCCCCCAACGAGATCATAAGTACCTGGGAAGATCCGCAAGACGACAAGCTGCAGGACCATGGCAATGACTATCTCCAGGTGCTGTACGGTGCTGACCAAAGCGGGGTGGAACTTGCTCAGGGCATAGTAGACCCCCAGGAAGGCTGCTGTGGAGCACAGGCAGATGGCAAGGAGATAGCTCCACGTTTCTCCATCCAGTGGGACGATTGGCTCTTGAAGTAAGAACATGGTGGATGCTCCCCACACTGTTCCTGTCCAACTAAAGGTGAACAGCGCTGTCCACATGCTGATGTTATCTTTGATTGACCTATAGATTATCATGGAGAGAGCAGTGGTCAAACCTGCCATAACCGTCATGGTATAGCCAAAAGCTTCCTTCCAGGTGCTGAGCAAAGAGTTTTCCTCCTTAACAATGTTGGGGATCATAACGAGACAAACGCCGAACACGCTGCCAACTACAGTAATTACATCTGTGTAAGCCATTCCTTCATCTATGAGTAAAAAAGCCAAGATGGCACTGAACACTGTAGTGGTAGCCCTCCACATAATGGTCCCATTGCTGGGGGGAACTATAGAGAAGGAGGTATAAGCACAGGTAATGGAGATAACATTGCAGACCCCATAGAAGAAGAGCCGGAGTCTGTAGCCTTTGGGGCCAAAGGGAGGCTCATGGTAATAACACACAACAGTAACAGACAGCACCTGTAAGACTGAACGGATGAAAATGAGCTCTAGGGATGGCACTTTGGAACGATCGGAAATTAATCTTGTAATTAGAGCCACACATCCGTGAGCCACGGCAGATCCAAAAAGAACTACCCACGTTTTCCTCGACTGCAGTATATTTCCTTCAGGAAAATGCTGGGATTGCCCAATTTCATTGGGTTTTGGCAGTTGGGCTGGCTGAAGCTTGGTGTCTATTGTACCAAAAAAAGTCCTTTCTCTCTTTTTCCCATCATTCAGTAGTCTTTTCTTAGGATTATCCTCCATAAATACTCCCGTATCTTCATTAACATCCTCATACCCCTCTTCTCCTGGCTGGGGATATTGAGAAGTGTATTTCACTGTTACTGTGTTGGGATGAATTTTCACTCGCTTTTTGACTGGGTATTTTTGGGAAGACGTATCCATTTCCTCAGAGAAATGTCCTGGTCTTAAGAATAAAATGGAGAAGCACCATTATTTTTATTTAATGAATAGCAAGAGATTCATTAGTATGTAAATGCTGTTAGTGTTTACAAGCTATTTTCATCAACCAAATCCAAGTACTAGTAGATTGTTCTTGGTTTTGCTTTAATTTTCCAGTGAGTTACTGCTGAATACCATTAATGGTCAGGCCGTTTGGATCTCCTTAAAAGCCTAGCATGGAACTTCATTTTAGTCACTAGTTTTTGAAAATTACATATATTCTCATTATGTATAGTACGTATAATGCATTCCAGTATATTCTTATTCTAATGAGAAAGTTCTCCTGCTAAGCTTTTTGGACAGTAAATACCCTGTAATTATGAACCATACTTATTGTTAATTGCTCGCTAATGTTACAAGATTACGGAAGAAATTTGGCTGGAGGAGATGATTGCCATGTTTCTAAACTGACAGAGAGCAATATGGGGAAATAGGGAGTATCCCTGAGCAAGTCAGCATAGTTAGCATATGAATAAACAGCACATTTTTGAACAGTACTTTGATAGTGTTAAAAATTCCTTTTTTTCACATCCTTTTATTTCCAGTGATTGATTTTGCAACAGATTTGTTGTTCCAATCTGAGGTTTTTTTTTTTTTTTTTTTACATGGGGAAAATTTAGAAGGGCTGATCCAGACTACTAACCAGACTTTCCCATGGCAACTCCAGCAACAAACCCACCACCCTTCTGTCTCCTATTGAAGACCCATTTCGCATGACACAAGCTGTGTGAGCTCTCCCCTCGGTGCCCCTGAGCTGTGCACACCACCATGACACACACAGCAACGCTTGTGGCACTGCATGTGTCCCAGTGGCGGCATCAGCCTCCCAAAACAAGCAAGCAAGCCCTTCACACACCCGGCCTCCACCAGTGCAAATGCTGCTTGGTCTCCACTGTCCCAGGTGTGTGCAGCCTGCCCACAGGGAGCCCACCTGCGGCCTTAATTCCCCTCTAGCTCTTTGCTGAGCATGCCATTGCTGTCTCCAGGCCCAGTGTTACAGCACTGGGTCAGTTTAATTCAGGCACGGGGATGTCATGGAGATTACTTTGTTTCCACAGTGCCCTCTGCCATCTGTGCAAAGAACCCTTCCAAATGAAGTGGCAGCAGCAGAAATGCAACCTAAACACATGCAGACCTTACCCGTGACGGAGAGATTTAAGCCCAAGCCAGAAGGGGAAAACACCTCTTGGTCATCTACATCTTTGCCTGGGTGTCTAAACAGAAACAGTAGATGCTCTCAGGTATCAAATAGGAAAGGTTACAATCATCTCGGCACAGAAACTAATGTCCAAAGGAGGCATGAAGCATCCTGCACGTTTTCCAAAGTTGAAAATTTGGCAAGTGCCAGCACGCCTTTGAGGCCATGCTCCTTGGGAACTGGCAACTCTGGTGCATCATTATGAAAAAAACACCACCGCAAAACCCAAACAACTTGAGATGGAGAGAAAGCAATTACTGTCATCTTGCCAAACCCACTCCTCAGCCATCTCTCAGAATTATTGATGGAACTAACCCCAAGAACAAGTGGTGGTTTTGTGAGTGTAAGGTTCCCACAGCTTAATAACAAGAAAATTCACCATCCTGTGCCTGCTGTCCTGCCTCACCAGCGCTGCGGAGGAGAGGATGCCTAGGAGGACCCATCCTCCTCCAGATCCAGTCATCCATCCCCAGGCACCAAGTCCAGCCCTGCAGGCAGCAGCAGTTTAGCATCTGTGGTGGCAGCAGGGGATGGGTACGGACAACCCTGCAGTCCTTGTCTGCAGGGAGTACTGAAGCACCAGAGCAGGTGGGTCCTGAAGGTGCAAGACTACAGCCAAGTGGACAATCAGACTGAATGGCATGACAGCAGTTTTTCAGGGAGACCACAGATCAAAAGGCAACATAAAAGTGGGTACAATAGCTCTTTGCAGAAATGCTTTAAAAATATCATGGCCAGGTTCAGCCTTTGCATTTTCTTTATCCGTAATCTGTGACAGCCAAGCGCTGCCTGTATCTCCTGGCAAAAACAATTCACGTAAGAATGGGACATTCTTCCTTTTTCCTCACAGGCTGAGTGTTTATTGGACCCCCTGCTACACCCAAGCTAAGCTGTAGCCTGCTTCTTGCAGGCAGAGTGAATCCCCGGTAGGGGTTGAATGGGAGTGGGGAGAGGGGCTCTGGAGGAAGGCAGCAGCACCAGTTTGGACCTGCGCAAGTAAGCTAAGTATCCTGGGGCACCACCTTGCTCTTGCTTTGACAGACTACGCTCCCAGCCCTGAGATACCTCACTGAAGTGGAGATCGGCAGATGTTAAGAGGGTCTGAGGACAATAGAACACCCTTGTCTATGCAGGAGGCCTTGTGCTAGCACTCCTGTTCACGTTTCTGCTGCCAACCCATTTTCAGCAGAGCTCAGCTTAAAAAACAAAGTGTACCCAGTACACTGCTAAATGGAGGAGGAGTACTCCAGAGTGCCCATGAAATACTGCAAGAAACTTGAGAAGAAACAGCTGAAATGCCAAGGAGAGCAAATAAAGAGGGTAAGAGCTGGGTATCAGCTGCACTAATGGGCAGTTCAAACAACCCATCAAACATTTGCAAACACCCTACCCGAAATCTACCCTGTCTCACCTGCTACTTGTGCTTTTTCTTCAGATAAGTTGTTAATTTCAGATTCTTTTAATATGCAAATGCAAAATGCACCGAATGAGTCCAGGAAGGCAGAGATTTTCACAAGCACAGCTTTTCTTACCGAGCATTTTCATTGTGTTATAAATTCACAATTTTGCCTTGCTGTCCCCACATCTTAAAAAGAAAAAAAAAAAAAAAAAAAAAAAAAAAAAAAAAAAAAAGAAAAAAAAAGCTTCTTGATTTAAGGCACAATATATGGATTGGGAATAAAATAAGTGGGAGGAAAAAAAGACAAAAGGTGCACAACAGGCATTATTATTGAAGCGACAGTAGATCTAGCCTGTATAGACTCTGTCATTCCATTAAGAAACAGCTGAGTATATGCTGCAGCTATTCATGAAAACAAAATAACTAATTTTTTACCATTAGCATACACTGGTAACTTTCTTGCTTCCTGAGGTTAGATTACATTTTCTTCCAACAAATACAGAAGAGAGAAAAAATGCAGTTGCAAATTTAGTATTGGACCTGTGTAATGTATTCAGAGATCTCTCTGGAGGAAAACAATAGATCATGAGCACGCAGCTCAAAATGGCTGTCCTATACAGATGCCGTATTCCCTCCAGTATTCGTCAGCACTAAGAATGCTAACAGTTGGAAGGTCTGGAAAGTGGAAGGGCAAACACATGAGAAATGAGAAAGGCGGGAGATAAGAAGTAACAAAGAACAAAGACTACTTAAACCAAAATTTCATTTTCTCTACTAAATATTGGGCATATGACAAATGTTACGCCAACTCTCACACAGTACATTTATTTGTGAGAATTTCAATGGAGACTGAGACTAATATCCCAAATCCATTATGTTTGTCCCAGACACAAATTTAAAATAAATGGAAATCAGCACAGCCTATGCAGAAAACTGGCCACTTCTCTTTCTGCTAGTGCCTTTTGTGGAGATCACATGAAGTTTTTATTTTTCTTCATATCTGGAAACATAAAATGGTTTATTTGCATTTCCTACAAAAACATAATTTGATTCTGAATCAAAGTTAATAAAAGTCTAAAGATTAAGTACTACACAAAATTCTTATGTTACATAACAAAACAAACATTCCCAATCCAAATGGCAGCCTGGGATATCCATTTAAATTACCGGCACATGGGAATCACCAACTACCAAAGTGTGAGCCCCGTTTTGCCATGGGTGAACAAATAATCACACTGGATTCAATAAATGTCACAAATCATTAACAGAATACACACTTTTAAAAGAAAAAAACACCAAATACTCCCCCCTCGCCCCCCAATTACTACACATGCTGATTAGCAAGGTAGAAATAAGTGATTATATGGGGAAGCTGAGCTCTCCTTGCTGTACCTGAAAGAATTAAGGCTGTGAGGTCTGACTGGTGATTCTAACCACCAATTTGCAATAAACTCATTAAAAAAATACTCTCATCTTCTGCCAGATCAGCCAAAAATCAGTCAGCTGACTGAAATATTATTAAGAAAGATTTGCAGACATGGCAATTGCAGTCCTTACAAAGTCGAAAACAAGAAGTCAGCTATCCCCATGGTCTGAAAGGCAGGCCTCGCAGGGCTGTTCCTTTGCCTCTTCTATAAAAAAAACCCTGAATCCTGACCAGGTTAGACTGAGATTACCAGAGGGCTGTAAGCAATCTCTATAGGGCCACTACAGATTAACAATTTTCCCTGAATATTATATGTACGAAAAACTCACTCCACTCCTACAAACCCATGTAACTAACTGAACTTGCGCCACCTTCGCCAGGTGCTCCTGCGCACAGTGCACCGACTTCTCACAACGCAGGTTTTTCTTTTGATTCCTTATCAGGTGCAGGAAGATCTCCAAAATTCCTGTTTCAGTACCTTCTCCATTAAACCACCCTAACCTTGCTGGAGCTCCTTCAGTGCTTGATGATTCAGGCACCTGCACACGCATGTGATGTCTGACTGGCGTAAGACAACATGAAGTGAGGGGGAAGAAAAGGCACCATCAGGTGCACAGCAGGCAATTAAACGTTGGCATCACTGAAACAGCCTACATTGCTGCTACACTTTTAAACTATTTGATAAGATGCACACTGGAAAAATCAGAGTACCTTTACCTTTTTAGCCAGATGGTCTGACTACATCAATGAATTCTATTAAAAATAAATGCAAAGAAACCCAAGTCTTTATTAAAATTTAATTACTAATAACAGGTATTTAAGAAAATGAAAGAGCAATTATATTAAAGGAGTTTTTAGTACACAAGCACAAGAGCAAACATTATACACAAACCAACAAACTGGCATCCCACGTCTTCAAATGAATCAAGTCACATCCAACATCACTGCCTAAGGGAAGAACCAGTACACCCTTCACAGGATTCAAATATAAACCCCATGTGTAAGCCCCACCAATTATCAGTACATTCCTGGTATTTTGCTACCCAAAACCCAACCCATATTTGTGCCAGCTCACTAAAGCTGCCACGTGCAATTTCAGTGGGATTGTATGTGACACCTTTAACCTCCCTTGCTTTCACTAACCTACTTGCTTGCCGTGTAAGGGCTCCAAATGCATCCAGTTCTGTGAAAAAATACTCTTCTCTAATTTTTGCATTCACGTCTGTTGCCTGCTGCAGCTACTACCTCTGCAAGCTGCAATACTTGCATTAAGTGATTTTGGAAGAAAAGCCACTTTGCCTGCAACGTTCCCATTCCAAAAACCCTAATCTGAACAAACACCTTCAGATCGCAATACCAGGCATAGGGGAAAAAACGGAGAATATATCAACACCTAAATACAGTCTCCTACAGCTCATGAAAATAGCTTGGCTAAATATAAGAAAGGCCTTGGAACAGTGCGTTAGAATGGGCTGAAGTAGAGCACAAGGAGGCGGCACATTCAGGTTTACTAGGAATAGATTGCAGGTTAAGATTTATTTAAAGCTTACTGCTTTTTGATCTTCTCCGAACAAACTGCATAGAACCCGGCAAGGCAGCAAACTGGTGCCTGCGCGGTGCGTGCAGGAGGGCTTGGGGGTGCGCGTGTGTGCGTGCAGCTGGGTGACAAACGGGGGACGGGGCTCGGGAGTTGTAGACGGCGGCCACTGATGGCCGCTGTCGCGTTTGGGCCACCGAGGAAAAGCCACCTAGCAGAGGAAGCGGGGCATCTGGGGTGAGACCACAGGGAGCGGGTTCAGGAAGGCTTACAAAAAAATAAATAAATAAAAAAACCAAGAGAAAGCAGCAGGGTGGCCGCTGTCGCGTTTGGGCCACCGAGGAAAAGCCACCTAGCAGAGGAAGCGGGGCATCTGGGGTGAGACCACAGGGAGCGGGTTCAGGAAGGCTTACAAAAAAATAAATAAATAAAAAAACCAAGAGGGAGCAGCAGCCCCGCGCGGCGGCCAGGGCAGGTCCGGCGCCTCGG
>NW_009258880.1:30098-47407 GCF_000687185.1 Egretta garzetta
CTTTGGGGTGGAGAAGCGGCGTGCTGAGCCCGGGGTAGCTGGCTGGTAGGTCGGAGCACCCGGTGGTACCGGAGCTCCGGGGAGAAGGCGAGCATAGGAGATGCCCTCTGACCAGTGCTGGGAGGTGGGGAGAGGCAGAAACACCAGGCTCGGGTCCTGAGCTGTTGGCCAACAAAAAAAACAAGGGTTTTTTTGCCCGGTAGGAAGAATTCTGTGGTGGGTGCTGGTGACTTGGTGACTGGCCTACGCTGGGACGTGGTGGGCAGCCGCACTAGGCTTCCTGTGTGTTCCTGGGGTGGCGCGGGGAGCGTGAGGGGTTGTTAGGGTCAAGTGTGACTTGGGAGGAAGAAGATAGTAGTGGTATCTATCGAGCAACTTAAAGGCATGTGACTGCCAACATTGGTGTCAAAAAATTTAGTTTCTGGAAAGACAGAGTGAGCTTAATTAAACTAAATTGAGCTCCTTTACAAGTATGGATGACTTCAGTTGTGTTCTACACAATGTTGTGGTACTTGCAGCTCTGTAGTTAGTCTAGTAATAGCGTTTATTAAGTTATTGAGGAATGAAAAGCCTTTTCCAGATCACACCACTAATGCAACTCTTCTTAAATTGTGTCATGTGGTTGGTATGATGGATGACATTAACGTCTGGATTCAGACATCTTAAGGCTTGCTTAACTTTTCCATCTTATTGCACTAGTGATAGGGGTGGTATGGGGGAAGGATTAGTCCAGATTTCCTGGATCCAAAGCAGTTTTGCCTTTTCTAGTGAGGCAGTTTTCATCTGTAGATAGCCAGGTCATTCAATGAGTGGTTCTACAGTATAATCGGTCAATCCATGAAGAAATCACTGGACCACAAGGCAGTATATACCTTACCTGTTGAAAGGTGTCCTGACTATGGGAGGAAGTTCTTACATTGTGGAACTAGAGGCCAGTTTATTCTTTCTTTCTGACTCAGCTGTGATGAATCGTTGGTGGATAGCCTGAGAAAGCACGTGTAGTGGCTGCAGAGGTTTTTGAAATGGCAAGCCAACCCGTGACGCAGCAGGATTTCCTGGTGAGCAGGAGCAGAGGGGCTAACTCCAGGGTTATGATTAATTCTATAGGATGTAATTTTTACTGGCCGCTCAACACAGAGTGTTCAGTTGCAATTCTTGGTTGCTACTGCTGATGGACACGCTTGTGGATTTACAGCAGCTGGAGGGGGTAGTGGAAAATGGTACTTTTCTCAGACTGAATGAACAGTTAGTGCCAGCTGTGGAGGTTCAAAGTACCTCTTAGGACAAACCCTGCGTTTAAGGACTGGAGCACGTGGCAGTTGGCAGCTCATGGTCTCTGGTGGTTCCTAACATTTTACAAATGTGCTGAAGTTGGTAAATTCGCTATGAGAGATGGCATTTATGACCAAACGTCTGCATGCAATATGCTGTGGACAGAAGTTGTGAGGGCCGCTGAAACCCTGATATTAGAGCTTTGTGACTGGGGTCTCCAAGCTTTTCAGCTGCTGTCTTTGTCCATAGCGTGCAAATTTTTATGGACATCTACCGAAACTGCACTGCACTTTTTGATAGCTGAGAAGGTTTACGAACATTGAATAATTGGATACATTGACAAAATTAGTTACTCAGAATGTTCAGAAACTCAATGAGTGAATATTTTTGATTTGAAAGAACCCTTTCCTAAAGAGGAATATGAACCTCAAGATTGCTCTGGTGACTTCTCGCCTTTCTTTCCCTTTGTTGCAAAGAGTTGCCCTGATACAAGGCGGCTGAACGCTAGCATTTTAAATATTTTAGTAGACGAGTGAACCTGTAGAAGTGTAAGGATGCAGTGGGAGAGAAATGCTTAATTGTGATGACTTTCTAAGAAAAGTCATTTATAGTGATAAGAACATGTCTTTATCCTAACATTTATAAAAATTGTTTTTGGGTAAAATGCACAAAAGACTCGAACACCCCGCTAAAAATTTGCGAGTGCTAGTTCTGTAGTTAACACAAGACATACTGAAAGCAGCGAACTTGTCTTCTCATCCACTGAAGTTGTGCGGGAATGGTAAAGAGTAAATTTGGATGCAGTGCTATTGAATGGGCAGTTGGCCCCCAAGAAATCTGGTGCTCCCCATTCTGCACCTTGAAGCACCCAAGTGTTTGGGTGAGGCTCTGGCTTTCTGAGGCAAAACCAGAAGGTGATACTGAAGTCTGGTGCCGAGATAAGGATATGCCTGATTGAAATCTGACACACTGGCATTGGGATTTGAAATGTCAACCAAAATCTGTAAGATACTTCATGATTTTTAAGGTTTTGGTGTTTTACTTGTGGTCACTCAAATTTACTGTGTGAAGCTCTGAAACTCTCCCATTGCAAATTACCATCTCCTCTTGCTTGCAGTGCCACTGCGTTCGCTTGTTTGGCTAAAAATAGAAGGGCATAGAGTTGGTTTTCTTTCTTGGAAGAGAAAGAGAAATTCTACAAAGTTTGAGTTCACCCGCAGATAATTGTGTTTTTGTTTCAATCCAGAACATCTAGAGAGATGCTTTATTCTTAGCAATATTCTGCTTTTCCAAACTGATTTCACTTTGTTGGTTTGGGTGTTGAATATGTGTTCAGAATACAAAGACATATTTCTTTGTTCCTCTAGAAAATAAGGGGTTGAGAGAATGTTATTATGACCCTCTGTTGCAGCTTTTCAGCCTGAAAATATGCTTCCAAAACCAAGTATTTTTTGGGAAGCTCCAACTCCAAGCCAATTTTTCTTCTTTTAAGGTAGATGCCACCTTCAGCTGGTGGAAGGAGCTGAAGAGAAGGCACTGCAGAGGCAATCTTCTCCCCAGTTTTGACTTTGTAGCTACTTGCTAATTTCTGACACGTCCTATTGAAGGTGTGAGTGTAAGTAATGATTTTGCCACTTTGACAATTTGTGTGTGTCGTTCGTGAGAGAATACTCAGCTCCTTTCGCTGATGTTAGAAGGAACTGTGCTCCTGCTTTTGCTAGTTTTGCAATGTTTCCTTGTTTGCATCTTTGCAGGCATTTTAGTATTTCAGCAAATGCTTTTTAATAATAACAATACGCTTGAGGTAGCAGGATGCCTTGGGCAATAGATGCATCAGGGTATCTTTGCTGAGCCCAAACTGTATCACGTGTATCCTGTTCTGAACTGTAGGTTCAATACAAACTTGATAAATTTGGTAACTCTGCTTTCATATTACACAATCTCTAAGGCACCTTAGTTTGGATGAAAATGCCTGCTTATAAGTGCAGATGATGCCATATTTGGTATAACTGGTGCAAGTACAAAGTTTTAGCTGCTCCCCCCCTTCCCCCCAATCATTCAAGTACTCAACTTTGATACTGCCAAATGTTCATTCCATGATTATGATGATTAGTCCTGCCCAGGGTGGATTTGTAGACTCAGAATATGCAAAAAGGCATTGGTTGCACAGCATCTTGTGGTGGGACAGGCCTCTCAGCTGCAGTTGCCAGCATTATTAGACACAAGTGCTTGATGTGGGAGTGTGTTCTGAGTCCAAGTCTCACAGTTATTAATCATTTATTGCAGAGTTAAGAGCAAGAGTTGAAATTCTTAAGTCTCTTCTCTCTCAACTGAAAGGCAAGTTGTTTCAGGTGGTTCCCAAAAGTAATGTTTTACTAGAAAGCAGCATGAGGCAACATTCAGCTGTGTTCCTTGCTGCGCAGGAGTTCACCAGAATATGTGCTATTTATTCTATAAATAAATCTAATGAGTCTATATTCCGTAACTCTCCATATAGCAGACTTGTATTATATTGTCAGGTTAGCTGAGTGAAAATAGTGTTGACAGATTGTTCAGCTCCTAGGAAAAACAAATATTTCTTTGTGGAGTTATGTAGGAATAGACCTGTATGTCAGAAATGTTTCTGAATGTCAAATATTTTTCTACAATAAAATAATAAAAATCAAAACAATTAATCTTGGATGCATTTTTTATATAGTAGAGCATAGCATGTGGTGGTGTTTTTTGAAATAAAAATCAAATGACAAGCTGAGAATCTGTTCGCTCTCCCTCGTGTGAGGGTTTTTCACTCCTTTTTAGGGTTAGAATCCCCAAGGACCAGGAAGATACCAATGTGTGAGTATTTATAAGTGGAAAATAAAACTTCACTTGTAAATGGGTAGTGAATTCCATCTTAAACGAGTGATAAATATGACAGTTTTGCGTTGTTATTTTCATAGATCGGTTCACTAGGACCACAAGAACTTGTTTGTGCCAGTGGAATTGCACAAGATGGTTGAGCTGATGTGCCAGCCTGCCACAGCTGCACGGTTCTTCCCTTTCCTTTGTGCTGGTGCTGCTGCTGGCTTGACCTTTCCTTGAGCTAGCTTAATTCCCTCCCTGGCAAAACCCATCTGCTTGGGAGGGGTGTTTTTCTTCCAGGTGAATGAATTGTATCAGGCCTCAGAGTAAGATGTTGCTAGAGGTGATGCAAGGTCAGTGGCAAGAATGTTCTGGAGCTTGAGACCCTTCCTTCTTCAGGTGGGAGATTCAGAGTGACCCAGCAGCGATATTCAGCTTGGAGCCCATCACTCTGTAAAGTTGGATTCCTGTGGGTAACTCTCTTACCTTTACTGAATTCCCTCTGCCAGCTTTGCTGTCTGTAGCCTGTGCTGCTGCTTCCGTTCTTTGTGGCTGGTCCTGTCTGCTTTACAATGGATAACTTGGTGTCATCAGCAAATTGTCAACATTCGCCTCCTTTTCCAGATGTAAGAATGTCTCAAACAATTTGGGCTCCAGCTTCCTGTAGGACTTCACTGGTGGTCTTAACTCTGTTGTCAGAAATGACCATTTGTTTTGCTCTTTGTTTCCTCTCTTTTAACCAGCTAACCTATCTGTGCAAGGCCTTTTATTGCCACGGCAGCTTAATTTCTTTAAGAGCCTTTTGTGAAAAATCTTGTTAAATGTCTCTTGGAAATTAAAGCAGGAATCATCAAGTAGAGTCCATTGGTGTGTGGGTAAGGGAGATCTAGAGAGCTCCTGTGGTTTGTCAGACTTGATTTTCCTGTACAAAAGTGGGGTTGGTTTCCCCATCTAAATGCTGTCATCCATTTAGCTGTCTACTGAACTAGAATAGTTTCTACTAAGTTAGGCTCGCTAGACTGTAGCATCACAAAGTGTTAGGTGATGGAGTAAACAAATTATAACTTGTCCTCAAGAGTAAGCACTGCTTCAAGCAGTAGAATTTTTTTGAAGGCTGTTTTCTTTTGATTTGCTCTTACGTGGCTTCTTGGGTGTCTAATAATTTCGTTTTTCCTGTAGCCTTACTTTAATAGGGCACTGCTCCAGGAATAGGAATTAAGAATCTCTCTTGTAAGAAATGAATATTTTTAAAAATGTAGAGGAACTTACATATTTTGGGATCTCTGCTTTCCCGAGTTCAGTGGAAATTGCTCCAGGGACTGACAATTATTGGTAGTGGAATTGGAGAAAAGGACAGAGAGAGAAGGATAAGCACACAAAAAAGCCCAAACAAAACAATATGGTTGCAGTGATAATGTAAAACAAGTTTTATAGTACAGGGAGCGCAAGTCACCGCTGTAGGGATCATCCTTGCTTACATAGCTGAAATTCGAGGGTTTGCCTTCCTTTGACTACTTCCAAACTATGCTCAGCAGCCTGTAACATTTGTGTTCTGTCATACATAATGCTCTGAGGATGAAAGTGTGAGTGAAGATGGAGAATTAAAATGGTAAGGATAGCTACCAAGCCTTTTGAAGGGCTTCTCTGAAAGATTGTGACATTTCACATACTCTGCCCTTTTAGTTACAGATCATGGTTTGTTTATTCCTCATCTCCTTTCTGTTCCAGAGTTCCAGTGTTTTTCTTGAGCTTTTTGAGGCTTTTTCTATTTTAGCGCTAGCTGATTGTTCTACTTGAATTTACATAAATTAAATAAAATTCACCTATCGTGTCCTTTCTCATCCCTCTTAAAAGGGCTGGCGGAGTGGGTCAGAAGGTATGGTGTAATTTCTGAGGGTTTGTGCATATCTCTTGCCTTCCCCAGTTACATGAGTGATTTTTTTTTTTCCCTCTTTAATATGTATTGTTTCTGTAAGCTTCATTTAGAACAGTTTTCTCTGCCAAAGTGGTAAGATGGAGCTGAAATTTAATTTCTGTTTCAAATTTTTTAGGGATTTTTTGAATACTAATTATTATGCTATTGTACAAGATGCTGGATACATTCAGAACCTGAAGAGGAACAGACATAGAATATTGTACTATTTTGTTAAAAATAGCCAATCTGAGTTACAGCAGTGGTGTCCATTTGCTGAGGTGGAAGAGAGGATGGTAGGTTGGATGGCAGTGAGAACTTGCAGTTGGGTCCTATCAAATATCTCCAGTTGGAGTGTAACAAGTGGAACCATCGGTGTGGAACGGAAGACTTCCTCACTTCTCACTGTTGTGAGTAAGTGGGAGCACATAAGCAATAGTTAGTCCAGTTTCAGATATAACCCATGCTACTGGTGCTGTCAGGAAAGGAATGGAAGCAAAATGCCCCATTCTGGCATTTTAAATGTGTGTTTCAATGTAGTACTGTTATACTTCATTTTCTCCCCAAAAGAAACCAGAGAAACTGCTTGTCTTTTGCTTTGCAAAGGGAAGTTTTTGCACGCTTCTGTTTCTGTATATAACTATAGAGCACTGGTGTTAGGGACTGAAAGCACTGGTGCGTGGTTGTCCTAAGTAAATTCTTATTGCCTGAGGGTGGCTATTGAATTGTGAATTTAGTGTCTTTAAATTGAAATTTTTTTAATGTCATAGCCATTAAAGCTGGCAAACCAAACTTTTTCCATTGGTATGCCATACTTTTCTCGTTTCTCATTACTGTTTGTTGATTTAGAGCATGTTGGTGTCCAGGTAGAAAGTTGAGAGGGAAAAGACAAGGGTGTTGGTGAGGAGTAAGAGCCAAGGGAAGCAAAGCATCACATTTGGGGTGCGGGGAGAGGAATTGTGGGTTGTAGCTGCCATCATTTCCTAGACACTTTGCTTTCCCTAGGCAAGTGCATTGTTATGAAACTACATGTATCCTTTTCAAAACCTTTGGAATATTTTCTTAGAGGCTTCTGCCAGGACTTCATCCGTGAGGAGCAGCCAGGCCTTTTGCAAGAACATTGTCATTCACCAGTGTCATCTGCAGTGTTCGTGCAGAACTTGGAGTCTCTCTCCACGTAATGCCAGGATACACCACTAGTATTTTCAGTAGTAAATTCTAAGCTATTGCTAGGGTATGTCACCGATGTAGTTCATTTTATTGTGAAGTACACACCTAAGAATAACCCTTTCACATCTTACTTGCCCATAAATTTTTAGCAGTCAGCTCCTTTGTTGTGTCTCCCTCAAACAACTTCCCTGACCTAAAGTCATGCTTTGATAACACCCATATCTAGAGTTTATCTATTGTATCTGCCTCTGTCCTGAAGGCAACGTGTTGCTCCGTTGTAAGTCATGTTTGCATTCAAGCTTATGTCAAAAGATAATGACTTTCTGTGACAGTAATCACAAAAAGCGTTCAGCATGTGGGACAATCCGTACTGATTTGTAGTTCCCCCATTCTGATCTCTTCACCTACAAGACTGGTAAATGGCAATTAGCACCAGTGGGCCATTAGATTTATTTATGCTATTGGAATCCCAAGTGCATATGCAGGTTCACTGTTGCTGGCAGAGGTGAGCATGATGCAGGGAAAAGCTTACGGAACTAAGCTATGATGGAACAAACAGGTAATTGAAGAACATGGGAATGTACAAAAACATTGGCTTGCAGCTTGCTAGAAGAAATAATTGCATGGTGGACCAAATGAGGTGACAGGGGTGACGAACCCGACTGTTCCCATTGCATGCTGGTGGCAGCTAGTAGAGAAAGTATCATGCAAAGTAACTACGGCTCCTGCAACTCCCTGCTTTTTTTTGAAGTAGTGTGGTTTATTAAAAAAAAAAAACCAAACAACAACCTAGCCTTTTTAATCTCTGGTCAAGCTATTGTGAATATGCTTTGCATGTCGGACTCTTTCAGAGATTATTCAAAAGAAGAATGTGTCTCAGGTTAGTTTAAGAACCATTCTGTTCTTCCTGCAAGCTCCTGCATCTGATGTTACTGGCAGAGCTCCCTGAAATGGAGGCTTAAGCTGAGAAGACAAAAAGCTGAGGTGACGAAAGGGAAAAACATGTTGGTAGAAGGTTAGAAATTATCTGAATGTCATCTTGCATTCACCAGACTTTCCTTTTTAACAGCAACAAAGACCAAAACTTAAAGGGCACAGGAGAGCCTTGTTTGTATTTCTTTTCTTAGCTGTAAGTTCAGGTTGTTAGGGACTTAGTTGCTGAGGGTTTTTTTTTTAATCCTAAAGGGGAACTTTGATTATTACATTGTTATAGATTGCTCAGATGAGCATGCCTGTGGTTGAGGTGGGTATTGTTAGGTGGTTATTCAAATCTTGCTTGAAATAATATATGCCTCTGATGAACAAACCATTCAGACTGGAAATCCCTATGTTGGATTTTCAGCTGCAGATCGATTATTTTTGTTATTATTATTCAAATTAATTCTTGAATATGGGATTAAGGAATTTTTTTTTGTCTGTGGTAAATATGCATTTTTTTTTTTTGAAGGTTTTCAGTGGGAAACTCCTGCTGAGTTTTCCTGCTTTAGGGTAAAGCCATGTAGTTGACCTGTTCTGTGTGATAACCAAGTTGTAACTTTTGGGGGAAAAAAAAAGGCATATAGCTTGACCACTTTATAAGTGTCTGCAAAATAATAAATGATGGCTTGGTAGGGACTACAAGCTATGTTTTTTCGGAGCCGATCTGCACTGATTTCCTTATTGTGCAGATTTTGCATAAGGAACAGATTGCATGTGCCACAGTGAGAGTAACCTATGCTGTATCCTTCCAACTTTGTCAAGAAGGACAGGAGTTTGACAGACATCAGTCTGTTACTATGTAAACACAAGCCATGCCCCATATCTTAAGCATAACTTCCAGGGTTTGAAAACTAGGCTTCAAATTCTTTGTTGTCATTAAGTTGCTGAAAGGCAGATCTTGCTGATCGAGTATCTTCTGTGCTGTATTCGTGTTTCCTCCAAAGCACGCGAGTTACTGAGAACTCAAATAATGAACAAATGCTTTTCCTAACTTTGTTTAGGAGAGAACATTTGTTTTGGCTGAAATCTTCCAGAGCAACTTAAACAGACACCAGGATGGGAAAATTAGTGAAACTAGAAGGATGTAACAACATTTCTGTGCTTGGGCAGTTTAAAATGTCATAGTGGAATGTGAAGTAAAAGAACAGTGTAAACTCTGTTTAACCTTGCCAAAAGCTGACTGATGAAGTTGAGATCAGAATTGTTAGTGCTTCGGCGTGCATTATAAAGGTGAGAAAAAGCGTCTATGTATAGAGCTTGGCAATTTTGCTACAATACCCAAGTGGGAGGTTACTCTGTTGGGGAGCCGTTTGGTAACTTCATTTGCTGTGTGGGTATTGGTGCTCTCACTAGTGGAACCCAGTGGCTCTCCTATCATTTCCCCCCCATAATTCTAAATATCCCAATCATAATGTGATGAGAAAAATTGAGACTGCCCTGCCCCCTCCATATTCTGCTCCTTACAATCTTTCTTCCTTGCTCTCCAGCTCGTAAGAATTTTCCTGTATATACCACACAGATTTAACCTTGCAGCATGTTTTCATGAAGACCACTACCCAGAATGTTCAAGTGGTTAATAATTTCATGTAATATCTGCTTTGCAGTCTTCTAGCACCTGGCTTTCAAGCAGAAATACCCTATTATTTTGTCCTATAATTCTTTTCCTTTAGAAACAGTAGTTTATTTTTGAAAAATTGCAAAGTCTTTATCATTTCAACATCTTCATCCTCTAATTGGGACATGCTGTGTTGTGAGAATATACGTTATAAAGATTTTTACCATTGAAGTTTTATTCAATGAAATAACTGGTATTGGGGAGACTATTAAAGTGTTTATAGCTAATTATTTTATTTTAGTTTTTTCACCAATATTTTTTTTTGTGTGCCTTGGTGGAATCCCTAGCGACGTAACTCTAAATCCAGATTCACATTGCTTTTACAGCCACTAAGGGATATTAAAGCTGTAGCGTTCTGAGATCTCTATCCAGTCTTGTGTTTTACTGTAACAATGGACTTTTACTAGAATGGTTATTTATTTACTTTTACTTTTGTGGTTCTGCCTGGGCTTTCTTTGTTCCTGGAAGAATACTGAAGAAAAAAAGGATGAAGAGAGACCTGGAGTTAATCCCTTTACTCTGTCTTGAGGGAAAATAATTTACAATATTCTTGACAGATGCTTGTCTAATCTCTTAATTACTGGAAATTCCATTTAATTTCTTAAGCAGCTTATTCTAGTCTGTTATATTCTTACTGCTTGTTTTTTTCCCTAATGTTTAGCTGACACAATTTGCAGTAAACTTTGATTTTCATTTGGTCATGTCCAGCTATTTGTGATGTACCTGGATGTATTTGATGTATCATTTCTCCCCTTGATATCTTCTCTAACACAAACTGTGTGTCTTTATATTGCAGTCAGTGTTTCCTCATAGATCTCTCTTGTCTTCTGATCCAGATCACTGCTTTGTAGACTTTCTTCTATCAGTTTGTAGCTTGAAGCCTGTAACCTTGAACTTGTCACCTTGCTTTAATGCTGAAGATCTACTAGTGCTGGGTGGATTGCTCTCCATTTATTTATTTTGAAGAGTTCTTCACAAGGCTCCATTGCTCTACTGATACTCTTTTGTTTGTGTAAGGCGTTGCAAGCAATCCCAGCGTTTGAGGTTATGCATTGGCCTGTACTTGGTTGCATATCTGGATTCGCTTTTGGTTTCTGCCACTCGGAGCTCCATGTTCATCCTCACAAATGGAGGAATGAAAAGTGGGATGGGAACCAGCCTGGAAAACAGTTGTTGCCAGTGAAACAAATCGATATTTGCCCCTTGGTAAAAACAGCTTCCACTATGTGGTTAGCAAGATGTACAAAATAAGCATTTTATAGTTTGTTGGCTGATGATGTTTGATCAAACAGGAGCTGTGGCTTTCTTACTTGCTCTTGTCTAGGAGAATCAGGACTTTCCTTTTTGATGTTGTTGCCTGATGCAGTTGTCTCTGTTGTCATTTGATTAGCTGCAGTCTTCAATATTCATGAAGAGTAGTGAAGAAAGAGGCTGCCTTGTTTGTTAAGCGTCAAGCTGTTGAAAGCATACATGGAACATCGGTTTCTCTACATCCTTTGATTTCAAATGCTAGTTTTTTTTGTTACGATAAAATGGTACAAATCTTCGTGACTACTTCTGACAATACAGAAAGAAGATTTGCTTTTTCATGGTAAAAATATAATAGCAGCGTTAAGAGAAAAGAAAAAAGCTGGGGAAGAAAATGAAAAAATGTATGCTAAAAAAGTGAAAAGGGATACATTTAATGTGAATATAGTCTCTGGTTTTTACAGTCGTCCTTTAAAATTTGTCTAAGAAACAATGCTCTTTCAGTACAGACTGTATTTTCAGCTTTGGTTTCTTTCAGGCTGTAGGTGTATACTTTTGAACCAAGTACGGATGTTTTGAGCCTTGAAACCAATCTTCTTGTTATGACTTAATTAGCAACATTTATGTATTAACTATTTGGATCCTGGCTTCTTCAAATTTGTTTCCTATTAATGTATAATCTTGAGTGAATAACTTCGGACATAGATTTGAATTGGTACTATACTATTTTAAGTGCATGATGATTTGAAACTTGGATTTCATTCCTTGTTTGCTTATTTTGAAACTGTCTCTTACTGTGTTTTACAAGGCAATTTTTCTTGGTACTATTGGTAGAGGTAGGATGAAGATTTAGAATTGCAGTGGAATTGGCTCATGTTTTCTAGGCTTTACTGAATTTTGTTCATTTAGTAGCTTTATAATGATAAACATGCCTAATCTTTTTAGTGCATTTTTGTTCTCAATGAGTCTTCCCACCTCTTTTTTTTTTTTTTTTTTTTTTTTTTTTTTTTTTTTTTGGGTGACAATCACTGCTATCACCTTTGCTGCCCTCCTGTCAGCCCCAAGTGTCCGCTTTTGACTGATGAGTCTCTCTTCCCTCCACCCTTGTCGCTGCTTCCTCTACGAGCAGCTTGGCTCCTGCTTGGAGCACAAGGTCATCTGCCTGGCAGGGCTTAGGGGGTTGTTCCAGGCCATGCCTCTGGTAGGGAACAAGTGCCCTATACAGCTCTCAGAATAAAATAGGGGATGTATGTTTCACTTAGCAGTTACAATGCTGTCTGCATTTGCCAAATCACCAGTAGCTGCTAAGTTTGTGCTGTGTGGTTTTTTGGGTTTTTTTTTTTTTTTTGGAAACGCATTGAATGAATTTGAAATTTGTTAGGAGTTGGTTTGTCAGCAGATGTATGAGTCTTTCAGTAGTGAAAAAACTAAGAGGACAGCAGTTGAACAACCTTCCCTTCCTCCTGTGTGTCCTCTTTGTTAAGCTACCGTCCTCCAGTAGTGTTAGCTGTGTTTTGCTGTGCTGTTTCTTTGGTGTGGTTGTTAGTAAAGGCATGTTGGAAGACCGGTATCTCTGCAAGTTAGAGAGTAGTTTGTGGTCTCATGCATAATAATTGCGATACTGAGGTTTGTTTTGGGGGTGGAGAAGTAGTTGGTGTTTTGATTCTATACTTCTGTGGCAACCGCATTTCTTTCTTTGGCTCTCAACCTAATGGAGCATGCTTTGTTCTGTAATTGAGCATTTTACTAGGTGTAACAGTGTATAGCACAGGAGTAAAAGATTTCTCAAGTAACCTGGCTAGTTCTCTGAGAATATGGGTTTCTTCCCTATCATTGCAACTGGTATACCATCAGTACTTTATTTTTCAAATGTATCACCCAGGGAAACTCATCCTCCATGACTGTATTGCTTATCTGGCCAATATATCGCCCTTTTTAGTAGACTAGGAAGAACCTCATCATCAATCTCTTACTTTTGCTTCTAAGAGCTCTCAAATATCCAAGGCATAAAAAAAAAAGTCAGCTGCTCTCTGATTTCTTGAGAGTTTGGCACTGTATGTGTATAAGGTGCTTGAGCTTTGTGTTTACATCAAAATCCATTCAGTTTTATGGCATCTTTCGCTCTGGTTTCATGAATGTAGTGTACAATTCCACTGCCAGTTTCTCTTCTGCTCTGTTCTGTTTAGACTTTGCATTATTTTGAAGATGCCTTTCCTCATTCAAGCTCCAAAACTGTTTTCCTGCCCCTCCATAGTGGTCTGGAGAGGTTTTCCACAGTGGCTGTATATGAGTTCTCAGTTAATAGATTTGATAAGATCCAGTTTAGTTTTAAAGCAAAAAAAGGTTTGTGCTTTTGCGTCACAAACTTTTAGCTCTTTCTTACCTGAAATTGAAGTAAGAAATTTAAGAAAAAGAAACACCGTAACAGGGCAGAACAACAGCCAGTTGGAAGGGGAAACAAAAAGATTAACTATGGGGTGTAACAGCTTGAATTGGAATTTCTTGCTTCTGACAGCAAAGAACTAGATCATTTGGTGGTAAGAGCAAGAATCTGACCAGCTAGCTGGCAAAGTGATTTACCCTTAAATTTATCCACTGTGGTTAGGAATTGTCTTTTTGACCTTAAGAATTCATTTTCCCCTGTAACCTGGGGCCTCTGCTTGAAAAAGGGATCGCAGACTTTAAATGTTCATTTCAGTCTTACCTTGGGCTTGTAATGACAGTTATTCATTGATTTTGGGAAACCATTTTATATTTGCAAGTCAAATTCAACTACCATACTCATTGTTTTCTCTTCCATTTCCCTGTAACACAGCTTAATTTTATCTAAGTCTGCATCAGTCTGGAGGTTTGCAAGTGGATTAGAAATTAAACTGTATATTAGACAACAGTCAATAATAAACATATTTTTAAATGTTCATATTTAAATAAAAAGAATTGTCAAACCCCCTTCTATTAAAAATTATACTGTAAAATGTGTTCAGATTGCCATTTTTCTAGTGAATTAAAATCTCATTCTGTTTTCTTTTTCCCTCCTTTGGCAATTCATCTGATATCTCGTTCTTCCACATCATTCTCCTGGTGTTTGAGTAAGGTCATCAGCCACTGAAAATGACAGCCTTTTTTCAAGTGTGGCTGCCAAATTGCATTTTCATGTTCAAGAAACATCTTCTGTCTTCAAAGAAAACATGGAAGCTCCTGTTACAGAAATATTAAATGACTCTTTTGAGGAATAATTGAAAACTTGTGGAAGAGGCTTTTGTACTCATTGGTAAGGAACTCGTGAAACTTTTTTTAGCTTAAAATACAGAATTTTCTCAGCATTGCTCTCTGAATGCCAGTGAGATGTTTTAGCTTCAGTGGGGGAAATTTTGATGAAACTAGTAACTGGCTTGTTTTGCATTCTCTTAATCTGTCCAGTAGTCTGAAACTGGAAGATTGCTGTATTGACTGCAATTAATACTTGAATAAAACATGGGCACTCAAGTGTTGAAGCGTTCCCTGAATTCTGACTAGAAAGGAAGGTACAAGTATTGGGAGTGCTCGGTGTTGGGCTTCGCTAGGATTGTTCATTCAGAGGGCTGGCATTAAAACAGGCTGTTCTTTAAAAGCTGCAGTAACCACGGGTTCTATCAGACAGAAATAAGCCTTTGAAAAAGGTAATCTTTGATCAGTGGGTACTTCTGCAGTGTCTGCCTCTATCTTCTGCAGTCCAAGAAATTATTTCAGTCTTACCACAGTGGAGTGGCAACTTAATTGTATGGCTTTAATGTGAACTAGTGAATGTGACAGAAGAGCATATGGAGTACTGTTTAGGAGCCTTGTTCTTGACTGAGTATCTGGCTGGTAGATTTATAGTACAAATTGTGTTACTGTGAGGGGCTTGGGTGTTTCTGTAATCAAACACAGGTAGAAGACTTCAATGGCGGCAGTGTAGGAGAGGGAAAATGGAATCTATTTTATACCAGTGCTGTGTCCTAGATATGTCATCACCTCATAGCATAAAGTCTATAAGAAAACTGTAATTATGTGTATTAATGAAATGAATGCAGTCACATGTAAGTTTTTAGTTACACCACTGAAGAAGGCTGATGTCATATTATAATTGTGTATCATGTCAGATCTGCTCATGATACTCCTGTCTACAAGGTTAAGTCCTTAGAATTCTGTTTTTGAATGGTATCTGCAAAACCAGAAATTTTTAGGCAGAAATCAACTTCATGCTTTTTTTACTGATAAGATGACAAAAGAATAAAAAAAAGCCCCAACCTAGGCACAGAAAGCTCAAATGCAATAAAATCTATCAGGCAGGGGTGGGGTTTTTACAAAATGTACTGAATGGGGAATTAACTGTAAATTCTCTGGGAGCTCTATATTCAGGAATTTTTATATTTATGAAGAATATGTGACTTTCAACATATATATTATAAAAAATTGAACACCTGCTTTAAGCATACAATGAGGTCCAAGTTTCACCCTGCAGGCAAGACAGGTGCCTTCCACAGGAGACGCACAAGTGACTTTCAGTATTCCTGGAAAAGAGCAATAAACCTAAAGGGATTAGTTTAAAAAGGTACTCTGTTGCATTTTATTTCCTTAGCAGCATTAACACCAGATTTATGAACACTATTGATAAAGAAATGTAAAAATCTGTGATTGAAATTGCTCTAGAATCGCTTTTGAAGTACACATTTCTGTTGCCTCTTTCAACCAGGTATGGAAAGGCCAGTTGAGAATTCTAGCACATATCTTCTGCTTTGGAAGTGTCTGGAGGCTTTGGTTAGTTATCAAACACGTTGAAAATGTGTTTTGTTAGAATGCAGGTTAAAGCAGCGTATCCTTATTGAAAAACATCATTTAGAAGGCAAGGTATGACAGAGATGGGAGAATATGGTATGGTAATAACAGCAGAACAGGCCAGGCTGAGTTAAAGAAGAAGAGGTGAGATTGCTCTTACCTTTCCTGCCGGTCGTGGGCTGAGAATTGATTAGAGTAGTGTTGGACTTGAAATATGTAATTAATGATGAAAAGAGCCACTAGCGATCTGGACTGTATTGAACATGAACTGTATAATGAAGTAGAGGGGTGAGCTCAACCACATTAAATGTGAGAACCTGTAACATCTATAATGTTAAAAAGCTGTCTTAGCTTTTTACCACTCTACCACTGCAGTTTTCTAATACTCAGTAGTTCAGAGTATTTAGCATAAAAAACCTGAATGAGCTAATTAAGACTATTAAAATGGTTGCAATAAAATTTGAATATTGAAAGTTTATAAAAGCTCTAAGCAGTAGAGTAGTAATTAAGGAAGCTATTTTAATATATAAAACTCATTAAAGTTGAGCAAAAAAAACCCAACCCCTGCTGCAGCTCACAAGGAAAAATGTAAAAGGAAAATCTGCTTTTAAAATCTTGTTGTCATCTTTCTATTGGATTTAGTTAAATAACTAAGAAACACGAAACCAGACTATCCTCTTCTCATACATAGTGTAGTTTGGGATATTCCCATGCCCTTGCTAAAATTGGGGAAGATAGCCCTTTGCATGTTTATCTAATTTTATACTTCAGTTGATAGGAGATTAGAAACTACATTGTGAATTTTTGGCCTGCTCTGTATTTTCTGAGTTTTTTTCCATTTTAGAGCATCTGAGATCATGAAATAAAAGCTATACTTTTCTGCCTAATCAAGCAGCTTCCTCATTTTTAGCTGGTGAAAGTTTTTTGCACCCTATTCTCAAGCTATCCTTGCTATAGCTGTCAGGCTACTACTGCTTAGAGAATGGCAGCTCCCTGAAGAAAATGAAGAGAAGCTCTGTGTTTACAGCAGCTGGCTCTGGATATCCCTTTTGGTGCTAGAACTGCCGAATCAAGCCGTAGGAGAAGATCCAAGCTAACTCCCCATCAACCTGCAGACCTTTGGATAAGCTCAAGCAGTAGCCAAGAAGCTACTGGGAAATGGAAGAAAGCTCTTTGGCAAAACGTTCTATAGTTTCACAAATTTCTTCAAAAGCTCACCAGAACCTGTAGTGGGTTATTCTGAATATTGAGTTATATCTTGTCACCTGGAAAGGTACTGCTCCCAAAAACTTTACATACCTGTGTTTGTGAGCCATTCACCCTCCCTCCTTGCAGTAAGGTAATTGTTTGTCTTTTGTGCAATGGTGAGTTGGATTAAGTAAATAGAACAGGGCCTTTGTTTGCCATCAGCTTCTTTTTTTAACTGCTTTCCACTGGTGATAATCAGGATTTCTCCACTTGTTACCAGGATCTGCC
>NW_009258880.1:47438-89602 GCF_000687185.1 Egretta garzetta
TTTTGCCATTTGTAGTTTGGGCCACTGCAGTAGGCACATGGGTGAGTCTGAGCAGGTTTGAAGTTTAAGACTAAGGCCCTTTGAGGCAGAGGAACATGCAAAGGCTCACTTATGGACTGTGCTCATTGATGGGTAATCTCTGAATTAGCATCATTGACTACTAATGAGCACCACTACCTTTTTCCAGGAATGACAAATACTTGAAGATCTGTACCAGATTCTGAGCTGTTAATGTGAAGTGTCTTCCATAAATGGAATTCACTTTTTGAAACCCAAAGTAGGAGAAGTAATGCCTGTGTGTCAGGGAACGACTAATACTGAAAATGTTGTAATTACCTCTCAGTTACTCTGAAGTTTTATACTTAACTGCATCTTCCTCAAGAAGTACTTCTGAAAAATAGGGCTATTAATTTAGTTAGTGTTTCCTCAAATTAAAGGGAAAGTGCTGCTTCTTGTTACATATAGCTGTACAAGTGAATGGATATTGCCTTGACCACCCAACTAAATTCTCCATAAAATAGTGCCAGTGCTCCTAGAGCACTCCTTTATAGCACTAAATTAATGTGCTTTTTAGTGTTTCTCCTAGCAGGACCGTAATTGATACAGTACTTCATAATTTCTTGGGATAGACTTGGATTTAGATAGAAAGTGAGTATTAATGTGTAGAAATTATTCTCTGGAAGTGATTATGCTCTTAGTTCATTCAGGAGACAAACCCCAACTTGTCCTGGGCCAGGAAGCTGCCTCTCATCCTTATACCCTAACAGTCATTTATTAAGCTATCTGCATTGATTGATGCTGTCTCTTCATATGACTGCTTTTTATATTATCAGAGAAATCATTAATAGCTTCCTCTTCTCTGAGATTATGTTATGGTTTCTTAAAAGCCAATTATGGGTCAAAGTTTTATTTAAACAGCAAAATAATTCTAAATGTCCTGTTTACAGACCATCAACTTGGAAGATGACTTAAGGTCAAAACCTGATTATGTTAGTGTGGATGAAGTATAGCAGACTTAGATGTTCACTGTGTATGCAGCTCTCCTTATGGTCTTGATGTTTGCCTGGGTGGTGGGAGTCTATTTAAACCTGTAAAGTTGAGCCCTGCTTTTCTCATGGAAAGTCCAGGCACAAACGAAGGGGTCTCACAAGTACTGGAAAATGACAGTTGGGTTAAGCTCTGTTCCTCTTTGAGAGGAACAGCTGCATTTATCAGACAGTAATTTCATTATTTATTCCTTTATTAGAAGGCACTCCTTCACATGGTGATGCTGTTTTATCATTGAGAGTTTTACTGTAACTTCCTAATTGTTTCCCATTCAGGGAGCATAGTTTTGTGGGGCTAGACATTACATAGGAAATTGCACTTAGGGGAAAAAAAAATCTCCAAATATTAGTGGTAGGACAAGAGGAAAAGGCCTCAAGTTGTGCCAGGGGAGGTTTAGATCAGGAAAAATTTCTTCACTGAAATTTATCAGGCACTGGAAGGGGCTACCCCGGGCAGTGGTGGGGTCCCCATCCCCGGGGATATTTAAAAGACGGGTAGATGAGGTGCTTAGGGACACGGTTTAGTGGTAGACAGGTATGGTTGTTCTTGAAGGTGATTTCCAGTGAAATGGTTCTATGATTCCTGATTCAATTTTCATGGGTTTAGCTGTTTGCAGTAGGTGTTTCAGTTTCATTAAATGTATTTTGAATTTTTTTCAACTGAGAATAGTGAAATGTTTCTTAGATTTAAACCTTTCCAAGAGTTATATACTCTTTCATCACCTGTAAGCTAATCGTGTAATGTAACTTTTCTTGAGGTTCTGAGGTGATGTGCTTGAAAGCAAAAAATGCTTGTCAACTGGAAACAATTGTTTGTATCACCTCCTTTCCCTAATTTTTGAGCCCTTCCCCCTCCACTAAAAAGAAATAAATAAAACGGCTGACAACTCAGAAGAGCAAAATGATGCACGTTAAAGCCTCTGCTACTAAAGCTCTGGGATATTTGAAGTCGGTTTTGGGGGGCTTTTTAGAATGGCCTTGAATTCTGGGACATTTTTGAAGTGAGCCTTTGAGGTAAGAGCATGTATTAGTTTGGAAACAGAGAAATTGGTCCTTATAAAATAGTTCTTCAGTGGGCGTTTAATTATCTGTGTGTAGTCCAAATGCTTTTAAGGTAGCAGAGGAGCCTAAAGATTTTTGGCAAATAAATTCTGCTTGGATAGAAACCCAAGAATTTTAACAACAGTTTTCTGGGGAATTTCTTGGCTTTTCTTGGTCTACGTAATTTATATCCGTGCAGGCAGTTTGATGTCAGCTTTTGAAGATTCATGATTTCTAGTCTGGTTTTCTAAGGCAATGGGGCTTTGCAAGTGTTTCAGTTGCTGTCCTCGCTGCCAGGACAGGGTGTGCAGTGAAGGGCAGAGGAGGGGCAGGGAATCCTGATACAGGAGGGGATGAGGAACAGCAGTTTGGAATGCTTTTGTATTGTTAATTTTTGGTCTTTTTTAAATAGGGCAGGGTTCAGATTTTTTTATGGTACAACAGGACGTGCTATTTAAATGCATTAAGAATGTTATTGAGTTGCTGCATGTCTCTTTTGAACACAGTGACTGATTTCAATCAATTTTGGAGGGGGTGGGGGTGTCCAAAAGACAAATTTCTGCAGTTTTTGTGAAGGTAGATAACTGGCTAAAGTTACTCTGTTAAATAAAATTTCCCTTTCCTGTCCCTCTCCTACATACACGCTCTCCTCTAAATAAAAGCAGGAGCAGGATTAAAATTGTTGTTACATGTTAGAACCCACACAGTGTTATAGTACAGTAATCCATTCAGAACCAGGCTTCGTTGTTTCCACAGCTCATGAAACTGCTGGAAAAGACAAACATGAGGAAAGCATAAGTATACAGCAGTCTCAGTTGGACAAACACTAAAAAGAGAGCTCTGTTATCAACGTTATTGGGACGGCAGCAAAGACTTTTGAGGCTATGATTCCTGAAAACAGAAATAATGTTCTTATTCTAGAAGAAAATCTTGAATACAGTTTAATACAGAGCAATTACATTCTTGGGAAAGACAGCAGAAGGAACAGAAAATTGCATCAATACCTTCTCAGAAATCCCTGTGAAGTAGTTGATCAGATTTAGGATCTCACTTGATGGCTCATGATGTGTTCTTGCAAATTAATTTTTTATTTTAAAATTGGGATTGTGCTTGACTGTTCCAAAGCCATGTCTTCCACTTACTGCATTGACAGAGAGAAATCCGTGTACAAGAGCAAAGTACTGTTAGATGAGATTTTCTTGTCTGGGTGAGGAGATGGTTTCACTGTTTATTTTTTTTTTTTTTTTACTAGTTGTTACTGTAGTTCCCTAGGGAACAGAGGTTGATGCTCTCAACCTGCTGCACTGGAACAGCAAGTGGTTGCAGGATGGGAATCCCCATTGATCAGTGTAGCAGGGAATAAGGTTTTCTTCTACTTTATGCATGTACTGTGTAAAATTTTACAGATTACTATTTTACTTTTAATTTAAGAAGCATTTTATTTGTTTTAAGAATTACTTCCTGAAATTTGGCAACTTGCTGGGAGCAGTGATCCATTTACTGGGGAAAAAATCAGCTCGTTTAAGGTTTCAGGTCAAATTTGTCACCTGTCCTCTTCAGTGTAAATTGTGTTTTATGAAGTGCCAATGACAAAGGGAGAATTACTGCTAGATTGCTAATAAGTATAACCTTACACAGTTTAATGTTAGGAAACTCGACCCTCAAATAAAAGGAAAGCTTGGTGAGTCCCACAGCTGCCTTAGTAGTACCTTTTAAGAATGAAAGCATGAGAATTATCTACATGACAAATAGGTTATTAGAAAAAAGCCATGTAGGATTCATTTAAACAATCATTTTTTCATGTTAGTGCTAATATATTAATTTAGTAAGAAATGATTATGTTCATGGGATCCTGATAACAAAGGTGGTGTTAATGTGGCCTTTTGACTTCCATCTGAAGAAAAATGGGAACAAAAAATCACATGCATTTTCAGTGATAAGCATCACAGTTCAAATTTTTAATTATAATGGCAAATTCATATAGAAAGAAAACAGTGGGATTTTGTAAAACATGTCTTGTTTATGTGAACGCTAGCACTGTATCTCCTCCAAATAGAAGGAGCAGAATACAGGATAAAATGTAGAGACTCATTTTGGGGTAAAAAGAACCCAAGAAGTGCTTGGACTTAAATGTTTGGAGCCACAAATTAATTGTGGAGGGTTTTATGGAAGGTAAACAAGAATACAGTTTAAACAGTATACTTACTCTGAAAGATGTATCGTTTCTCCTCCATCCTTCTTCTCTCATTTTCTGAACTTTGTGCTCCTGTCAGCATGGTCTTCATCATAGCAACGGTTAACTTTTTGCAGGAATATGTTCTAAAATTGGGATTATATAATTTTTCAACTGGAAATGTTTCCTACTTAGAAGGAAAAATCGATGAAGTATTTGAGACCGAAGTAGAGAAGCAGGCATTCAAAGGTGGTTTTCCTGGTAGACCTGAACTTGGTGACAGGAATGTAAATGGAGGCACAGACTCAAGAACGAGGGAGGGGACAGGGCAGGACGAGACCTTCATTTGGGTCACCTGTCAGTGGAAGAAAAAGGATGGGGAGAGAAGTTGGTTCCTGGCAGGAAGGTGTTACTCTTCTGGCTGAATCTGTGGTCCTTGAGTCATTGTCATTGAAAGTGAAGGAGAGGAAACTGGACCAGCCGAGATCTATGTGATTGGGGTTCTTGTGTTGGGACTGTGGGGAGAAATGAGCCTTCCTGAAGATGGGAAGGAGAAGCAGAAAACCAAAACCAGGTCTGGTCTGGCTGTGTGGGCAGAGCTGGGGAAGGTCATGGCGTTCAGACTGCTTAGGGATCTCTACTCCGTGAGGGGTGTCTGGAGATTACAGGCAAGTGGGGATTTTGTACTGAATAAAGGAAAAGATCCAGGGGGGAGAGGTAGATTTGGAAAGCAAACGGCAGTGGCTATAATACTGAATGTAGGTGGTAATGAAAAATAACTTGGTTTGTTTATTCTTAGAGTGCAGGTGGGACATGACTACATTTTTCAATAAGAAAAAAGGCATACAAGGTAAATAGTAGGGAATGAAAAGTATGGAGTTCAAGGATAATACTGATACAACATCTAATGTATGTAAATGTGAGCAATCGGGAAGATCTGGGTTTCAAGAGCGTTCTGGAAGAGTATGGCTACACACATGCAGCTGTCCTATGCCCTGCTCTGGGCTTTTGGCCTCAGTTGAAATACTGATCTTCACAGATATTTCTTCTGCCCAGTGTGGAGTTTTTATTATTGTAGGTATGTTCTACTGGTGTTTAAAAAAACCCAAACCAAAACAACCCACAAAAAACTAACCAGGAAAGGGCATCGCTATTTAAATAACTTTAAAGGTTAAGACATCTTGCCTCTCTCAATTATTTGAATGTTTGATTCATGAAACTGTGATCAGCTAAATTCTGGATTTTAAAAAAAGTTATTTACGGTTTAAAATCCTTGTTACAAAACTTGAGAGTTGTGTTTACAGATAACTCACTGAAAAGGTTAGGAGAAACTTGCTTGTCCTATTTAAATGTGATTGTTTAGTCCTGTGCCTCATGACTGCTGCTGGCTGTCCACAGGCAGCAGAAAAAAATCTTCTCCCATCTTGATGTGAAAACTGGCTTTTTAAGGCAATGCTTTTCTTGCTGTTCTTCAGGATGTTAGATTGCCTGTAATCAGAAATGAAGCACTGGTTATTTGTGCTCTTGCCCGCTTTGCTTATATGGACTGACTGGCAGATGGCACTCAAAGAAATGCCCTTGTACCCCTCCTGCCTCTGGGCCTTGATGAGCCTGGAGAGAGGGAGATATCTCAGCAATTTTATAAATTTTTTTTTTTTAATAGTGTATAAGGATCAAACTTTCAAAGTCCTTTTTATCCGAGCTAAAAGGATGGGTTGTGATTCAGTTTTTAGAAGATCCTCCCTGTTAAATCTGGGACAAGTGGGAAGTCCTTATAGAAATTGTTGCATGCACATAACCAGCCTGATGTACTCGGTGGAGCTTGTTGAGATTGAGCTGCTTACTGAAGTTACGCAGAAGTTTAGGCAGTATATCTTATTCTATATCTTGACACCCATAGTGTCTTCCAGAAGGATTTCAATTGGCATCAGTACTAGTATGTTTTCAAAGACTGGGTACTGTGAGAGCTTGATGTTTATCCTGAAGCAGAAAATACAATGTGAAAGCATTTTTTATCTTTGTCATGTGAGAAAATAATTTGAACTGGATTTAGAGGATGTGAGAAAGGAAATTGAAACATTTTTCAAGGTCACATTGGAGCTGAGAAACCACTGCAGCATTTCTTTCTGTATCCTTGACAGAAGAGCACTTGATGATCCAAAGTCTTCGCAAAACTCTCCGATTTCCCTTTATGTTTTACAGAGAGAGAATATTCTCTACTTTCATATGCACGTACCTTTCAAAGGCCAGGCAGGACAGTCCATGAATGGGACTTGTTTCATAGCTGAGATAGGCAAAAAAAATGGCGTTTAGTACTAGCACGTTCATGAAAATAACCTGCTAATATAAGGCAGGGTTTTGAGAAGAAACAATACTAAATAGACTACTGGTGGTAGTGCTGCACCACTGTCACTTTTTTGATTGTGATAGTTGAATTTTCCTGAAGTTTGCTTTCTGAGAGTAACTAGTTGGCAGTTTAGATGTGTACTCCTTTACTATGCTTATGCTTTGTGTATAATAGTTATCACCAAGTACACCAACCAAAAATTGGTAGACACCTAGGCCTGGAGGATGAGACAGTGTGGTTCACTTAGTCAGATTGCTAATTAGATAAAAACTTGGACCAGGTGATTTCATGAAGTCTAGTGAGGTTGGAACTGTATAGTCAATTTTTGATTTACTCAACATATTTTAAAATACAATGTTGTTGTTTCTTATTACAGGGGTTTTACCCCAAACAAATAACAGAAATCTAAATTAAATTACGTTTTCTGTATGCTCCTATAGACGATTTTACAAGTAGCTTGGACTTGCCTAAATTAGACACTTAATGATACGTATGAGTGATTTCCCCCTTCAAGATTGCAGTGAAGTTTTTTCATGGTTCATGAATTTTGTGTACTTAAGTAGAAATACAAGAGTTACATCTTGGTGCTAAATGTGATTTCTTTTTTTTTTTTTTTTAATTGGTAGTGAGTCTAAGCTTGCAGTGGGTTTCCAGATATTTCCTTTTGTAAACAGAGAGCCACAATATTTATTTTTTAATATTTTTTTTGGTGCATGTGATGTGTTGCTCTGAGCCGTGGTTATTAATTGACAGATGAGTTACACTATGATGGCACTTAAAATGCACAACATGTATTTCTGAAAGCAGTCGTTGCTATAGCAACTTTCTACTAGGTCACTGGCAGTGTTGTGTGTGAGTGTGTGTGTATGATTTGGCTCTTAATGCAGACTAATACTGATAGAAAAATGAGAAATGTAAGAATCAGAAAGAAGGTAGCCCTTCCCCCCTTCCTGTCCTTTCCCCTCAAAACCAGGGTAAGATCATTTGGTGGAGAAAATGCTCATGTAGGATATTGCATGTATTGGCAAGAAACTGGCTATCAGTTGCTATAATTAGATGTTTTCTTTCTATTTATGCAAAGATTATAAAAAAAAAACCCAAATTGCCTTAATCTCATTCTGCTTTTCCTTTGACATCTTTAGAGTTTGGTTAGGAAAGGAATACATGTTCAGTTGATCTGAAAGCAATGTGTTGTATTTATTGAGCATGAAGATCTATTTTTAAAGAAAAAGTACATCTGTATTATATGCTGGAAGTGAAAATTTTGAGAAAGTGCTTCTTTTCCCTCGTTTGCAAGATCTTTCGGCAAGGTGCGATGCATTTCCATAGCAATTTAGACCAATATAAATCTCATGGTCCCCTGGCCACTCCTGTCTCTTCCCTAGCACTAGTCCTGTGCCCATGTGAACAAGGGATGAGCTGGTTCAGGGAGCTGATCCAGATACAAACAACTTGAAAGCAATTTTAAAAATTGCTAGATGGGTTCCTGGATTGCATAGATGGGCAGAAAGCCGCATGCCAGTATGGCCACAGGAGGGAGGAACCGCAGTAGCTGCAGTTCAGGTCAGTGACATGGAGGGGTAGTGGCTGGGATTTTCAGAGGGGCTGAAGATGCTATTTCCCACTGACTTCTGGTTTTAGTTTGGTCTGAAACTTAACTAAAAGTACTGTGCAAAGGACCGTTTCCCAAATTATTTGCATTTGTATTCTTCTCCGAAATGGTTCTCTGATAGTCTCTTCTGGGTTTTTTAATAGCATTCTACTGCTCTAATTAGAGAGCATTCATATAACTCTCTTAGAGTGATCAACCTATAGCCAGGCCATTATTTTTAGTCTTGAATTAACACTGCCCAAGATATTAGAAAATTAATGATGTAAGATAGCACATTCTGGATTCTGATAAATGAAAATATAATGTCAAGTATAGCAAGTGTTTTATGATACTGTAATCTGCTAATTTTTATTCTCAAATTATAGTGTTGTGTGTTAAAAGAAAAAGTATAATAATGTGAATGTTGTTTTGTGTTGATTCTCTTGTTCTCCGAAATAAATGAACAAGTTGTGCTGCATTTGCAGTTGAAGCAATATGGTAGAATGGTTCTGCTGTCTGGATGGGAGCAGAGAGAGATCATGGTAAGGAGTGGAGGGAGGGCAGTAGGACTTGAGACGCTTGCTGCCTTCTCTTCTTTTCCAGTGTCTCCTGTCTCTCCATTCACTGGTTTGCTGAGGGCCAGACCGGTATCAAAGCTACCGTAAAGAAAGGAGCAGGAACATGCAGCCAAGAGTAGGAGGAAAGAACAGGGATTGCATATTTGCTGACAGCAACCCATCAGATTGGTTCAGCTGTTGTATGAAACCTCATCCCAAGGCTGAAAAAGAAAATATCTATTCTGTGTTGAGTTTGTTGTGGTTTTTTTTTTTCCTTCTCTCTGATATGTAGTCGTAGAACCATAGGATGGTTTGGGTTGGAAGGGATGTTTACAGGCCATCTAGTCCAACCCCCCTGCAATGAGCTGGGACATCTTCAACTGGATCAGGTTGCTCACAGCCCCGTCCAACCTGACCTTGAATGTTCCCAGGGATGGGGCATCTATCACCTCTCTGGGCAAACTGTGCCAGTGTTGTAAAAAATTGTAAAAAAAAAATCTTCCTTATGTCTAGTTCTCTGTGTTTTGAGAACTTGATTTGTGAAAGTACTAAGTGTTGATTTAACCTCTGGAGAAAAACCACTTTCTTTACAATTTTTTAGTGTTTAAATGATCATTGAATGTGTTATTAAATGTATTCGTATATACTGTGTACTCTGGAAAAGCTTGCTCTAACTTTGCCTCAAGGTTGAAGGCTGTGCTTATAGATTAATGTTTAAATTTGAAGAATTTGTAGGGAGATGGAGGTAGGACCAGGTATAAGAAAAATGAAAGCTTGTATCTTCCTTGTATTTTCTGTAAGGGTTGTTCTTAGAAGAAATGTTCCCTTATTTAACTCCTGGGGTTACAGTTTTCACTTAGAACTTCTTCTGATCTCATGGGAGTTGAGAATCTGTTTAAGGAAATGCTTCAAAATATTCCCACTCTTGCTTTTATAGCCTGACAGTTTCAAATATCCATTGCTCTATGTATTTTCTTTTTATGTAACTGTGTAAATGATACTGAAAATCCTTTTCCTATCCTTCCAAAGTGCAGAAGAAAGTGTCTGCAAATTCTGCAGCATTTAAAACTGGATGGTCTGATCTGTTCTCTGCAAAAACAAAAGCCAAGGAGTCTTACAGGGGAGAATAACCTCTTGTGTGGATCAGCTGCTGGAATTTCCTCTCACTGGAGAGCCTCAGCTTCTGGTGATGGCAGTTTCTCTCTTCCGGAGTTTCTGTTAAGTTTCACTCAGTTTTTGCCAGCAATGCTTACAGAGCTGTGCTTTTTCTTTTTTCAGTGTCTTGTATTTGATGGTAGAGGTAAGACGATGCTCTTTTCTTCTAGGCAAGAGGTTTCTTCCTTCGCTCATCCATTAATTTTTCTTTTTTTCTTAAGCTCTTGTTCACCAGGAAGAGATTTGTAAGGCTGTGTATATTCAAGTATCAGGTTGATATTAGCAGGCCTGTTGCAGACCATCATTGTAACTAAGCAGAGAATTCTGTGAGTAGCAAGTGTTTTTCTGTTCCAGTTTTTGAAGATAGTGGGATACATGCTCTGAACACTGACCTTAACTTTCATCATACTGAATCATAAAATGGTTTGGGTTGGAAGGGACTTTAAAGATCATCTAGTTCTACCCTCGACCCCCCTTCCAACATGGTCAGGTAAACCTTCCACTAGGCCGGGCTGCTCAAAGCCCCATCCAGCCTGGCCTTGAACACTTCCAGGGATGGGGCATCCACAGCTTCTCTGGGCAACCTGTGCAGTGCCTCAACAACCTCACAATGAAGAATTTCTACTTTAAGTCTAATCTAGATCTACCCTCCTTCAGTTTAAAGCTATTACCCCTTGTAAAATACATGCCCTTGTAAATAATCCCTCTCCAGCTTTTTTGTAGGCTTCTTTAGGCACTGGAAGGTTGCTGTCAGGTCTTCTCAAAGCCTTCTCTTCTCCAGGCTGAACAACCCCAACTTTCTCAACCTGTGTTCATAGCAGAGGTGCTCCAGCCCTTGGATCATCTTTATAGCCCTCCTCTGGACTCTCTCCAATAGGTGTGTTCTACTTATGCTGGGGGCAACAGAGCTGGACGCAGTACTCCAGGTGGGGTCTCACCAGAGTGCAGCAGAGGGGGAGAATCCCCTCCCTTGACCTGCTGGCCATGCTTCCTGTGATGTAGCCCAGGATACGCTTGGCTTTCTGAGCTGCAAGTGCATTTTGCTGGGTTGTGTTGAGCTTCTCATCAACCAACACCCCCAAGTCTTCCTCCTCAGGGCTGCTCTCAATCCGTTCCCCCACCTAGCCTGTATTTGTGCTTGGGATTGCCTCTTCCCCTGAACAGAGCTGTGATGTTCCACAGACTCTGAAACCAGCCAGATACCCCCAGTACATTTTTAAACAAGTTTTGGTTGTATCAGGATAGCCTCAGGACAGTTGTTCCTGTTGTTGGGTCCCTCAGAGATGTTGGCTCATGCAACATGGCTCCTGTACATAAATTCCTGATTTCATCTGCTAGCCTGTTCTCTGTGAGGCATCTTACTGCGGCTCCTCTGTATTTCTGGTCTATTGGTAGTTAATCCTCGATTTCCTTTCTCAGTTCACAGTCGAGGTTAACTATCTTTAGGGAATTGGGGTGGGGAGGATGTTTAGTTGCCTTTTTTTTCTTCCTTTTTTTTCTTCCTTTTTTTTCCCTCCTTCTTCATGGGAAGGGAAAGGGTTACTGTTTGGGTTGCTGGAAAAGCCCATGTTTCAGCTTTCCAGTACCACAAGATTTCCTCTATGGGTATCTTTAGAAGAACAGAGCACTCTGCCAGTTCATGCTGGAACTCGATTGCTTCATTACCAGTGTCATGGAGCAGCTTTCATCTGATGGCAATCTTTCCGAATGAGGCAAGATCTCTTCTTTCTGCTGTCTCTTTTTAAGTGGTCTGTTTTGGCTAAAGCATTATCTAAGCTATTTCATTAAGCTCAGCAGCTGCATTAGCCCAATTAACTCTTTTGGTAAGTATCTCCCAGATCAAAAATTCTTCCTTGTCTAGGAGGAAGGACTGCTGTCAGTGTTGCTGGGAGAAAGCACTTTTGACTAGGCTTTAAAGCTCACAGACAGTGGCATGAAAACGAATAACGCTTGCTCAGACACAGTCACCCTATTCCAGTTTTTATCATCTGCTTGTTTAAGTAGCTGTTCAGAAATAAAAAAAGTGTACCAGTATTTCTGCCAGCAATGCAAAATACAGTTTAAAAAAAAAAAGCGTCACTGTTTGCAACTTACAGTCTGGGTATCCAAGTAAATTGGTGATAGCTTTATAGTTTGTGTTGTCATCATGTCTTCAAATAAATGTGTTTGTATTGAGTCAAGAGGAAAAACAATCTTAAAAGCGCAAAGAGGAAGAAGGTGAGAACTAAGTTGTTGTATGGTCAGTGGAGTTAGTGAAGCCTGGTTCGGTGGTCCTGTTAAGTTCTTTACTGCAGTAAATCCACTAGTTTACCCGTGTCCTTGAAGGCTCTCCAACCTGTGTATAGCACCTCTATTGCAGTATTGTGCACCTTGGTGCCTTTCCTGGGCTGGGCAGAGCAAGACTGTGGGCAACTGGCTCAGAGCTGTGTGCCTGATAAACAGGACAAAGAGTAGCTCTGCTGATCCTGGCCCCTGCCTCCAACCTCACAGGAGCACCTGGCTCAGCCAGTGCTTATTTTAAAAAATAATCTTTTGAGGTACCTGTCCTTCTGTCAAATCTGTTTGCATTTGGCAACATGTGCAAAAATTGCCAAGAGATGGAGGGCAAACTGCCTGGGTGGATGTGAAGTCCTTGGGAAGTGGAGCTGAATTGGCTTCTTGTCCAGCTCACATGTTGGCTTCTCTGTTCTTGCCTCTCCTCCTTGTATTTCAAATAATGCTTGTCTGCTTTTTCAGTTCTTCCAGTTTGGAACTGGGCTCTCAACTGGTTTCACACAGTGCGATTTTCTTCCATCTGTACAGCCATCATTCCTGTATCTGGAGTAATGAACAAAAAATGAAGGAGATTATAATTTTTTCAAGCATTTTTTCCTAAGAAAGTTTCCCTTTTAATTGATTTATTGTGGTGTGCAGGACATTCTTAAACAGCAAAGAATAGACAGTTTCACCCCCTGCTGATTCTTCCTAGGGTGGTTGACTAACAAAATTCATTTCAGCACTGAATGATAACAGCTTTTCTTCAGGATTATTTACTGAGCTAAAAAAAATCTTGCTCCCAGGTGCTAATTTGTCTTTTCCCTAGTGATATTTGCATTTTGGACTGTTGCAGAGCTACTTCCAATTGTATGTAGTACTTGATAATAACTTCTCTCCTATTTCTTCTTATATCATTGATTTCTTGTGACTGGCGTGCCAGGGAGGTCATTAGGGAATGCTGGTGGGTAGCCAACCTGGTTTAGCTTATCTTTAATTTCTTGAATCCTGAGATTCCTTTGTTCCCCTTGTGTCAGAATCCACGTCAGGAGAGGCTTGTAGGTACAGGTAATGTATTTTTTAGGTCAGTTGACATTGCTGTGAAAAAGTAGACAAGCTTCTGGATCAAACATCTTTAGCCTGAAATAAAATCACCATCCTTGAGCTCAGTACAGGTGGAAAGCAATTAATTGCTGTGAGCTCTGCTGCAGTGGGGGGAGGATCTTAAAATCGGTATTTCCTGTGGGGCAGAGAGAGGTTATCTTTGCCATGGAATATGGAGGCATCATAATCTAGGGATGGAGGAAACTAATGTGTAATAAAGCCACTTTCCCTTTTGAGTCAATTATTTAAAATGATTGTGAATTTTTAATTTCCAACCATGTGTTTTCCTAAGTCTTTAGGATCAGGACTGAGAATTTAGAAGTGGATTGATTTCCGCCCCCCCCCCCGTGAAGTGTTCTGGTGGTAAATCATTATTTCTGAGTGTTTGCTGCTAGTCCTGCTGCTTTTCACCTGTGTAGTTGTGGGGAATTCATTCTGGGATTTGATGAATTATGTTAGTCTGGGATATGAGGATTTAGGCTTGAATTTTGATTGCAGTATGAGGCATTTATGGTCACTGGGGAAACATGTCTGCAAGGCTTTTTATTTTTAACTCCAGCATGGTTGCATGTGTCCATTGGAAAAATGTGCTTCTCCTCACAATTCTTTTGTGGTGGTTGGGTTGTTTTACGATTGGAGGGTAAGAGGAAAGTATTTTAAGGTATGCTTTTCCAGTAGAGGTTTTAACTGTAGAACTGACATAAGTCATAGGCTGTGCGATTTGTAATAATCTAGGACGTACAAGCAGCAGCAATGGCTATTGGAGTAAGTTTCAGTGATGTTTATTCAGCTCATTTAAGACGTAGATACATTTTTGTGTAGCAGTGGGGAACTTCCTTGGGGAAAGTGGGAACTTCCTTGGGGGAAGTTCTCTTTAGATCAGAGGAGGAGTGCAAAGATGAGCACCCTTGCAGCACACGCTGTGGTTCTTGATACGCTGCCTAGCCGTTACAGCTTGTTTGAATTTCATGTTGTTGGCTTTGTGACAGTAGGTGTGTTGGGCTGGTGTACAGGAAACTGGTATCAGTGTAGGCTCTGGGAACAGTTTGATAAAGAAGTGTTTGCTTGGTATCACACGTTGGGTGACTTTGAAAGTGTTTGAGTTTTCAGACTACAAAATAGATGTCACCTGTATGTTTGAGAAAAAGGATAGGCTTGGCTATATCTTTAGAATCTCTTTCTTTAAGTAAGCCCATGAGGATTTCAGCATATTTATGGGTCTGTTCCAGTGCTTTCAGTCTGAGGCAGTGTCAGGTTAGGATGGATTGAAGGTATTTAACAGCACATGGATGTTCTTGTAAGTTATTAGGGCAAAATGTGGTATCACAAAATGAGAAATTGGTCATCTGACTTAATACCATTGTTTGTAGCATTGATGGCTTTGATGGGGGGGATGGTTTAAATTGTGTAGTTCAGAGATCCAGTTTAGTTGATCTTGAAGATAACTGACTCACTGAGTAGTAAAGAGGGAAATTCTTTAATGCGTTCTGATGGTTTTTGTTCCATCTATTGTACTTGGATTAAAGACTTGCCAGGCTTGTCGGTCTTGGGGAGCATATAAAAAAGTGCCTGGAGTTAGGGGAATGAGGTTGCTTAGGATACTGGGAAGAGAACTTGAAACAAGTTTTAAGATGAAGAGTAATCAAGTCAGAGTTCCCAGTTTATTTTGCTTATTGTCAGGGTTTGGGATTAGTATAGCTCTTCTTTGGTATCTAGGACATGGTGGGGTTTAAAGCTTGGGTAGTTTTTCCCTAAAAGGATGCAGTTGTGGATTATTTCAGAAGAGGGACTGTAGTGGTGCAAGACATAGGTGAAGGGTGTCTGATTTGATATGGGGTTGGGTTTTCTCAGGAAATTGTTGGCGTCAGGAGGTAAGGTTTGATTCTGTAATTAATATATATTCATATTTCTATATAATGACTTTATTGGCTAACTTCATCTTCTCTGGTCTACATCAGCTACTTTTTTTGGCTCTTGTTCAGTTTTTACAAACTCCTTTTAGGAACTTAGCAGGTATTTGTAATTTAGCTACTCTGGCTAATGGGTAGAGGAAGGACATGGAAATTATTCCCTCTCTGTGGTACACCACTATTTTCTGTCAGTACTCCAGCAGTGTGTCAAGAATTGAGATTCAAAAGATCTGTGCTACTATGAGCTCTTTTCAGAAGTTCTTTTATGCTAAGGCAGATGTGATTTTTTTTTTAAATCATTTACAGAGTTATTTGGACTAAAAATAGTTAACAATTGAAGGAAAACAGCTTTCTTATGATTCTCGTTGAAATTTAAAAAAAATTCCTGCTTAAATGAAAAGCATCAGTGGAACCCCTGTCCGCTTTATGATAGCACAAGTTAAAAGCGGTTACTAAAAGCAAGGGTATTTAGACTGCCTCACTGCAGAAAAATAGCATTATGCTACTTACAGTACTGCCTATTAGATATTTGCTAATCCCTTTATTAAATGCAACCTCTCTTCTAAGGAGCTCAAAACACAAGGGATTTAATAATTTTAAAAAATCCACATACTCACATGCACACAAGACGACTGTATTTGAGTGAAAAAGGAACCTTAGTAAAACAGATGCCAATTAGCTACATCAGGCTGAGGGTTAAGCTGAGTCCCCAACCTGCTTATAGAGAGGCAGTATTACGGGAATCCATAGGGTTTTGTCATATGAGCATTGCTGAAGTCCCTGGACTGGGAAAAACTGTGCTCCAGGGTCTTTCAGTTCCTGGACTGATGACATTGAAAGACTCTTGTGGCCTAAAGCTTTGTAAGGGTTATCTCCAGAGCGAGTATGAATAGTGAGTCGAGGCTTTCAATACCTCAGTCACACCTGGATAATGCCCAGAAGTCTTTGCTGTTTGAGGGACTTCGGTCGTGACATCTTTGTATGGACAAAGGATCCTGACAGGTCTAGCAACTGGGGAATCAATGGAGCTGCTTCTTGAAGCTTGGAGTCCAAGACGTGGTTTTTCGGAATGAGCAGCTTTCAGTGGGGGGAATGCTTTAACATAGTCTTTCAACGCTGCTGTCTTTTGAAGAACCATTATGCCATTGTGTTCTTTTGAGGGTAGGGTAATAAAGGTGCCTATCAGGAAATTGGTAGAATATTAAACTTAAGAGTGATCCTACGCTCACTTCTTGACGCATGGAAGAGTCTCTCTATATTAACCATTAAATATTCTTTCTGTTACCAGCTGCGTGAACTCAGAAGTTATTTTAGTGACCTTATTTTCCTTGAGCCTTTGTGCACATCCCCATAAAGATCATATGAGTACCAGAATTAGTCACTTCCCAGAGTTTTTAATTTGTATGTGACTTCAAAATGCATGTTTTCTTTGATAATCTGGGCAAAATGTTCTGCAGTTCATCTTGGCTTTTCTTTTCTTGGCTTTTTAGAGTTCCATATGAGGGAAAAAAAACCCCAAAGAAACAAATTCCCAAAGAACAAAAACCTGAATCATTCTGAGAGTTTTCCCCTTTATTCCAGTGTTCTGCATGTTAGGCTTTGCTTCTCTTTGTGAAAATTGGTTTTATTGTTGGCCATTTTCCAGATGCACTGAATAATAGAACACCAGATGTCCACTGCTGAGAAAAATTACAGATGAGTAAACACTCTTCTGAGGTAGCATAAAAATCTATTAACACTGCTGCTGGTGTGCATGTAGACTGTCTATGGTTTTGGCCCGTTGTGCTTTGTGCTTTACAGCAATGAAAATCCAAAGCCACATCTAAATGTGTTTGACTACACCAGGGACTCCTGCTTTCCTCTAGATGTGGATTATTTTGCAGGAATAAGCAGTCACTCACTGAAGTGCTTGAGTGTGAATTTAATCACTGGATTTTATTATTATTATTGTCATACATGGATTGAGAATAAAGTCATAGAAACAGATGAAATGGGGGGGGGCGGGTAAGAAGGTATATCAAGAGTCAATCTAGTTCTCACCTCTGGCAGGGACACTTTTACAGAAATGCCATCTTTTCAGACCCAAGGCAAGCTGTGTTCCCAAAGCCTTGTCTGCTTTTTCCCAGGTGTTTCAATCTCCTAAGAATAAGCCTTTTCCACAAATTTTGCTATGTTTGTTGTACCTGACGAGTGTGGCCCCTCTATTTGGGAAAAGAAAAAAAAGTCTTCAGTGGTAGATAATTCACATTTTCTTGGGCAAACTATTGGAGTGCTTCGCTAGTCATTGTCAAGTTTTTCTCAGGGTCTTACCTGAATTTTCCTTGCTGCAGTATAAACCCATTACTTGTCCTTTTCTCATTCTGCAAAAAAAATTATAGAATCATAGAATCATAGAATGTTTAGGGTTGGAAGGGACCACTAGTGGTCATCTAGTCCAACCCCCCTGCAGTGAGCAGGGACACTGCTAACTAGATCAGATTGCTCAGAGCCCCATCCAACCTGGCCTTGAATGTTTCCAGGGATGGGGCCTCCACTACCTCTCTGGGCAACCTGTTCCAGTGTTTTACCACCCTCATTGTAAAAAATTTCTTCCTTACCTCTAGCCTGAACCTACCCTGTTCTAGTTTAAAACCATTTCCCCTTGTCCTAACACAGCTGGCCCTATGAAAAAGACGTTCCCCATCTTTCCTATAGGCCCCCTTTAGGTACTGGAAGGCCGCAATCAGGTCTCCCCGTAGCCTCCTTTTCTCCAGACTGAACAAGCCCAACTCTCTCAGCCTGTCCTCATAGGAGAGGTGCTCCAGCCCTCGGATCATTTTTGTAGCCCTCCTCTGGACCCACTCCAACACTTCCATGTCCTTCTTGTGCTGAGGGCTCCAGAGCTGGACGCAGTACTCCATTGCCTTTGCAGCAGGTTTTATGTATTGAAAAAGAAGTCATCCACCTTCAGTCTTGTCTGTGTCTAGCTGTACTCTCCTGTTGTTTTCCTGTGAATGGGTGTTTCTGAGCCTCCTGGAGCCTTGGCTTTGCCCACTAAAATTAACTATGCAAAACCCTGAGAAGTTTTATGCCATTTTAGTGAGCTGAATTGGCTTACTAAGAAATCAGCCAAACAGGATGGCCCTTTTTTGGGGGAAGCATTTCATGTCTTGGTAACTCAGCTATCTTTTAAAACATTATCCTAAGGTGTGGTGAACACTTATGCTATCTATAGTTCTCATTCATTGCTCAGTCTTTTGTTTGGGAGGATGATTCCGCAGTTTCTATGATAGGCAAAATCTCTCTTGACTTGAAATTTGTCCCATGGGCTCTTTTGTGATGCTTAATGCTCTTGCATATTTTTAAAAGATGAGTGAGTTTTTCTTCACAAGACTCCTTCTGAGTCTTGGAAATACAAGTTCAGAGAGGCAGATGACTTCATGGATCCATCTATTCATGCTCACAATTTGAGGGTAGTAGAACCTAATTTTCTAGAGCCCTTCCTATTATTTATATTTCATGTTCAAAGCAGGTAGGTAGGAGGCTGGTAGAGTGCTGATGTTATCCTAATGGACAGACGGCAAAGAGCAAGCTGTTAATTTAGCCCTTAATCATCCAGTTATTGGACTAGAATTAGAACTCAGTGCCTTAACTCTTAGTCTTGTGCAATCAGACCATAATTATTTGCCTTATGAGTGATGGAGTGGCTGTAGCCCCCAGTAATCTCAGTCACAGTTGTGAATGCTCAGTGCTGCAGAAAATCGGGTCAAGTGTCTCACTGGGTGTCCGAAGAGTGAGGAGCAGTTATGTCTGAAGAGCCTGTAAGAATAACAAAGGGAAAGCAAGCTTGTTTTTACATGCTCAGTCCATCGAATTTATTTTTATTTAAAAAAAAAATTACAAATTCAAAAGGATAACATTTCTGTTCTTGAGCAAGCCCTAGCTATACGCAATGGTTTGCCACAAAGCATTTGATTAATATCTTTACTATGAGCCATCCTAGACATTATCAGAAAGCAGTATATGACAATATCTTAAACTATTGAAGTAAACATTGGAGATGATCAAACAAAATTGTTTGAGCGATGTGTGACATTTGAATCAACTGCACTATTATGACCATGGTTAGAAGATTGTATCAGCTTTCCTGTGTAATCTTAGTGTCAGTGCCTCGTCACAGACATGCACAGTACAGGAATTAGCTGCTACCTTCTGAAAATAGTAGCAGAAGATACAGAAAAACTGATTGGTTTTGGCAGCTCACACATTTTTAGACACCGAAAACTAAGTATGGAAATGTGATAGTAGACTTAATGCTTGGAGGTTTTTGTCATTTAAGAATTTTATTCCCAGCTCGGCAAGAAGTGATTTGCGTAACCTTTCAGTGTGAGGTCTTGCATTCATAATTGTGAAGAGCACAGAATAATATTGCACACTAGAAAGTGAGACTTCAGACTGTTTTTCTGGCTGACTGGGCAGGACCTTTCTAGGTGAGAGCATTTGGTGAGAGGAAGCAGCAACAGCTGTTTTGCCTGTAGAGTCAGTTCTATGTGTTGGTGCAACTGTAGAGTGCGACTGAGGGGACAATGAAATTGGAGGCAAGGTTAAATGGACAGCTAGGGCTCACCACGTGGTAATTCTTGTTTGCACATGTATGTGTAACACATCTGGAAATACCTTTAAAGAAAGGAAAAAAAAAGAAACTTTAGTCAGTGATAATGGACATCTACTAAATGCTTTAATTTTGTGTACAGTCTCGCTTTGTTGTTCTTGGCCTCACATTTTTCTTGTATTATACACATTATCTCTGAGAGCTCGCTTCCCTTTTTAGCTTTATGTATTAATATCTTACTGACATTTTCTGAGGAAAAAAGACTTGTCCATCCTCAGCTTGCTGTTCCAATAACTCCATCCTTCTGAAAGACCCCTAGTCAGACCATATGCCACATTGTTCAAAATTGTCCCTTCATTGCCAAACAAAACATGTCTGTGTCTCTCTTGTACTGGGGAGCCTGGCACCGGATGCAGCAGTGCTCCAAATATGTCTCATCAGCTCTGAGTAGAGGGGAAGGAGAAGCCCAGGAGATGCTGTTGGCCTTTGCAGCAAGGGCGCCTTGCTTGCTCATGTTCAAGTTGTCCACCAAGATTCTTGGACCTCTTTTGGAAAAGCTGCTTTCCAGAGGGTGGGTTCCAAACCTGTGCATGGGGTTATGCCTCACAGGTGCAGGACTGTGTGGTTCTCTTTCTTGAACTTCATGCGATTCCTGTTTGTCCATTGCTCCAGCCTGTCCAGGTCCCTCTGGATGGCAGCACAAGCAGCTGGTGTATCAACCAACTCTCCCAGTTTTTTTCTTTTGTTGTTGATGTGCTTTTGCAGGTTGGGAACTGCAGGTCTTACTGGGTATTAAATGAATAGCAACAGCAGACACACACATTTAGGAGGGGGATGTGGAGTAATAATAGTATGTCCAGTGTCCTTTTGAAGACTGTAGGAAACGAAGCGTCGCCATGCTGCACTAGCCTAGTTGTTCCTAATAATGCCTCCTTCTGTCATGGTTAGACCGGATTAAGAATATGGCACACCACGTATCAGCGGAGCTTGCTATGTACTTGAAGTATTGAAGGAACTCACTAGTGCTTAGTGCTATTTTTTTCTATCACCTGGACTTTCAGTCTTGGTTTAAATACTTACCAGAATGTGATAATGTGGAATTTAGATTCTGTGTAGAACTTAAATGAAATTACCCTAAAGATAGGCTAAATAAGCACTATGCCTTGTTTGGCCTTAAATGATGCTATGTATTTTCAGAATTGGAGCTGGAAGAGGTGGTTTAATTTGGCTTTCAGTTCAAGTGGCTGCAGGGTCAACATGAATTAATTTGTTTCAAGTTCCAAACCTGTAGCAGAAATAAAGCTTCTGCTTACGGAAAAGCATATTCCAAAGCAAAAACTCCTGAGTTATGAAGAACACATCACAGCATTTGGTAAATCTGTTACAGGGGTAGTTCCTGATGACTGTTTTTCTCATTCTGCAGGATTTAGAATTTACACTTTCAATTTTTAAATGTTAATTTCACTTTGCAGATGGGATAACAGCACAGGAAGGATTTAAGTGATGTGCCCAAGGGTGTGCATGGGGTTGGATAAAGCAGTAAAAGGCTAGAAATTACCTGGCTGGCTGTGAGATCTTCTTTTCTCTCTCACCTTGTTGATCAAAGCTTTTGGAGCTCTGTCTTGGTGTGCAATGTGCTACCTTCTGACAGAACTGTCGTTTGCTGATGCAGGCCTTTTCCTAGCTGCCAAACGCAGCTGTTGGGCAAGAATATTGAGGGGACAAATCTTGTCTCTAAACCGAATACAAAAAACTTCAGTTTTACATGTCTTGTTTTATGGTGCTGTGCAGTGGCATGACACACCATTGTGTATTATAGCTTCTGGTCTGCACAAGCGGTACATTTGTAGTTCTCGAATGTCCTTTGGGCCTTAAGGGGATGGAGAAGTGTACTGCTTTATCAGTTTTCAACTTGCGAGAAAAGACATAACAGGGAGCACTGAGGGAGAAGGCAAAGTAATTTTTAAAGGGAAAATGAAGTTATGGCATACAGGCATTACTGATTCAGTAGCCAAAGGTATTGCTTTGTTAGTGTGAGCCATTGTTTGAATACATTTTGTACTTGGATGGGACAAAGTCACTTGGTCAATGAGGAAAGGCTTTTGAGTGGGAGTCTGTCAAATGCCAGATATCTTGTATTTTGGTTGTCTTATAGGCAGTGGGATTAATAATGGTGTAACGCTTACTGCTAAACTTAGTAGTTGGGTTTTTTGTTTGAAGTTTTGGTTTTGGCTTTATAACATGTAGGTACATAGTTTACAGTAAGGTTAGTTGAACTCCATTTGGTTGTTGCTACCAGATAATTGCTTGGAACAACTCTGTCAGGTTTCAGGGTTCATTTCAATCTTTTCATTTGTTTGCTTGTTGTTTGTCTAAAATGGGTAGATTGCTTCAGCACCAGAGAGGCAAATGATCTAAAGACTGCAAAAAATACAGGGAGCTATATGTTAGTGGAAACTACAGCAAATATTGATGGAATGCATGTATCAGATTTATTGTTGTAAAATTGTAGAGCCTTTTTAAAGCTAAGCTCATTATGAGATATTTATTAAGGAGCAATTAACATAAAATTGACAACTTACTAGAAAAGGTGCATTTTTTTTAAGAAGCAGTTTTATATAATGGTCATTATGTCTACCCTGGTTATTGTGCATGGTTAAAAAAATAGAAGCAAAAAAGAAACACTGACTTGCTTTCCCATTGTATGTTTCAGCTGAATGGTCTCTTCTACTGCCTGCTTTATATTCTTCTATAGGTCATTTTAACTATGCTGGCATAAATTTGTCATCTTAAAAATAAATGTGCAGTTTTAAAAAGCTGCAAACATGCTAAGGTCATTAAAATGGGGATTGAATGAAAACACCAGATTTTTTAAACTCCTGAAACAGAAGCAGTTGACACAAGTTAAAGGACTTGTTTAGCTATATTGTGTTTATTGTAGTATGAATAACTCAAAATGCAAAAGTATAAAGCGTTCCTCCCCTTGCTCTTCTCTTCCCCAGGAGAAAGGTGACAAAATGGGAATCTGTCTCAAGCTTTCAGGGTTTTTTATCAATGCCTTAATTCTGAGGCTGAAAAGGACAGAAAAGAGGAGAGGTTGATTTTTCTTTTTTGTAAAAACATAATCTTTAAGAAACAGGTGTTTCTTTTATTAAAAACAAAAAAATGTAAAGGTTTTCATTTGTGTAGTCCATAAGGATCAATGATTTTTCCACAGTTGTCGAACTTAATTGCACAACTAAATTGAGAATTCTGTTCCAAGCACATAAAGCTTTTCATTAGTCACTATAGTGACTTATTTCCAAACTAAGCTGAAGCAACATGGGTGATAATTTAAGACTGAACTTTAGAAGCAAATGGTGGGGTTTCTTTGAGCTTAGGGGAATATTACTATTGAGGGAAGCTGCAAGGCAGTTATTCCAAGATCATTAAGGGTTTCCTAACTTCAGCTGAGTGTCTAGGTTGAGGAGGAAAGAATTAGCATCCAGACCATAATAGCCAGCAGGACTGTACTGGATGCAGGTGATGGATACAGATGACTTAGGTTGTATAATGGGCAAGCATTATTCCATGCAATGCAAGACTCTACTTCTGGTCAGTCCCACAAATGGGCAGGATTTTGCCTTTTCTTCTTGGGCTTCTGCCTCCTGAGCTGTTTATTTTCCAGCTCATCAGCCTTGACAGTTCTTCTATTTTAGCTCTCTTTGGCTTAACCCTTATTAAGTACCTTTATTAACACAAGGCTGTAGAAGGGCAACTTTGTCTCTTCTAGATGGTCCAGTTTGGACCTAACCACATACAGATGGAATTTTTTCTGGCACTGTTTTGCAGTTTCCTGTTTAGCACAGGAACTTTGAGAAAATACCACAGGACCTTGTCGTTCCCTGTGTGTAAGGTTGTCTGCCATTACCACTGTGTCAAGGGTGTGGGTCCAGCTTCCTTGGTCCTTCAGTTGCTTCTGAATGAAACAGCTCCCTGTTCTCTTTCTGGCTCGTCATACCCTTCACTCCATACCTTCTTTTAGGCCAGAACTTTTCTTTTAAACATTATCTCTGAGCACGTATGTTTTTCCCTATGTGTGAAAGCACTTCCCTAGAGGAGTTGTATACTGCTGGTTACTATATCCAAGCACGCACAGCACAACAGTTGTGAAGGGTGACAACCAGGTTAAAAAAGAAAATTAAAAAAAAAAGAAATTCCATGTAACAGCTGTGCAGGAGGCCTTAAACATCTGTGGAAAATATCTTGCATGAAATGCACATAAATTTTCTTGAACTTCTTTTGAAAGCTATGTGAGTGCATGTGTGCTTGTGTGTGTACAAAACCCCCGTACTTTTTAAACAAAGAGGAGGTATTGTACAAAATGTGTACATCTAATTGTCATGTCAGGAGGAAAAAAATATTTATAGAAACTTAATCAAAAGCTTTCTTCTTCTACTTTAGGATTTCATTAAATATTCTTCTTATGTTATACCTACATAGTAGTATTTTCTGACCACCAGCGTGCATGTTGTTCTGATTGTAGTTAACCTATCTGTTTCAGAAATCTGAATAGTCCCTTTTTTTCTTCGTATAGGAAGTCAGTTCAAAACTTAATTCAGTCTGATGCTATGTTTGCTTATAATAATTTCTTAAAAGTGCCTGAAATGGTCACTTGATGTTGTTGAAACGGGCATGTCATTCCCCTCTTAAAAGTAATCACATCCTTTAAGATGTAGTGTCTCTAGTGCAGAAACATTGTTCTGGACACAAGGTATGGAAATAGCACAAATAGCATATCGCGTAACATTTTTGTGCTTGAAGAAGTCGGACTGTTTGTCTCTTATGGTGAAACTGGAGAGCTTTTACACCAACCTGGCTGTACTGGCCATGGAAAATGACCCCCTTTAAACAGTTAGTGCTGGAGTGGTAACTTTCATTTCAAACAAACTTCTCTTTCCTGAACATTTGTGTTGCAACAAGGTGGCTTTTTAATGATACAGTAGAAGAAATGGCCAACATGATGGCAGTGTATATGAAAAATTTAAATTTGGCAATGAGACACTGTAAGTAAAACTGTTGTTAGGACAAAGTGGTAAGTACTGGAAGAACTAGTATGCATCTGTGAGTCTAACTGGAACTGTAATAACCAGAGGCAAAAAGTCTGTTCATGCTGTACAGCCATGGTTTTGGTAAATAAACAGATGTGCATACATTAGGATGGAAAATAATACTTTACATGTTGTGCTGTTTTGCTTACACTGGTGCATTTTTATTTATATACTGTGGTGCTTGTCACATTACCTCTTTCTGGCTTGATTTTTCTGCTGCCTTGTGCAAAGCTACTAGAGAACATAAACTTATTTGAGAAGAAATTAAATATTTAAATAAGAGATTTAAAATATTCTATGTTTACAAAATGTGCAGTTAAGTCCCTGTTATTTATTACTGCTCCTCAGCTGCAGTGCTCCGTGCAGCTATTTTTATTACCCCAGGATCTGTAAAAGTGGAGAATGAAACAAATAATTTTAGTTTTTCCAGAACTTGAGTTTTCTGGAAGAATAGGATGGCAGTTCTATGTTTTATTACATTAAAGATTAGTGCATCTGTCACACTGTGCAATTATTTAATGGTAAAGTCATGTCTGCTGTTGTTAGTCAATTCATTGATTAGTCTTTTGGATAGAGAGATTTTACTACTGGGTGCAGTGGTACCACAGATGCAGTCTAGTTTACTATTTAAACTTACAACTTTGGTTTCATCAGGTTAAAAATACCTTCTATTGCAGTTGGAGAACCTGCGTAGCTCCTGACTACTCTTCTGTAAAATTCAGTCACATAAAACTGTGAGCCAGTTTGTCTAATTTGAATAGGTGTTGAAAAGACTTCTGTGGGTTTTAGGTGCAGAGATTTTGTCTTGATTTGAAACTAGAAAAGACTGTTTCTCATGAAACTAAACTTTTTTCTTGCAAGTTTAGTCTACCGTGTGACCAGATTCCTTAAAATAAACATATAAGTATAAGCAGTCAAAGAATGTGATGATCCAGATTTATTTATTTAATTTTTTTCAGAGTTCTGCTGGTGGTTTTATATCAGATTTACTGTAAACTAATAGGGAGGTAATGGAAAATACTTTATGTAATTAAAAACAAAAAGTAAAGTTGCCTAAACAGAATTGTAAAAACTGAATGCAATAATATGATTAAGCTGTCCTGGGGCATCCATTCAAAATTTCATGTGGTTTGATAGTGATGATACTTCAAAATTGACCATTTTTGTTTACAGTGGGTTTTTATTCAATGTATGACTCTTTTGGGAATCAAAACTAACAGTTTTTTTTTTCCTCTTTTTTGCAGACTGGACTTTGACATTCTTTTCATGAAAGGGGTTTCCAAGTAGTTGATTTATAATAACTTTGAGAAGAAGTTCTATGTAGCTCTTACTTTCAAGAGCGCTGCAAAAATGATTACTTCAGATTTGCCAGTACTACAGTGAGTATATGTTTCTCTCTGTATTTGAGATCTTCAGTGTTACCAAGGTAGAAATAAACAGAGAAGTGATCGTGAGGATAAAACACAAGCCTGAGAGAAGTGCAGATTCGTGTGACTGTTCCAGGCTTCCTGTGTTGTCCTATGCTGAATAACTGTGTAAAAAATGAAACACATCTAAAAGATATTTATTTGTTTGTATGGAGATTTACCTTTGCAGTGAAAAGCAGAACAGTGTCTTTGCTACTTTTATGCTTCTGAGTGTTGTGAGATTTCAGAAACTTGAATTGGTTTTAGTCATAACTGACCATATTTGTGTATTCCAGTTGGGTGTTCTTTCTTACGAGCTGTATTTATTGTGCAAAAAGCCTTTGGCCCCTGCAATTGAAGAGAGCAAGTGGTGTTAGCATGTTTTGATTTCATTGGGAAATAAGAGCGGCTTATACAAATGGGAGCATCACTGTACCTGGATAAAGTGAACTGTTGGGAAGAACAGAGTGGAAGTCTGAGGGGAGTTAAAGAGGAAATCAAGTAGAATTAAGAAGGGAATTTTACAACCAGGAACAAAATGGAGCGTTGATGTGTTGGGTTGACCTTGGCTGGCTGCCAGACGCCCGCTCAGCCTCAACAGGACAGGGGGAGAAAGAAAGATAAAAAAACCTCATGGGGCAAGATAAAGACAGGGAAATCGCTCACCAGTTACCCTTGGGGTAAAACAGACTCGACTTGGGGGGAAAAAAATCATTTATTTTATTGCCAGTTGAGTAAGATTTGGCTGATTTTGAGAAACAAAGACACAAACCGGTTGCCTCTGCCCACTGCCCTTTTCCCTGGATGAACCTCACCTCTTGGTTCCCGACTCCTCCACTCGCACCCGCAGCGTGGGGTCTTCCGGGGGCTGCGGCGTGGGCTCCCCGGGGGCCGCTGGCAGCACCTTCTCCCTCCTCCTGCTGCTCGCAGGGCCGCTCCTTCGCCTCTCCCGGCATTTGGCCCTTTCTGCAGTCGCTCTCCCTCAGGGGCACGGCCGGCTCCTCTGGGGCTGTTGGAACCGGGCGGAACGGGCTGTGTCCGGCTCGGGGCAGGCCCTGGCCTCTCCTCACAGAGCCCGCGCTGCGGCCGCCCCGTTGCGCCGCCTTGCCGGGCAGACCGAACGCATTCGGTAGTTATCGAATGTTAAGTTTGTTTGCCGGGAACGAACATATGAAAGTAGGAATTATTGCAGGGTGTAAAAGAGCCTCAGTTTACCAAGGCTGAGTGGTGTTCCAAAACTAAGATTTCCAGTGCCTTTATTTAAGAAACTGAATGCTTGGATAATTGTAAAGTTATTTGTCTGACCATAATAATAACATGCTCTGCATTACAATTTTTTCTTATATTTTCAAAACCTCTTCAAAAAAAAAAAAAAAGGTTAAATTGTGCTGTGGGTGAGGATGTGGCTGAAGACAGGGAAGCCCCTGCTGAGTGGCACTGAGGGGGGAGTGTCAGCCGGGGGGCGGTTCTGCTTAGCTTGGGGGGTCGTTGTGGAAAAAGTTTTACTCAGTTCCTATTTTCCTGGATGTGCCCCATTCAAGAAGTGAGAATGTGCTTGTGAATTGTGCCAAAGACAAAAAGCTGGGAGTTTCTGTCACGGCAATGGTAGGAAAGGGATATTCCCGTTCCCAGTTCAAGAAGCTAGATGGCCTTAAGAACTGAACGAAATATCGTAGAGTTTAGGGTTAAAAAGTGCATATTTGGTAACTCTGCACACCAGCTGAAAAACATGAGGGACGTTAAAGATATTGGCATATTCTTTAATCAGAAGATGATTGTGAGCCACCAATATTATGCAACATTAAAAATATCAAAGGAAACATTTATGGTTTTTTTTCCGGCAGGGCTGGGAATCATTTAATGTCACTATGCGAAGTGTTGGTGAGATATCATCATCAGTAACACATACAGTTTTGGTTGCTCATAAACAAGAGGAGATCCTTCTTTTTATAAAAAAATCAGCAGGATTTGCATGTAAAGGTTTTGAGACTCTCCTGAGGGCTCAAAACATTAAGTCTGGCATGGACAAGTTGTCAGAGAGAAACTGCTAATTCAGTAGGTCCCAACCAGACTTTTATCAGAAAGGAGTCTGGCTAAGGGTGAGAAAACCTGAAGCAATCTTTGGTTTAGGGGTGTTAGCCTCGCATGTTCAGATTTGGGAAGCCACAGTCTGGTTCCACACAGAGAAAGCCAAGGCTTCTTTCTAGCTCTTAAATAAGCAGCTTTGAAGGATTATTGTAATCTACTGTTCCTATGCTTTATTTCTACTTTTTCATAACATTTTCTAATCTTTTCGGCTACATCCTTTAAACAAAGGGTCCTAAAGTCAATTTGATAATTGCAGTTTGCTTAGGACTATATCAAATATTCCCTCCCAAATCCTTCTCTGTTGGGGGAACATGAAAGGAGAAATCTTTAATCTTTCTGGATTTGTAGAAGTGGTTTCAGAATGCAGTGAAGACAGGATTTCACTTATTGGCGCTTCAGATGTAGGGGAAAAAAACTTCTGGTGTATCTGACCTGGGTGACTGACTGTTATGAGTCTTCTGTCTCAGTGGGGTGACTCACATTTGCTGTGAGGCATGTTCCTCATCAGATTTCGAAGATCAACCATGAGAACTGATTCATCCATGATTCATGAGCCTGTGCATTTAGCCATTTTTCTTCATGAATGTTTTTTTTTTTACAAGGCTGAGTCTGGTGGTAGCAATTACTGAATTTATCTCTGCCAGAACCTTGAGCCACCTTGGCAATACCAATAAAAGCTTATAGAAGCATTTTTATTTACAAAACCTGATACATGACCGTAGGCTTTTGGTGTGGTGTGTTTTTAAGGGGGGTGATGGTGGTATAAGCTCTTATAGCTAGGGTACAAGGCAGGTAAATTTGGTTTTGATTTATTTTGCAGAGATGTGAAATTTACTGTGTCTACGGAAATGTGTTCTTCAGAAGTATGACACGGTAAAGGGCTGCCCAGTTATCTGTTAATTCTTAATTACCATAATGTTAGTTTCAACACCTCATTACTATAACTTTGGAATAATATCTCGAGTTTTTAGGAGGGATCCTGGAGTTAGTGCCATTTTTCTAGGATGCTTTAGCCACCACAGAAACCAGAAAGAAAAGCAGAGTAACTCCTAAAAAGGGCTATCACTTGTCTGCTTTACTCTGCCCACCCCAATCTTGTAGGTCTACCATGCTCTGCCAAATTCTCTTAATGTCTCTATCACAGTCACAGGTGTCTTGGAGAGGAAAGGTTTAGCCTTAAGCACTGCCACCTCACCTCTTCTTAGATGAGGCAGGTCTCCTTAGGCCCAGATTATTTTCCCTCCCAACAGCTTCAGGAAAGATAAATTGTGACTGAGCCTAAGTTTTCCCCTCAGGTGACTAGTCACACACACGTAAAATAGAGATAGGGTAGTTCTGGTCTATTAAGATGTGGATGACTGCCACCAGATAAATTACTTCCTAGCAGTTCTGCAAGATGTGTGGGGAACGAGGGAGATGGATGCTAGCCAGATGCTCTTCTCAATGAGTGTTAAAAACCTGACAGAACTGCAGGCAGTTAAGAGACGCTTTACTCCTCCTCTGAGTTTAGAAATAAGAAGAAAAGCTGCATGTGTGTCTGTACCCAGAGCAGCTGTAAGGCCTTGACAGAAGCAAGAAGCACTACTTCCCAAACTGAAGGGGCTCATGGCTGCAGTGGAAGGGCCTTTTTGTGCAGCAGTTGCATGAGTCAGAATTCCCTGCTGCTTGAAATGATGTTTATTTTAATGTTAAATCAGCCAAGGATTGTAGGTTGTCCTTGATACTGTCTCCCTACTCCAAATAATGTGAGTATTGAAGGGAACTTACTTTATGATATTTTCCCTTTATTCCTTACATACTTAGATTCTTTGCTGGAGGAAATATCTCTGCTACACATACTGTTAGGGTGAGATTCATCTTGTTCAATTTTAGACATTTGTATTTGAGCTGCTTGTCTAAATCACCTTACCATCAATAGAGAGAAAAGAACATTTATTAAATAAAAATTGTCTGACCAATTTTGGACACTGACCTTAACATGAGGTATGTTTAAGATTTAAGATTTTCTGTTTTCTGCATTGTATATGCCTAAAATTTAGATTAGATGAATCTCCCCCTTAGTACTGATTTATTGAGCCTTTCCCAAAAGGCTTCCAGCAAACCAGAGAAATTTTACCACAAAAATATCAGAGAAGCATCATTATTAGGTTTAAGACAAAGAAGAGAAGGTAGTTAATCATTTAAACGTTCCTTCCATATGCAGTGTTCCAAAGCAGTCAAAATTTCCAGAACTAAATACACAAATCTCAGTAGGTTTTGCTGGACCCAGACAGAAGCTGTAGTAAAGTCAAGTTCTCTCTGGACTAGATGCATGCAGAATAATAGTACAGTTTAATATATTTATATAGCTCCAGTGTTTCAAGGGAAGCGTTTGAACCATTTGCCTAGGAGGACTGCTGAATCTGGTTTTAATAGAGAAAAATCTTTATCCTGATGGTATTAGGGGTGCGGTTTTGTCAGCCAGAAAAGCTACAGCATTTTGCCAGGAGCGGGGGTATTGCTTAGACCACACCATGCCTAAATTTTTTCCATTAAGGATCTGTGTAGATCAGGGAAGCTTATTTTTTCTACAGAGAGGAAGAGAGAATGGCTTTAATTTCTCTACAGCAATAGAAGGCAGCAGATATTTTTATGGGGTTCTTTCTGTGTTCAAAAGTTATTTAAAAAAACCCCAACTTCGCCTTGTGAGGCAATGCACATTTTTGTCAAATTGAGTTGCAATGCAATGGCTGGTCTTTGACTAAAGGCTGGATACGTCCATCCACATAGGCATTGTTTTCAGCTCTATTCACTATGTTGCTTTTCACCAGCGTGGCCCTATTTTACCAAATAATTTTTAACTATGTTTGGGGTTTCTTTTATTTGGTTTTGGGCTTTGTACAGTTGTGGTGGTTTGTTAGTTTTGTGGTGTTTTGTTTTTTTTTTTTCCCCAATTCATAACTTGATATTGAGTTTTTCAACTTCCATGTGTTATGAAGAAGAAAAGCTACTTGTCTTTGATTTTTATCATGACAAAGCTGCATTTTCAGTATTTTGTAGCAGTACTGTTTTACAAGCATGTCATTTGGGAACTCAGATGTACTCAAATACCGTTTTTTAATCTGAGGTGCCTGGTTTTCTGGGGTGTGTATAGTATTTAGAGATAATTCAGTGAAGTTGCTTTCAGGAAAGGAGACTCATATGTTCTATTGCATTCCAGCTTTTGTAAAGGATTCTGTGAACCCCTCAGTGGTTTTGTGCTTGCAAATTGGAAAACATTGGAAAATGATATCTTAACATTAGAAATTCATCTTAGTTCTGCAGAATTATTTGGGTTAGAGCAGACCTAGAACAATAGAGTAATTTCAGAAAAGAGAAGTATCAGAACATTCTTGATTCTGATACAATGATGATTGTATCTTTCTGCATTACTAAATAGCTTTCTTGGTGATACAGCAAATTTGTGAAGTATTCCTGATTCGTAAAACAAATTTAAAAAATAAAACCCTAGGCAGTGTGGAAGATCTGTATAGAACTTGGCTTGCTGAAGTTTCTGTTTCTGTAAACCAGATCACTAATGCTGCCTCTTATGTTTGAGGCTGTATAAAATAATGGAATAGGTCTGATTTTCACCTTCCCCCTTGCACAAGTTTTACAGCAATTTAACTCCTTTCACTTCAAGGGAATATTGGGTTTAAAGAAATCTCTGATTAGAGCTAGACTTGACCCATCTTTAAGTAATCTAGGACGTTATTACAGTTGCTTTTTCATTTACAGAGCTCTCATGCACTGGTCATCTTGCAAACTAAAAATAAAGCACATGAGTAACAGGTATGGTTTTGCTTGTGGGCCCTACTTGGGCAAAATCTAATGCCTCAGAATATCAATTATAAGCTGAGTTTCTTCAAGCAGCCAGGTCTGTTTTGAAGGTAGAGAAGTACCTGTGCACCTGGCGAGGGGGGATGGGACAGAAATTGGGGTGATGTTTTTTCCCTACTTGGTGTGGTCTTAAGTCTAATCAGGAATGATTGACAAATGATACTATGGGCTTTTCTGCTAGTAGTTGTTGAGCAATGTCAAGGTTTTTTTGATTGTACAAGTGAAAACGTTTTTCTAACTGCAAGAATTGTCAATGTCTTCAGATCAAAGTGAGTTTTCTGGTTTGTGCCTCATGGTCAGTGTTAATCCTCTCGTTATTAACAGCTGCACAATACCATTGTCTTCAAATGTGACTAAAACCGTGATGTAACCTGAGTGGGAACTTGGTAACTGTTCTAATGATGTGATAGCTGGACTCCAGTTTGCTTTCTCACAGCCTTGAAAACAGCTCAGAAGTAGTTACTAAAAGTAGAAGAAAGCTGATACTAGTGAATACATTGTGGGATGGATATGTTGAGAATGTGCTGTTTAATGTACCCATTTTTTTGAAGTGTAATGTGGTTTCAGAAGAAGCTGTTAATTTAAATAACTTCTAGTCTATAAAATAACATTTCTGCCCATAAAAAGGTAAGGCTTTTTGCCATTGTTAAATGCTTAGTTCCTTAGTTTGCAGAATAAATGTGGCAAGCCTTTTAATGCTGACCTTTTTTTTTTTTTTTTTTTTTCCCCCCCCCCCCCCCCCCCCCCCCCGGCTTAGAACTAAATATTTAATCAGTCAGTTATAGATTACTTGTTGATTTCAAATCATTTTAATTTATCTAGTGTTTTTCCCCCCCTAGGGATTCTACAAATGAAACTACTGCACATTCAGATGCTGGCAGTGAGCTTGAAGAAGCAGAAGTCAAAGGAAAAAGAAAAAGGGGCCGTCCTGGCAGGCCTCCAGTATGTGTAATTTAGTTTTGTTTTGTTATGCATCTATTTAAAATTGACTGCAAACTGTTTTTCATCTAATCATCTTGTGGTCACATAAATAGGCTTTTAATGAGCCCTGTGTCAAACTTCGTGAAGATTTGTAGTGTGAAGTATTTATCAGATTGATATACAAACAATGTTTGGAGCATTTTAAAAGGGATGTAAAAATGAGCTCATAATAGCTATTACTTTTTCTTCTGCTAGCTACTTACATGAACATTACAATTTTGTTGTTGTTGTCATATTACAACATTCTTCCAGCCATGAGAATAATCTCAGTAAGCATGACCACTTTCTGTTTTGAAAGGTGTAATGAATTTTAAGTGACAAATGACATTTGAGCCATCCTTTTAGTAACTGATAATCTCTTAATGTGAATGGAAGAGTTGCAGCATAGTATTAACTTAAATGCCTCGGAAGATCTATTAATGCATCTTAAAAATTCATGTAATTGACATGCGCTGTGTCCTATGTATAGATGGGAAGCTTCAACCTGTTCTCTAGCATAGTGCAATAGACAAAATGGCTGTCTGCTGTGTAAGATTTGCTGTTCTTCAGTAGTCTTTGTCCATTACTGGCCCATGAATGGGAATGCACAGAAACAATTCTCTATTACACATAGTATTTAAGGAGGCTTTCTATTATATTTTCAGTTATTTCATAAAATAGCCAATTTATTAGAAAATACAGAAAAAGTTCTGTGTGTCTTGTTGTCCTTCCTTTTAGTTCAAGGTCATCAGATGTTCTTTTGATTATATCACTTGAAGTACACACTGTGGAAAATAAGGGTTTTGGTGGGAACTTCTGTGTGTTTGTTATGAATGGTTTTGATTCTTCTCACAGTGTTTGTCTATGAGCACACCCCCAGTATGAATGTATTATATATAGCACTAGTAGATTGATTTTTTTTTTTTTTTTTTTTTTTTTTATGCTAAGACCTTCCACTCTTAACTCGTTAAGCATGGATTAGCGAGGCTGTAAAAATGGACAGAACCATATGTTCCTCTCAATCATGCTGGCCAAACTGGAGCAAACTCTTGCTTAGTGTTGGTTTTCAATTTGCATCACAGTTTCTGGACTTACTTTGGGAGACAACATTTTAAATGCTGGGCTTTTCTGGGCACATTGTCTTCCTTTTTGAAAGCTTTTGAACAGTGTTTCCTGTGATGGCATATATTCTTCATCACGTGGATAGATTTGCTCACAAACATGGAGCTTCTTCACAGGAAGCTTTAAAGAAGCATGTAAAGATAACAGATCATCTGTTTATATAGCTTGTAAGCAAAGGGCAAAACCAGAAATTATCTTAAGAATATCTCATGAGTAAATCAATGAGTTTTTGCAGATTTAGTAAAAAAAACCAAAAACAACAGAGGATAGTGCCACCTGACTGCAAACCCAGAAGGTTGTCAGAGTGTAGGGATTTAAGTTAAAGCAACACTAGTGGTATTTTGTGCCCGCCACACATTCACTGGAGAGGAAAGGTGAATATCACAAAAGGAGTTTCTCATCCCTCTGAGCTGCTTAGTAGTTCCTACGAGAATATTCGCTGAAGCACTCTACTGGTCCTGCTATCAAGTTTCTACAGGAGCAATTGCTCATTCTGTTTAGAACAACTCCAGGCTCATGAAGTGTACGTGATTGTAAAGTGATGAACATACAGAAGCAGCAGCTGTTGCCTCATACATAAAATGATGGGCGGTAAGCTGACTTTTGCTGCTAAGGAGCAAGACTTCAGGGTTATCAGGGATGATTCATCATGCATTAATGAAAGCATCATCTTAATGCTCAATAGGGGTCAAAAAAGCCAAATCCAGTCTTTAAACTCTGAGGAAGAGAATAGAGAATAAAACAAATACTGTGTCTTTCATAAAACTGGGGTTTGTCAAAATTTGGAGTACTTTGCACAATTCTAGTTTTTCTTGCCCTCTCTAATCTCTGACCCAAAATCTCAAGAAAGGGTATATTAGGACTGGAAGAGGTTCAGAGAAGAGAGGCAATGGTGGTCAATCATGGAATTGGGCTGGGAGGTCTCAGGAGGTCTCATTGCAACTTTCTGCTCAGAGCAGGGTCAGCTTTGGGATCAGACCATGTTGCTTGGGGCTTTTCCAGTCTGGTCTTGAAAACCACCAAGGCTGGAGACTGCATAGTCTCTCTCACTGACCTTTTTCATTTCATTTTGTGAAAAATTTCTCCCTCTCTTTCTTCAGTTCATGACTACTGTCAGTTTTTCTCCCACTATATGCCGTTGCAAAAAGCCTCACAGAGGAGTGTCCCTGGCCCCCTGACCATGTTGGTAGCCCTCTGCTGAACTTGTTCTACTTTATCAATGTTTCTCTTGCATTGAGAGGGCCAAAACTAGACACAGATCTGGGCTAAGAAGTGCTGAGTAAAAGGGTATAATCACTCTCCTTGGTGTACTGCTATATTCCTGTTTGTACAGCCCAGGGTGCTGATGACCTTTGTTGCTCAGGCACTGTCTCATGTCCAGTTTGCTGTCTTCTAAGGTCCTGAGATCCTTTTCCATAGAGTTGTTCTCTGAGCAGCTGGTGTCCAGCCTGTGTTGGTGCAGGGATTTATTCCTCTGCCAGGGGCAGGTCTTTGCATTTGTCCATGTTGAATTTTGAGTGCACTGTTAGCCCAGTGCTCCAGCCTGTCAATGGCTGTCTTGCCCTTGATGTCATTAAGTGGTTTCCCTGCCAATTCGGTGTCATCTGCACACTTGACAAGAGCACACTTTCTCACCCCCTCCAGCTATCCGATAAAGATGGGAAACGGGACATGTTCCAGTTAGACTTCTGTCATACTCCCTTATCGCCAGCCTCCGGGCAGAGGATGATCTCTTAACCGCTATGCTCTGAGCCCAACAGTTCAACCACTTGTCCACCCATCTAGTTGTCTACCCATCCAGATCGTAACTTCCCAATTTAGATACAAGAATATTGTGGGAGACTGTTGAAAACCTTGCTAAAGTCGAGATAAATGGCATCTATTGCTCTCCCCTCATCCACAAATTCAGTCATTTTGCTACAGTTTTTTGAGTGACTTGACAAAATGTATAAATTTGGATCCACAATCAAATCCTGCCTTCAGAATTGATACTGCAGCAACAGAAAGGAATGAATAAGGCTCTTCTACAAAAAAAAAAAAGACCAACAAGGAAGAAGCCACTTGGTGTCTAATATCCTTGAGAAGAAATGCAAACACCTTGGAAAGTCTAATCTAGGCAATTAATTTTATAACATTATATGATACTAAAAGTCATGGGCTTAGTAATTGAGGTATTGACTTCACAAACATTGTATTTCACTTTCCTTCCTCTTCCACATTGCTCACCTGTCCACGTTGCTAACCCATCCACTTTCTTCAGATGAATTGTCTGTTTCTTTCAGGAGGTGCAGCTCTGACGTTTTCCCCCACTCTTCCATCTACTAATGTGATTTTTATTTCCTCTGCAGGTACCACCTGCCTTTACTTTCAGATGTGAAACAGATAAAAATATTTAGTTAAATTCAGAGCTGGTTTTTTCAACTGATACTTAGCTTTGATGTTTTTAATTTCTGTTACAAACCTAAAGAGAGGCTTTTCTGCCCAAAGACTCTTCGGGTTTTTGTATTTTTTTTTTTCCTAACTAAAATATTGTGGTCTAATGAGATTTGATCTCTCCCTGCAAATGCTGATTTGCTTATGTCCTTAGGCCATCAGAGCTACAGTGAGACATCTGCCATAAAACTATTGACCTCTTTTGGAAAGAGAGTTTACTCTTCTGTGGTGTTTTGTGTAGCTCCATGGTTCTATTAGAGCTGCACAGTGTACTCCATGAAATACATGTATGTATTTATTTCAAATAGGTTTCTGCTGTAGTGTTATAGAATGGACTTGACCTTTTATCAGAATGATAGACTACTACTAGAGGATTTTCCAGATTTTTTTCCAAAGGCAGACATTCCTCTTTGCAGATTTGAGACTTCTGTAAGAAAATGGTCCTCATTTAAAAATTTGCCATTTGTAGCAAATTCCTCTTTGGTTCGTAGAGAACCTTAATATTTTGGGGAACCTTACCTTCCTGAAACACTGCTTATCAAGTTGCCCCTCCACTTCTATAAGAGACTGTTCTAACGAGGACTTGACTAGATAAGCTAGACAGTGAATTTGCAAAGACATTAAGTGCATTGGCCCTTAAAAATAACTCTTAGATTCTAACCTGACTGTTCTGAATTCACCGACCCTTGCTGTAAATTTAGCAGAGATTGCACCATGTCCTGTTGTGGCATTGACCGTGTCTGGGGCTGGCCTCCCCCTTGCCTGTGTCTGCTTCTAAACACTGAGTCTTGTAGACCAGATGCTTGTGAAATGACTGGCCAAGAGGTGAATCTCTCCAGTCAGTAGGATATTTTGGCGCATGTATTTATGCGGTGTGGTATGTGAGCATACCATCTGGATATATATTTAGTGAATTGTGTGTGGGGTATTTAAGGAGTGACCTATAGCAGTCCTCTGGTTGAAGTTGCTGAGTAGCATTGGCCAAAAATGCCTTTTCTGTCTGCTGCATTATTGAAGTATATGGGTATGGATGTGCTCTCCTGTTCTAGGTAGGGGATTTGAAAGCCCAAGGGCTTATGATGCAATGCAGCTTTCACGTTCGTGAGCTCAGGCTCAGATCAGTTATTTGTCTATCCTTTTCTGTCTCCTCTCTTGGATCAACACTGTCTGTTCAATGTTGTTAGCATGCTTTATTTTAACTTACCTGGCCTTACCTTCCGAGGAGCTCAGAATAGCTTGTTAGACGTTAGGGAGTCAGAGAATTAGCTGTTAGAGGTTGAGGGAGTCAGAGAGATCCCTGGCTGTATTTCAGCCCTGAAGTAGGAGTAGACAGCTTAGCCTCTGGTGACTCAGAGGACAAGAAGAAACATCAATCTTTCTGTTCCAGAGGTGGCAATTCTGAGATATCTGTTGAGGTATCGCTCATTCTGTACCCAGGGCCACAGTATGCCTTTCTCCAGCTCTTCTTCTCAGACTCTTCTGTGGAAGAAGATGGAATAAGGCACTTCTGGTCCTTTTGTCCCTAGCACAAACTGTATGGTTTTGCTTCCAGGACCTTTTGTATCGTTTGCTGTGGAGGAGACAGACCACAATACCTTATCTTTGCATTCATATGTGAACTTTTAGTTTGCAGCAGACTCTTGGCCTTATTTAGTCTTGTAGCACGGATGTTAGATACTGCAGGGGATTGAGTTTTCTTTCTAGTTTCAAATCATACATATCCTGATTAACAGTAGGAAAGAATCCTCTTGAAATAATTTCTTTTCATAGTAGTCAAGCTTTGTGGTTTGGTGTGACTTGCATTGGTGTCCTGTTTCAGCTTGCTGTCCCTTAGAACTGAAGTGAGTAAGTCTGTAGTTCTGTGGAAAAGCAGTTGGTATGTGAAGACTTCTCTACCCTGTCACTTGTAGCTTCCTGGTGGTGAAATCCTAATGACATTAGAAGTTTTCTTTTTAAGCTTTTGATGGGATGGTCTCTGTATTTTTTGCAATCTCATCTAATCTTCATTTTTCTGTGGAAATGGTCTTTTTTTGGTAGCAATTGCCTCATCTAGGACAATATAAGTGATTCAAGCATTTCTAGTAGACTTTCTTGATATTTAAGATCACTTTTAGAACTCTTGCTGGATTTTAAATACGGATGAAAAAAAGCAGCACCCCTCCATCCCCCAACACTCTGGGTTTTTTGGGTTTTTTTTTTGTTGTTGTTCCAAGCTGTGGGTGCTACAGCTAAAGCAGCTCTGTACGTGCTGGATGTTCAGGGGTCTGCATCTGTCTTTATTTGCGGGATGAGGCTTTTCACAGGGAGCACCTTGTTTGTTTCTGTGATGAAAAAAGTCCGAAAGACTGTTTGTTTGAATCCAAGAACTTCTCCCATTATGAGGTTACAAAGTGTTCAGTAGTCATCTTTTTTTAATCGGGATTCATTCAGAAAGAGCTCAGATGCTACCACTCTTCTGTTTAACATGAGGTTTTAATGCAGAGGCCTCTCAATATGATGATGCCTTTGAGAGGCAAGTTCTACAGTCTTGCTCAAGTGGACGGTTAAAAAGCTTTTTCTGGCTATCTTGAGAAATGGAGTATTGCTTTAAATTACTTGTGGTATGAATGCATATAGGGACCATCATTTAAGGCAACGGATTAAGTGGAGTTACTGACCTGTAACTGTCTTTATTTCTTTATGAAATATGTCAGATCAGCTTGGGGAATGTTAATGGAAAATGTCAAGCCACTTTCACTTTTTTTTTTTTGGTTGTGTGTGAATTAACTTCCACTGTATTACTTGATTTTACAAATGTAGGTAATTTTTTTCTTCACAATAACTTTAAAGACATGAAAGGAAAAGTATTATCTAGCTAATTTATTACAAAATTCTGAATTGTCATAATTTTAGTTTAATTAGAATTAAGGTAAGTACTTTGTTGCCTGTTTGCCTTAGTTTAAGCCATAAAACAACAGGTAAACTATGTGGTCAACAATATGGCCATTTTAGACTTGCTTCTGTGGCATGTTCTGGAACTTCTGAATTTCCTAATGCTGGTGTGTATAAATCCTCAGCTTTAGTTGTTGTCAGTTGAATCTACTGCACAGATCTGAAAAAATCATTAGTAATTTCTGTTTTCATTTGGCAACTCAGTCCATTTTGATACCACCACCAATCTATCTGACTGTCCTGCATCTCAGAGTGAAAGCAGAGATTTAACTGCTACAAGGTCACAGCTGCAAGCAGCACCTTTCCTGATGTGTAGTTAAAAAGCCTTAAGCTTTCTTACCTTGTCATCCTTCTTTATTCCTCCCTCTGGTAGTCCTAATTCACCTCAATGTCTGCTCAGCCATTGCATCAGATGCCTGGATTATGGAAATCGTTACAAGGATTTATGAATACATTTAGATGCAATATTACTAACCAGCTTGCCTTTTCCATGACTTTTCAGAGATACCTCTCATAAACAGGAGAAAAGTCAGTTTTGAGTCTGGAAAACAATCAGTTCTTACCCACCTCAGGATTCTGACAGACTGACACATAAAAAGGAAAAAAAAAAATCCCACGCATGACTGTCAGTTTAAGGGGGCTTTAGGCACAGGCAGGAAATTTCTGGCTGAAAGGGCATAAAGGGGCAAGCAATAATCACAATTGTTGTTCCTGTTTGGAAGCAGAGGTTCTACTTTTCCTGTATCTTGATGACCATTTGGTGGATCCTCACAGGAGTAGACTTGCTACAAATTCACTCTGATCTTAGGAAACATCACATTTTACACTTGTCAGTGATAGTCTGACAGTTTTACTGGAGCCACACTCATCTTTGGGCAAGGCTGTTTCTATATGGAAGCTTTCCATGGAATCAGAGGACCTCTTTTTTTTTTTTTTTTTTTTGTGTTGAGCTGAAGGACCACCCTTTTTTGTGACTGCAGGTATCTCTCTCTCGGGATGCAGGGCTACTTCTGTTTGGCATCCTCAATGCCAAACATAATTTTTAGATTTGTAGCTTGACTTTGCCACTCTACTTCCAAGAGCATCCTGCCTCTGCAGATATTCCACAGGTATTCTGTATCATGAAGGAGTCCTCTTTGCGTTTTTATAGGTGTACCAGTTCATGATTTTTCTTGACTTGCTTCAGTGGTATTGGATGTCTCCATCCTGGGATAGAATCATAGAATACCAGGATGGAAGGGACCTTAAGGATCATCTGGTCCAACCTTTCTTGTCAAAAGCAGGGTCTAGACAAGATGGCCCAGCACCCTGTCCAGCTGAATCTTAAAAGTGTCCAATGTTGGGGAATCTACTGCTTCCTGGGGGAAATTATTCCGATGGCTGATTGTTCCATTGTGGAAAAATTTCATGTTGGTGAAAAATTTTCCTCTTGTGAAAAATTTCTCTCTTGTAATAGGGTTACCTATCAATTTTGTACTCAGAGGTGGGAACCTGTGTGAAGCTCAGATCTGTCAAGATGGCCTGCAAAGTTTCTTGCTGTAAATTCAGGGCCGCTACATGCAAGTAATATTGTATGTTAATGAATAAGACAATGCCAGTTCCTCGTTTCTATACCTTGTGCTTGAAAAACTTTGTAATTAGATTACCAGGCAGTTTCTGGAGGACCTACGTATGACCTGCTTTCATGTTTGCACTCTGGAGTGGGATTGAGCTTGGGCTTCCTGTCAGATGCCTACTGGGTGGAAGTGCTCTGGAGTGGAAGTCTGGTGGACATTCTTCCTCTAGTGCCTCTCCACCTGAACGTAATGCCTGCCTAACTCAGAAAGCTCTAGTTTGGGATTTTCTTCAGTTTCTCAGCAGAGGATCCTTTGTCTGCTTGTTTTATCTCTTGAGGCAGGATTCAATACAGATCCTGCATCTGGATTTAGCTGCTCCAGCTTGGATGCAGAATGGCTTTTGTTAAATGAAAGGCTTGGGTTCTCCACTGAGAGATGTTCTCATTGTCAAAAGAAAATCTGTACCAGAGAGAAACTTCATTCAAGTTTCAGGTTAAGACTCAGTACTATATCTGGTGTTAGTTCAGGTCCAGGCTATTGAGATACTTACTTGGGCTTGAAGAATCTGGCTTTGTCCAGTAATTCTGCCAAAAGTACGTCTGTTGGTTATTTCTGTACCTATTATGAGAGCTCACTGGTGTTCTCACCCTTCTAATTTAAACTATGAGCACCCCCTTTCCTCAGGATACCTGACAAAAGTAGAATTTAAACTGAGCATTTATGTGTCTTGTGATTACTCATTTTGAGCGTGTGCACGCCAGTCCATAGTACTCATGCCAGTGTAGGTGGCTTCTCTCATTGCTTTTGAGTAACACGGTATCTTGGATGTGTGCATTTCGTGTCCATCTCCTACTTGCTTTCCCTCCATCCTTGCAGTATTTAATGTCTTCCTTTGAATTACATGTTGAGAAAAACTGAGTATAGAGGGGGCTTGCATTGGCTTCTGTGGGGG
>NW_009258880.1:89614-98497 GCF_000687185.1 Egretta garzetta
ATGGCTTACTGCCACCCAGATGGAATAAGCACATGGATTATGTATCTTGAGTCAATTTTCTTCTAATTATTTGCCATTTTATTAAATAGTGATCATATGTCTCTGGAGCTCAGTAGAGCTCAAACGTTTAATGTATTGATAGCTTTCTTGCTGATAAAGGCAGCTTTGGACATGTTTAGAAATTCATTGAGGGAAAATGCATGTTGTTTTGATTGTAAGTCCAGATGTTATCCAAAAAACTTTTCACAGAGGTTGTACTATTATTTTAAGCTTTCCAGGTTGCATTTTTATGCAAGTCCTTAATTTAGCATTTACAAGAGGCAGTTGCACTCTACTTTACCCTTTTCTTTAGCGCTCTGGCCCCACCAGCAGTGATCCCTTTTAAAGTAAGGGGGAAGATAGACTGCAGGTTTGTCTTCTGCTAGCTCTCTTCCAGAAATTAGTTCCTTTTCCTCTGCGGGGAAGTTCTTAATGTGTCTGCAATTGGAAGATGCAACCAAGAATGTTGACTTCATGTTCTTTTTACTAAATGCTTTAATAGAAACTGGCTGACAGTATACTCAAGTAAATGGTACCATGAGGATATTGTCCTAAATGTAATCTTTGAGTTGCTTGCCTGTTGTTTTCTTTAACGTAATTCCTCAAAATAGTTTCATTGTTCTGTGGAAAACAGCAGCTTTTGCTTTTGTCTGCCTCAAACTGGGGAAAAAGAATTGAATATGGAAGTAAGATCACAGCAGGAACCTTATATTATCTTCCCCAGAAACTTTTTTTTTTTGCCTAAGGTGACTTAAATTCAGAGCGAACTGTTCACTAGGTGACTTCTTACAAGTGGGATCTGTACCACCTGATTATAAGCTTGAAGAATCTAGAGAAAAATTTACATTTACATAAATAATTTCACAGGGAAATGTTTTAACTCATAAAATCTTGAAGCAAGGGGCTGTTATAATGATCTACTAAATCTGGCTATATAAATTCAGTGATTTGAGCTGCAGAGCTGACTTTATGTACACAGTTTCTTATAAAAGTTATGTAAAAATGAAAATACAGAAAATTAATGTTAACATGTCAAGTGTATTTTTAATAACTTACTGTCTCCCAAAGATCATTAGTTATTCTAGAAGTTTATTTTGTGTGCCAACATAAAACATTCTTGCTGTCCTGTCTGTAATTTGCTACCATTTTTCTAGTTTTGGTCATCTTGTTGACTGTTTGTGTTGAATAAGACTAGTACAGCTGTTGATGTGAACTGCTGCTCCAGCGTTGGAAATTCACCACTACCTACCTTGACGTGACAGTGGCTTTTAAGTGTTCCTCAACAACTACTGATAAATAAAAATTTATGTACCTGACTGGATAAAGCCCTAAGTGACCTGGCTGAATTTCGTAGCTGACCCTGCTTTGAGCAGGATGTCAGGCTGGAAACCTCCCAAGATCCCTTCCAGCCTGGCTTATTCTGATCCTTGTGTGTATATATATGCGTGAGCGTATAAATTTGTGTGTAATATTTATATATAATTTATAAAGATACATTGAGTGATTTCAGATATAGCTATAATAAATTTTCATTCTGTTGGTTTTCTTTGCCCAGTCTGCCACTAAGAAACCTCGGAAGTCTCCAGCAGACAAGGGTCGTTCTGAATCTGGAGCTAGAGGAGCAAGTCGTGGAAGAGCTAATGGCCACCCTCAGCAGAATGGAGAAGGAGACCCTGTCACTTTGTTTGAGGTGGTTAAGCTGGGGAAGAGTGCTATGCAGGTAAAATAACGAAGTGTGTTATCCCTTCATAATTCAGTATATCCTGACTGTAGAAGTTCAGTCTAAGCTATGCTTCTGTAAATAATTGTATTTTTTCATAACCTGTATTGGTCCAATAGACTGTCAGCGTATGGTAAATTAAGGGATAGAATGTGCTTTGGTTGATTTGAGGACTGTCATATACTTCTGAAAGACAAGAGACAGATCAGAGAGTCAAGTATTTCAAATTCTCCATGATTTTGTTTATTACTTCCAATTGAAAATACATGTTGGTATTAAGCAGTCCATTAAAGAATATCCTTTAATAAGTTTTATATGAAGAAAAAATATATGATATTAGTGATGGATCCAAGGCTTTTTTTTGGTTGCTTCTGCTGACAGAAGCACTTTTGAGTACTTTGCACTGCAGCTTGCATTCTTCTTGCTGTCCCCACCAGAGCAGCAGATGAAGGATAAACTAGTAGCGTAGACTTCCTCTGTGTCTGAGGGACAAAGATGGACACATCCTGAAGGCAGATTTTTCATTGTAAAATAAACATCTAAGATAGTTGTAGTGAAGCGCCTCTGGAAGTGTTTCTTACCCCTTTATGTTTTAATCAATTTCAAAGGTCTTGCGGGATTTATTGGGCCAGATGAGTCCCACCTGAAGAACATCTGCAGATGATTGGTGTTGACAGTACTTATATGCTTTTAGTAAGCTACTGTGCTTCAGCTATTGTTTTTGGCACTCAAAGGAGAAACAATGGGCCCAAACCACTATTTGTCCTGTGCAGTGCAAAGCCAACAGTTGTTCCTACTGGAGGATTGTTTATACAAACCTCCTTTACTTTGCTTCAACAAAACAGGGCTCCTGCAGTATCAGTTAGTTTGTTTTGACTGTCGTGCTAACTAACGTAAGAAAATTACAAATTAAGAAAATTAGGGGCCAAGTCCCATTTTCCATATTACTTTTAGTGTAGCTAAAGGCTAAGCCTAATTAACTCCCAAAAGAATCTAGTCTCCCAAATGAGTGAAAGCTGTTGAAAATTCTCTCTATCTCAAATCTGTGGAAGGTCTGAGATACAATTGTAGAGAAGTAATAAACAGGAAGAAAATGAGAGGTTTTATTCTTCGTAGTTGCTGTATTTACAGTTATTCAAGATTGACCCTTCTTTTCTAGTAGGTGAAGACAGAACAAATTTACTCCTAACAGAGCTACAGATTCCTTGTGCCTCTTATTCCTAAGTGTTTTAAGTCAGGGCTTCCAACTTTTCTTGGTTTTCAACACTTCTTCAAATTTCATTTTTGGCAGGATTTGAGGAAACATCTGGAGTCTATTTTCTGGTTTTGCTGTGGTACAAAACATACAATATGCTTTATGTAGTATGTTTGTCTTAGAGTTATTGATATTTGATGAAAACGAATGGGTGATTGGTTTGGTATTTGATGTCTCTGTGTGTGTGGAATTGACTTTGATACATTTCTTATATTTCAAAAGAGATGCCATCAGAAGTCTTCTGCAAATGAAATTCTAAAAAAAAAAAATTGACTACATGTTTGTATTAAGAAGCCTTTGGAATTCAAATACAGAGGAATTCTTTTGAGAAATTTAGTATTTATATGTGAGTATATGGATGGGTGTGTGTCTGTATATTTGTGTATATATATACATGTGCATATAAACATGTGCCCAGCCTACATATTTGAGGAAGAATTAGACAGCATGTTTTAAGTAGTAGAGAAACGATAAGCAAATAGTAAAGGAATAGGCAAGGTTTTTTTGAAGGCCTGGAATGCAAACAGCCATAAATGACCTGAGCCATATTTAGGAGCATCAGTCCTAATTTCAAGAGTAGGTGTCGCTTGTGCATCTTTGAAAATTTTACTGTTGGTAAAAATATATAAAAAAACCCCAAACCCTATAGTGGGAAAGAGGATGCAATTAAAATGTGTTTTAGTATTTTTTAACTTGCACTTCTGGACAATAATCCCATGTGAAACCAAGGTTCTATAAGCGAAACTCAGAAGAGTCCTTCTACATTTATTTGTCCTTAATAGCTTGGGGCTTTGGATGTAACAACTAGGAATGCTTGGCATTTTTGTTTTTCATAGTGTCAATGCAGGTTTTTTGTGACTAATTTTAGCAATTCTGTTGGTATTGCCAATTTTCAGACAAGTGCCATATATTTGTATTTGTCAGAACCTCTCAACATTTTGTTCTTTTCCTGTAATATGATTCTACATTTTTCTATAGCACTCTTAAGTTTGCTTCTGGCAATGAAACCCCAGAAAAAATCAATTAATATATTCCAAGATTACATGGGAATTTTACTTCATATGCTTTCATTTCTGATCTATCTGCTCCTGCTGTTTGCTTTCAGGCTTTATTTTAGTTGTTCGATTTTTCTGGCTTCGTGTTGCCAGCTCATGGAAGTCTGTAGCTGAGTTCAGTTCTCACTCTTTATAAGTTTGTCCTCTATTTTGGTTCTCATAGCAGGATTCATTTACTACTTCTCTTCAGGCTTATTGCTGTTTGGTTCTTCCAGAGAAACAAAGTTAGGTTAGTATTTTGTATTTCAAGTATACATAACTTCAGAACTGTTCTTTGCGTATAAATCTTTGTCTCTGTTATGAAGTGCTAGTTGTGTCAGTGTTAGGTCTCATTTGAACTCTATAGATCAATTTGATACCCACATTACCTTGGTGTTGGATTGTTGTCCCTTTTTTAATGTGCTCTGTAAGCTTTTGTACAGTTCGTTGCTTCAGAAGTTTTTCTGTTGGCAGCTCTGTGAATGAAGTGTGATATGTCCTGCTGTTCATGATTTCTGCAGGTACATTTTGTTAGTCCATTAAGACTGTTCTTAGAGCTTTTTTTTAGGCTCTATGGTTTGTTTTTTTTTTTCTTAGGCAGACATGATGCTCTTCTGCTTTTTGTCATTTGTGTATCTTTTTTTTTTGCCTTGAATCTTTTTATGGATACAGCTGTATCCACTATATTTCCCCACTCCAAACGTCTGTAGGCAGAACGGATGATATCACCATTGGTCATGTGCTGAACTGCCCAAGTTTACACTGACAGGAGTGAAGGACGAGGGTGAACCTCCGCTCCTCCAGCTGGGCCCCCAGCTTAAACCTTCCTAGGTGCTTCTGCCCTAGCATTAAGCTGGCAGCAAAGTAAAGCGCTTGTAATGATCTCACATTTTATTTAGGCCTCAGTCTGAAAATTTCTCATAAGTAAATTATGACGAATATACAAAGTTTGTACTTCTGTGTTGGTCAAACCAAGTATAGAAGTGTTCTGCATTCTGGTGTGCAAAGGGGATTTGTGCCTCCCCTAGAACATTAGAGAGAATCATCAGTAACCATAAGAGGTGTTCCAATACCAAAACATGAACAGATCTTTGCCTCAATTACCCTGTAGTATTATCTGTATTACCAGTTACCCCTAGTTGATGTTAGGAGTTCACTACAGATTAGATGCTGATTTTGAAAAAAAAAAAAAATAATATTTGACCCCTCTGCTTATGCTCAGCTAATAAAAGTAATCTTGGTGTCGGTTAGACACCGTTCAGAGTAAATATGGCTCCATTATATGCCAACAAGCGTTTTAGGATATCTATCTGAAGAGAGCTTTCTAGTATGTTGAAATGGAATTTTTCATTGTGTCACCAGTTCTTCTTTGTGTCTTCAGAAATCAAGAATGTATGTGGCTCCTCACTGTTCTTGTCTGCACACCTTGGCACGCATGGATTTGAGCCTTTGAGGTTCCATCTGGGTTTGAGTAAAGCTGTATTTGTAGTACTGCTTACCCTGTCATGAGAAGAAGTTTTCTTTTTCTTATGTTTCAGTTCCTTGGATTTTTGTTGTCTTTCCACCTACTGGGCTCATGCTGGCAATCTGTGACTCTCTTTCACACTACTACACTGGCTAGAAAGTTTGTGTGTCAGAGCAGGAAGATCATGAGACCTTTTTTTCCCTTCAGTTGCCTGTCTGAAAGGATTAAAAATCTTTCATTAATATTAATTTCTGAAATGTTAACAATATTTTCAATATTATACTGATTTTCAGTGTTTATCCACATGTCCGTTGCAGACTGAGGTTAAAAATTAGTACATGCAAAAATAAAGGGTATGCATCCATTGTAATGACACGTTTGAGCTGTTGGAAATAATATGATAGAGGTAAAGGAAACACTCTGTCCACTTTCAGCAGTGCTCTTTTTTTGTTCTTTATGTATTAGCTTATTACCGGCATGGTTGCCACTTCCTTTTGTCATAATGTATCAGGTTAGGATGACGTCTAGTCATCAGCATCTGTATCTGAAATTATTTTCTAATATAAATTCCTAGTCTCCGGTATCTTTTTTTATCACTTTGAGATTTGATGATCTGCACAAGAGATGCAAGATAGTCACTTCTTCCAAAAGACCTCATATGTCTTTATGCATCTTGTTAATATGGCATATCCTATGTAATTTTAGTATTTTTTGTATTTTCATAGCATTTAGGGTGGAAACAGACCATTATGGTCTGTATACCACCTCCCTGCGTAGCTCAGACCGTGGAATTGCACCCATTCCTTTATTAAGCCAACAGCTTCTTTTACAACCCTCATTTTTCTATAGTAATAGTAATATTAGTTTCAGTTAATTAGAAGAAGGGTGGGCCAACCTTAGCAACTGTAGCGGTAGAGCCAGACTTTTGAACATCATCGTTCCCCCTCGGGTCTCGCCGCAATACCTGCTCCCCTGTCTTTGCAGTCACAGGTGTCTTGGCTGCTGCCACAGGGGGCTGGGCTGGTGAATGCAAAGCAGGAGGTGGCACTGGCCTTGGAGAAGGCATCTGGTGCCCCCCCAGAGATCAAGGCTGCTCCTTGGGGTGGCTTCTCACATGGAAGGAGGTAGATAGTAGAGCAAGCCCCAGTGACTGCACAGCTTTATCAGCTGGCTCCTAATGCGTTATTTGCTTTGCTTGCTTCTCTCAACTCTCTCAGTTATTTTAATCACATAATGGTTATGCAATATAGATAATACCAATGTTGCTTAGTCCTTCCAGTGGTTCTGGTTAGGAAGAATTGTTATGTGCCTGCTTTAATCTTGCATAAACTGAGGCTGCTGTTGAACAGATTGGGCCTGCCTTCCCCCACACCTACAGCTGATGTTTTTTACACCTTTCTTGTGTGTTTTGTAGTCACAGCAAGAAATAGATTTTGTTACAACCTAACACTAGATTTTTTTCATCTGATTCAGCTCACCTCTGAAAACAGACACCACATTCACCCTGAGCTTCAAACAGTCAGAGGTAGGGAGAATTTCCAAAATACATGTTTGCCTTCCTATTATCCTTCTTAACTACCATTGTCAGAGACCAGATATTGGACTTCTGGTACGATCCAGTTGCAGCTGCTCTGATGTTTTTAAGCTCAAGTATATGTGTATAGAAGCATGTACATAAAGTACAGTTCCTCCTAAATAAGGTAGATATGGTGATGGTTTTGCTGTTAATGTGAACACCCATGCCAGTAGTGCAGTGTGTAAAAACATATATACCTGAAAATACCCATTATGGTTAAAGCCAGAGAAGTATTTTGCTTTCTATAGTGTCATCATTTTTGAAGTATCTGGCGTGATCTGTTAACTCTTTACAAATTGCGCTAGCAAAGGAACTTGAATCATGTTTTTAATAAATTGCTGGGTCTCTCTTATTGGAATAACTGATTTTGTTTCTGCACTCCTGTAAGGATTTTTTTATTCTCATGTTCAATGTATATGAGTAGTTTTGATGCTTTGTAGCATCTCAGAACCATTCATGCCCATGATTGGCCCAGCTTAAACAGACACAGCCCCTTGGAAATTGTGTGACATCTCAACTGTGAGAGATTAGCACCTACAGAAAGTCTGTACCATAGTAGGAAATCTGCTTGGTATGAGGCTGCTGAGTGGTCCACCTGCCATTTCTGAAGACTCAGGTGGGGAAATGCAGCTCTGAGCAGTGCGGATCTGCTGTGACAGGAGTGCTTGTCCTCAGTAGTTCCTGTGATTTCAATCCATTTGCAAGAATAATTTCTCCAGTGCCTTTTAGGCACGTAAGTGTAATGCCAGTTAAATTGTGCCATTCTAATACTCTCATAAGATAACTAAATATTTTTATCTTTCAGTAGTGCTTTTTTTCCCCAAATAATTCCATATAATGCGTTACACTGATTTCCCCACATAATGATATTTAATGTCCATTCTACTGCATAGAAATATGTATTTATAGGAAATGCCAAACACAGATATCTTGGTATGGAGCATATGAATCCCTTATTTTTATTTGGAATAAATACTTCTAGGACTGTGTTCCTTCCCTCTCTGTGCTTTAGGAAAACAAAAAAATTTTATAGGTAGATACTGCATAAAGCAGGTTTTCCCATCTTTGCTTATGATGAAAATGGAAGGAACAGGTACTGGTACATTAAAGTACGATTTTTTGAAAAGAATCATTTGGCCTTTTCAGAAAGTGCTTGCAGAGTGTGAACTCTTTTAGTAATTAAAAATGACCATCTTTAGAGGGAAAAGAATAAACTGCAGCATTAGAGTCCCTTGGGAGACAGTACTGAAGTGCAAAGGGGCCCAGGAAGGCTGGGCATTCCTCAAGGAAGAAGTCTTAAAGGCACAGGAGCAGGCTTATCCCCATGTGCCTTAAGACAAATCGACGGGCAAGACGACCGGCCCGGCTGAACAGAGGTCTACTACTGAGACTCAGGAAAAAAAGGAGAACTTACCAGCTCTGGAAGAAGGGGCAGGCAACCCAAGAAGAGTACAGGGATCTTTTCAGGTCATGCAGAGGGGAAATTAGAAAGGCAAAAGCCCAACTAGAACTCAACCTGGCCACTGTTGTAAGAGATAAGAAGAAAAGTTTTTATAAATACATTAACAGCAAAAAGAGAGCCAGGGAGAACCTCCATCCTCTAGTGGATGCAAGGGGGAACAATGCCACTAAGGATGAGGAAAAGGCTGAGATACTTAATGCCTTCTTTGCCTCAGTCTTTAATGGCCTGACGAGTTATCCCCAGGGTACTCAGCCCCCCAAGCTGGAAGACAGGGATGGTGAGTGGAATAAACCCCCCATAATCCAGGAGGAAGCAGTTTTTGACCTGCTATG
>NW_009258880.1:98534-102393 GCF_000687185.1 Egretta garzetta
GTGGCAGAGGAATAACAAAAAAAAAAGAAAAAAGCCACTCTCCATCATTTATCAGCAGTCGTGGATAACAGGGGAGGTCCCAGATGACTGGAGGTTGGCAAATGTGATGGCTGTCTTCAGGAAGGGCTGGAAGGAGGATCTGGGGAACTACAGACCTGTCAGCCTGACCTCGGTATCGGGGAAGATTATGGAGTGGTCCATCTTGAGTGTGCTCACCAGGCACATGGAGGACAATCAGGGGGTCAGGCCCAGGCAGCATGGGTTCGTGAAAGGCAGGTCTTGCCTAACCAACCTGATTTCCTTCTCTGACCAGGTGACCCGCCTGGTAGATGAGCGAAAAGCTGTGGATGTTGTCTACCTGGACTTCAGCAAAGCATTTGACACAGTCTCCCACAGCATTCTCCTAGAGAAGCTGGCGGTTCATGGCCTAGACAGGCGTCCTCTTCGCTGGGTAAAAAAATGGCTGGCTGGCTGAGCCCAGAGAGTTGTGGTGAATGGAATTAAATCCAGTTGGCGGCCGGTCACAAGCGGTGTCCCCCAGGGCTCAGGTCTAGGGCTGGTCTTGTTTAATATTTTTATCAATGACCTGGACGAGGGGATTGAGTGTGCTCTCAGTAAGTTTGCAGATGACACCAAACTGAGTGGGAGTGTCGATCTGCTCGAGGGGAAGAGGGCTCTGCAGAGGGACCTGGACAGGCTGGATCGATGGGCCGAGGCCAACTGCATGAGGTTCAACAAGGCCAAGTGCTGGGTCCTGCACCCTCACTACAAGAAAGACGTTGCCTTGCTGGAACGTGTCCAGAGGAGAGCCACAAAGCTGGTGAGGGGTCTGGACCACAAGTCATACGAGGAACGGCTAAGGGAACTGGGGTTGTTTAGTCTGGAGAAGAGGAGGCTGAGGGGAGACCTGATCGCCCTCTACAGCTACCTGAAAGGAGGCTGTAGGGAGGTGGGGGTCGGCCTCTTCTCCCTGGTAACAGATGATAGGATGAGGGGGAATGGTTTGAAGTTGCGCCAGGGTAGGTTTGGGTTAGACATTAGGAAAAACTTCTTCAGCGAAAGGGTTGTCAGGCTCTGGAATGGGCTGCCCAGGGAGGTGGTTGAGTCCCCATCCCTGGAGGTATTTAAGAGATCAGTAGATGAGGTGCTTAGGGACATGGTTTAGTGGTGGGATGGCAGGGTTAGGTTAACGGTTGGACTTGATGATCTTAAAGGTATTTTCCAACCTAGACAATTCTATGATTCTATCTCAATCTACAGTTCTTTTTTTATTAACTTTATATTAGGTTTTTCAGTGGGTGTGTATTAGACTTACTGCCTGCAATTTGGAACACAACCAAACAGTCATCTTGAAGTCTAATGCACAATCTTAAATTGCACATACTTTCACATGTTAGGAACTACCTTCTCCCCAGTAACTGTCTGTGTAACTACTTCAGTCTTCACAAAATTTGACCTTAAAAGACTTTTATTCTTTAAAAAACTTTCACAGATTCACATAAAAAAAACCCTTTTATGCGGGGGATTATACGTCTTTCACTACTTTCTTTTCTTTCTCTTCTTTCCGTTCTTATTTTCAGTACTCTAAGTACTTCTCGCTGTCTGTTAAGGCCTATTTTCTCACTTTTATCTTCTCTTTGGGCTGCTTTTTGTATAGATAATTGAAATCTTAATTTTACTGTGCATTCTTTTTTTGTTTTACTACGCTTCAAAATTCATTTGAGTAACTTTGGTTTTTTTGGCAGAAGATGTTAGTGTAAGCTTTGATTTGTTTTTTTTTTTTTTTTCCCCTACCTTTAATGTAAACACAATGCACACCCATTCTAGAAAATTTTTTGTTCTGTCATATTCACTATAAATGAAGCATGTCCATGATCAGTAGTATGAAATGGCAAATTATTTAAATTACCTTCTTACTTGATTTGCCTTGGTTTACAGTTGACTCAGATCTACACTTGAACGTGCACTTCATAGATAGTGTCGTTTGTTTTCACTTTGTGTTAGTAGCGCTGCTTCCAGATTGTTACTTAATTTAATTTGTGAAATAGCATTTTTTGAAATCAAGTTTCATTAATATTTAGTGGGACTGTGCTAATTTACACAAGCTGGCAAGGTATCATCTGCAGTTAGTCCCTCTGGTTCCTCCAGCACTTAATGCTCCTAAATGTAGTAATGTTCTTGCACTGAAGGAATATGAAATGGGTTCATAGCTGTAAAGCCTCCAGGAGGTAATAAGATAACTATCTTGATCATTTCATTCATTGCATCAGACTTTTGCTTTTACTGGCAATCCAAGCTGCTGTTTCTTTTCAAGACTATAAAATGTTCCCATTTAGCTTTTAGCAGACTTTGAGATGTGAAGGTCAATATATCTGTAAGTCTCCGTGATTGATTTTAAGTTGTTTACTCAGACTATGGGTCTATTATGCTACTTGCTTGCCTTTCTTTAAGCTTCTTATTTCTGTAGGGTTGCCTATTTGACATATTCTTCAAATTGTGCTGTGTGGTAGTTCTTAAAACAGAGTCACCTGAGAGTTAATTTCTGTGAGATTCTCTAGAAAGCTGTTATGGGCTTTTGAAAATCTCTCCATTGACTGTATTTGTAATATACCTCATCTCCCATTTGCAGAAGACCTTGATTTTTCACTCAATTCTCCTAAGAATAGAAGCATTTTCAGATTTAAAAAAGCAACGTGTAAGAGTCTCATTTTTGTAACATGTACTTGTATAGACTTGTTACGCTGACTGACCCAGAGGTATGGTGCATCTGTGTGTGTATGTATGTATATCTATATATGTACACATGCAGGTATATGTGTATGTCTGTATGTATATGTATAGCTGTTTTCTGGCAGCAGGGAGTGAAAGGGGTCAGGTGGGTGTTACCAGAGTAATCTATGTAACTGAGCTAGATAATTTTTTACTTTGCTTAAAATTTATTCCAATACTCCCTGCCTCACTCCAATTTGCTAATGAAGATGAGAAGCTAAAGAGGTTTTTTTGTGCTATTTCTCATTTGTTGTGCTTCAGAACCTTGCTGTCAAACGGGGAAAGGGCTCCCACCCTTCCCTTATGCATGTTTACTGAATTTGGTGAGTCCCAAAAGCATGGATTTCCTGCACCTGGGCAGAGCGCTGCAGCATATGTACTGCAGATCTTGTGCTTCCCAGGAATGCTGAATTGATCATGTATTTACAGAGGGACCAATATGCCGAGCAGACCCTGCTCTTAGGGAGGTCTGCTGCCTCCTAGGAGCCCGGGTTAGAGACATCACTAGGAAACTTCCTAGCCTGGTCTGACCCTCGGACTACTATCCCTTGCTGCTCTTCCATGTGAGAGCTGATGAAGTTGCAGCAAGTAGCCCGAGGGTGATCAAAAAAGAATTCAAAGCCTTGGGGAGGTTAGTGAAGGACTCTGGAGCGCAGGTAATTTTTTCCTCGCTCCTTCCAGTGGCGGCCAGAGACACTGGGCAATACGGGCAGACTCAATCTATTAACTCATGGCTCCGCGACTGGTGTTGCCACCACAACTTTGGGTTCTTTGACCACGGGATGGTCTACATGGCACCGGGCTTGCTGGCATCAAATGGGAGCCAGCTTTCTCAAAAGGGGAAGAGGGTCTTTGCCCAGGAGCTTGCGGGGCTCATTGACAGGGCTTTAAACTAGATGGGAAGGGGGAAGGGGAACCTATCAGGCTGGCCAGCAACAGGCTAGGGGATGAAATGCAAGGGTTAGAGGGACTGGGGGCTAGTATGAGCCCTCAAACCGTTGCCCAGCAGTGTGTCAGGGGCGCTGCAGCGAAGTTGAAGTCTGGCGGAGGTGAGCTGGAGGCTCCTGAGGTAGTAGGAGCCAACAAGGAA
>NW_009258880.1:105153-155675 GCF_000687185.1 Egretta garzetta
GTAGCCCTCAGCACAAGAAGGACATGGAACTTGGAGCGGGTCCAGAGGAGGGCCACAAAAATGATCTGGGGGCTGGAGCACCAGCACCTCTCCTGTGAGGACAGGCTGAGGGAGTTGGGCTTGTTCAGCCTGGAGAAGAGAAGGCTGCGGGGAGACCTGATTGCGGCCTTTCAGTACCTAAAGGGGGCCTATAGGAAAGATGGGGAACGTCTTTTTAGTAGGGCCAGCTGTGTTAGGACAAGGGGAAATGGTTTTAAACTAAACCAGGGTAAGTTTAGACTAGATATAAGGAAGAAGTTCTTTACACTGAGGGTGGTGAAACCCTGGAACAGGTTGCCCAGAGAGGTAGTGGAGGCCCCATCCCTGGAAACATTGAAGGCCAGGTTGGATGGGGCTCTGAGCAGCCTGATCTGGTTAGCGGTGTCCCTGCTCCTGCAGGGGGGTTGGACTAGATGACCTCTAGGGGTCCCTTCCAACCCTAAACATTCTATGATTCTATTCTATTTCATGCACGGCATGTAAGTGCACATTTCCATATGGTAAATCCATGCTCCCTACTGCATCTGAAGGTAGAAACATCTGGAATCAGATGGGTACCACCAGAACAAGTCATCCAGTTGATTCCTACCATCTTTCATAAGTGTTTTGCAGAAGTAGTCAACAAGACTCGTAGGCATGAAATCTTCTGGTGGATGGAGCCCGCCTGTAGCTACCTCCTTCCCAAAGAGCTGTCTGGTCAGTTCTTCCTCCTGTCAGTGTGTGGGCCTTCACTGCAATATCAATGCTGTGTTTGGGACAGATGACAGGGAGGGGGCCAGGGTCAGATATCTGGGCAAGATGGTGACCAAATGTGGGTTGTTGCCCAGAGTTAGCTCTTTGCTTGTTTCTGAGAAGTTCTTGAAAACAGGGTGACTGGGTGGAGGCTGCTAACAAGATAAAATAATCCCAGAGGGTTAGCTGTAACCTGTGGACTCTTGGTTAGAAATCCTTGGTTTTAATATGAGTCTTTCTCTCTATGCATGTTTATGCAAAATAATTCCTTTTCTGGCAACCATTGCTTGCTGCACCATTTGCTATGCTGTTGCCCATTGTTTGATTTCTTTTTCACTTGTATTCAACCTTTTTCCTGGTGTTTGGATTACTGCTGGGTTTTTTTGGTTCAGTCTCTATGTTAGGTCTGATGTGTATAATTTTTATTTTTTCATCCTAGTGTTTTCAGTTTTTGTAGCTCTTTTCTGTTACATCAAAAGTCAACAGTTTGATTAAGTTCCAACTGTTGTAGCATATGTAGTCTGGCTTCATTATCTTCTGTTGCCTCAAACTGTAATCTCTCAAAAAATTTACCAACAAGCATGCCAAATGTGCATGAGGGTTGAATGATGTAGATCCGTGGGTATTATTTTGATACACTGAAAATACCCGTCTCATTTTTAGGGATAAGTGAGTACAATTTGTATGACGGTACTGATGCTGACAGGTCAGGTGGCTGTACATGACTTGTTACCCTAAGCTCCTCAGCCAATCAGTGGAGATCTGCTTAGTGTAATCTCTAGCATTTTTAAGCAGGAACCATCTCATCATATGTACCTGCTCTGGAAAGATGAATTATGCTGACAACTCCCCTGAATATTGGCTATATATGTGTATTCCTGTGGACACACTCATACACACTACGTTGACTATAAAGCGAGTGACTAGCCTGTGTGACTACATGGGCTATGCATGTAAGGTTAGGTGAGATGAATCCTACTCAAACATTCAAAATTTTAGTTAAAGCTTTGTCAATCCTCTGCTAGGTCCAGGCAACCCAGCAGGCAGTCTTTTCCTGCTATCCCTGCTCAGAACCTTCACTCTGAATTTGCTGCTTTCTTTATCTACTGCTGGCACTAAAGACTCTGCATTGCCTCAAGTCTGGTCTGTCAGCCTTCAGATCAGCTGCTTGTCTCTATTTTTCTGTGAACTGCATTATGGTTCTGGGTTGAAAATACTAGTACTATACTAAGTAGGACAGAGTGGGCCCTTAGTGCTCAAGGACATGGCATGTGCCTCTCAATTCTTTTTGTATGAAGAGACAAAAAATAGCAGAAGGGAGATGAGCTGCACCGATGCTATGGTTTTGAGGTAGTGCTGCAAAAATCAATTATGTAGTTGTTTAAGAGGGGCAGAAACAAAACTGAAACATATTCCTCCAAGTATTTCCCTTCCATTCCCACTTTTTTTTGAGACCAGATGGGTTCACTGGCAATATTTATAGCACAGTCCAGAAACAGTTGCAGTGGTATAGCTGAAGGGGCAGTCTGTTGTAGCAAGAAACAGGAGTAAGACTGAACGTGGAAAGGAATCTCTCAGGCCAGCCTTGTTTCTGCGGGGAATATTTTATGTGAAACTAAGCTGTGGACAGTGCAGATACTGCTGAACTAGTTATTAACACTCAGGAAAAGCACCTGAGATTTCCCAGGCTCAAAGAAGAATGTAGTAGACTTCAGAAACTGTTAAGAGTTGTGTGACGAGAGTGAGCAAAGACCTTCCTGTGGAAGTATTTCTGTGCAAGCCATGCAGCACAGAGTAGGATTCTTCTACCTGAGAAGAGGTGACCAGATGGAAGTATGGAAAATACAAATAGAGGGCTGAAGTTTGTTTTCTCCTCTTCCATAAGAATTAGGTGGCATCAAGTAGATCTAGAAGTTGTCAAGTTTAAAACAATTATTTTTCTTTGCAGTGAATATTTAACCCTTGAGACACATTTGCTGCAAGATGATGTAGGTATAAAACTCTCTGGTTCAGACAGATGCATTCCTGAGAGAAGAAATATGCTAGGGTGTTAAGGGTCTGGGCGAGTAACTCGGAAGTATCAGTGTATTCTTGCCCTATTCTTATGCTTTTCCATATGTCCATAAGCCGTGTTGGGCAGGTGAACCTGTGGTCTGACCCAGCACAGCTGCTGTTTGCTTCAGTGAAAAAAACCAGCTGCTGGCAATTGCATGTTGTTCTGATATCTACCCTAATATAGCTGTTCAAACAAATGTTTTAAGTTTGTAGTATACCAGCAGTCTGGTCATTAAATCTTTGTCAATATTTGGTTTAGTAAATAATTTTACATTTGTTTTCATGTGCCCTGGAGGATTCTGCTGATGGATTGAAATAATTGATACTTACAGGAACTAAATTCATGATGAAGTAACAGTGAAGCTTTCTAGATAACTGGTTTTGTGCTGCTGTTTCATGCTTCCTCAACTTGTGTGAAGATTAATTTGAGGCCAAGACTTCCTTTTTCATTTCTTCTAAGTAGCAGGTGGACCGCTTTGTAAGATTGCTTCTCCTACTGTGCGTGCATGTGTATGTGTCAGTAGACAAAGCCACTAAAAACTTAGTTTCCTGGCAAATGGAATATTTAGAGATTCATGCTGGTTGTAGAATAACATGGTAATAGTGGTAGTCTCATGCTGTTTTGGGTTAAGAACAAGTAGAGTGATCTGTGTTAAACACGGAGTGGTTGGCTCAGTTCACAGAGTTGTGCATGTCTCTAGTATGTACACAACTGTTTTCTTGCTGCTTCCCTTTTCTCGTGCACTTGCTAAGGTCCCACTGGCAATCAGGAAAGTTTGCACTTGGATAAACTGGAAACTGCAGAGGGATTTTTTCAAGATCCCCTCCTCATATCTACCAGATGAGAAAGAGGCAAAATTTTTTTAAGAGGTTGAATTGCCTGGACTTTGTCTTGCCAATTCATTCTTTTTCAGCACAGTTGGAAGCTGGTTGCGTGGGGGTCGTCTTGGTGTGTGTATTTAGGATTTTTTAAAATTGATTTTATAGAAATTAATTGTAAACCTGAACTCCAAAATAAAATACTCCATTTTCAAGCTGTGCTCTAGCATAACCAAGCTTCTCTTAATGAATGCTGCCACATCTATGGAACAGTGAAGATTTTTTTTTTCCATCATAAAGAAGTAAAAGGTGGTATTTCATTACATTAAACATACACAATTCCTTACCTTCAATGTTTATGTAACTGAGAAACTTGAAATACTGTATTTTAGTGACATGAAAGGAAGCCATCCTTGTCTGTCATACGCATGAAGCAGGCTGAAGAAGGACCTCACACAACCGTCTTGCTTTTCTAGAACAGTTTTTAAGCATTTCCATATTACTTTGCTTTGTCTTCATTACTTCATTTTACCTACATCTGGAGTTTTGAAAATTGTGGAACTGCACAACTCTGATAGGGTTCTGTAGTCAGAATTATAAGGTAAAGTATCTGTATGGGAAGCAGCTATAGGCTTTGCGTTGTATGTTTCTGCATTCCTTTCAGATGATGTATATCTGCCATTAACTCTTTCTGATGCTGTGATTACACTTTTATGTTGACTGGCAAAATTCATTTAGTGCTCTTTCTTTTCAAGCTACTGAGGCACCTTTTCTGTCCCCAGAGATTAATATATGACAAATGACAAACGTTTTTGACACCTGTATGTTTTCCGTCCTCTTCCCTGCTATTATTCATAATAATGACTGTGTGCTACATCTGCGTATCAGTGATTATAAAAATATCTCCTGGCTACTTATAGTTCAGAGTGCAGTTTGAAACTGTGACTCAGCTTCATATACCGTGATTCAGGTGACTTATTGACTCCCAAACACTGTAAGACCAACTTCTGTGTATTATTTTTATTTACAAAGTATTCTTCATTGTATTCTGTCTTCCTGAGCTATGTACAGTGTTTCTGAATGACCGATACACTACTTTGGCCTTTATAAATACTGAGGTGTCCACTATGCAACCTAAATTCAGTTTTTATCTCAAAGTGTTTCTACTCATTAGTTTTCTGGGAATATATGTTGGTCATTCTGAACGGAATCACCCTGTTTGTTTTTTCAACATAATTTTGAAACTGGACAAATACTGCAAGAAGAGTTTTGAGGAATTAGAGTAATTTCAATTTGAATCTGTGTTTATACAATTATAATACCAGAAAGCAATGCGTATAGTTTTGTTCTCTAACAATATTTGTTCTGTCTCCACCCTGAGAGAAGGTATATAGATTTCTGAAGTTGTACAGATGTATAATAATGCAAAATAAATGCTCAGTTATAAAATTATATTCTGAAAAGAATAAGTAATTTGCCTTTAATAAAATACTTTTTAAAAGTCTCTGATAAGTATTCTTTTTTTCTTGACAGTCTGTGGTGGACGACTGGATTGAATCATATAAACAAGACAGGGACATAGCACTTCTGGATTTAATCAACTTCTTTATCCAGTGTTCAGGATGTCGAGGTACAGAACGTTGGAAACGAGTTGTATAGAATAAACCTGACAGTCATACAAACGTGTATTAGTGCAAATGCTGGTAAAGATGTGGGAGGCACTTGGATTGGTACTCCTCATATGCATGGTTTATATAGAAATACTGTCTACGTTCAGGAATAATTTTATTTAAAGCTTGTTTGTCAAGGGCCTACCCTTTCTTTTTCTCACTTTCCTGTCATCCTAAAGCGTACAAATCCTCACAGAGACACTCTACTCGTCAGCAAAAGGAGACAAAAGATCTGTCAATCAAGGTAGGCGTATCTTTACTTCCCCTTTCTGTTTCTTCCCCTTTTTTTTTATTACAAGAATTAGTAAGTGTAGCTGTACCTTAACTTTGCTATTTTTTCTTTCTAGGAAAACGATGGATTCTTTTAAACTGAAGGGGAAGGAGTCAGGCTTCAGTTGACTTTGATTAGCAAGAAAGATTTCTTCTGGATGAAGCACCGATCTTATTTCTTCCTCTGTAATGCTTGCAAGTGGCCTGGCTTTTATGCGGCAGTCAGTCTTTCTAGCATTCTGTTGCCACACTGTACTTTCTAATGAATTTTTCATGTGTTGTCTTTTTTCAGTTAACTCAGCCTTGAAAAGAGAGAAAGGCAGAGCTCTGCTTTCTCTGTAGCACCCAGAACCAAGCTATTTACTGTTTCCTGATGCTTCCTGTAACTTACTTTGAGCAGAACTGAAAATAATCCACAATTCAAAAATTCTTTTTCTTCATTTTGTAAGTGATATGGGAATATACCTTTAGACATCAAGAAGGGTAGAAGTCCCTTTTCTTCATTCTTAAGTATAAGGTGAAGTCACAAGTACAGTTAAAAGTGTCAGAGAAAAAATATGAGTAGTTGGCAGCTTCAGCGACCCTTTTTCATAGCTTAACGAAATAAACTTCTATCAGGAAAGGCTGAAGCTCTTAGAAGCATTCTGTGAAAGGACTGAAACTTAGGGTTTAGATTACCAGTGTGTGTCAATGTCTGTACTGTTCACACAGATTCCCTAAAATATTATTCAGACTGGTTTGGCAGCTTATGTGAAAGTAGTTGTGTTCTGTTTGCTTTTCTTTAACACTCTCCTAAAGATGTATATGAAAAAAAAAAAACCAAGCCACAAGCTTCTTTCTAAGAATTTGGGCAGCACCAAAGGGATTCTTGGCCATATGTTTTTGTTCTTGTTGATGCAAGCTTTTGGTGGAGGCATGTCATAAAAATATCTTCATTCCCCTGCTGCTCTCTAATTTCTACTTACTTTCTTTCTCCTTGTTAGAGAAAGCAGCACTCTTACAATCTCAGAAGATTCATATTTTTTAAAACTCTTGTTACTGACTGATGCAGGCTGAATGCCCACTGTCAACCATATGCTGCTGAAGCAATTGCTTCCCAGGAAAGCTTTCTGTTATTGGCTGTGCAGCAGCAGTGCTTCAAGTGGCTGATGTCATTTACTTTCTTCTTTTAATTTTTTTTAAATGGTGACTTTCTATCCATTTTCAGCGCTCTGCTTTGTACCCTCAGGGGTATAGCTCTGCTGAGCTTGCTTTAGTGGCCTTCTGGATCCAAACAGCAATGATAGGAGAAAGGAAACAATGATGAGTTATCCCCTGAGCTTATAGTGTATTTGGGGATTTATTTCTGCATTGGAATTTTTGCAGTGGGTATGGTAACAGCCGTAGACAGGGTTAAAATCCTGGCAAACAGCTCTGTTCGTTCAAATTTCCAGTAACATTCCTGTTTTCTAGAATAATTAAAAACTTTATCAGAAGAGATTTTATGTCTCTTAAGGTAAATTCCACACTTAGCTGTCCTTAATGGAAATGAGGCATGGGAGTCTGGGGATTTCCTGTATTTTTTTGAGGAAGACCCAAGTTTCTTTTTCAAGGGAAGACTATATGCTCTATTTGACATTTTTATTTCCATTCAAATATTTTGTTGGCATTCTTGTTTGTTTCCATTTCTGATAAATAACAGTTCTTTGTGAATCTCGATTGCTGCTTTATGTTTCTTAATTTTCTTCTTTTCAGTTTGCTTCATTAACATTGTCACAGATTCTCCAGCCTTCTTTCCCAATGATGGATCTAAATGCTTGCTGATAATGTATCTAACTTTATGATCATTAACTTGAAGGGAGGACAACCTAGCTCAGGAGGAGGTTCCTCAGGAGACTCTGAAAGTGTTGCGAGGTTTATAAATCTACCATTGCAATAGTGCTTAGAATTATTTGTTATCTAAATGTATGTATAATGCACTTAGCATGATATTTCTTTCAAAAGTTTTAAGCAGGTGAAGAGTGTGTGCCTATTTTCTGACTCTACTTAGAAATCATTTAGGCACCAAACTGCTTTATTTAGCAACAGTATTGACCCTGACAAAAATATCTTTCTGTTTAGAGAAACATTGATTTTTATATATTTATCCCATTCTCTTGGGCAGTGCATATGCTTGAATGAACCTCTTTGCATCCTTCAGCTTTGCTTAGAGATGTTCCTGAAGTGAGAGGTGGTCTGTTGTAAATATGAATAAGCAGGCATGCTATGTAAATTATTAACACTAAAAAATTGTAAAATTAATGTATTTTGCAGGCGAACTTGAAAGATCTGTGCAACTTAAAATTGAATAAATACAAAACAAATAATCAAGCACGTCTGTCCTTTGTCATGTCTTCAGGCAGATTTGTTTTTAGCATGACTTCAGTAATTTTTCTGGGTTTTTAAAGGGTTATTTGGTAAAAATTACAAGTTTGTCCTGCTGAGCTACAAAAAGCATCTTCAATAATTAGATTTGTAAAGGAGTTTAATCATACTTCATGCCATCTTTCCACTAGTTTGTCTGCTCAATCTGTACGTTTGTTGCCTTTGCCGATTTTGATTACAAAGAAGTGAAAACAGTGTCTTAGAGAGCTTTTCCTTTATCTTGGTTTTTTTTTCTTCAAGAATACCAACAAAAATCCCTGCCTTTCACAGTCTATGTACTCTTCTCCATGATGTTACATTGTATTTCTGTGGCAGAAAAATGGTTAACAAAGACTGATAAATTCACCTATTCACTTTCTGTTTCCTACCCTTTTAAAATGCATTGCTGCTTCTAGAGGGAGGATCTTGTATAAGATAGTACCTTAGAAAGATAAAAAATCGGTTTTAAAATACTCTTTCTTCCTGGAAAAACAGCAAATAAATGCTGTTTCCAGTCCTTGGAAAAAAAACAGGTTGGTTTGTTGGTAGTAGGTACTTATTTTCCACAGTATTCACAATCTGTAAAGCAGGTGGTGGTGTATTTACCTTCTTACTTCTCTGTCAGGAACTTAACTTTGGTATGGTGTTTTTGTTTGGTTTTTGTTTTCGATAACAGGGAACTTTTTGAAGTTAGGTTGTTGTAATGTTAAACTGATTTTTCAAAAAACTCGCTTGGCTGGGGGTTGGAAGTGTATTTATACTACTGAGTATATATACTGTATATATGCTACCATTTCAAATGTTGTAGTTTGGTCTGTAGCATTGTGGATACAGGCATCCTCCTCTCTTGCAGAAGAGTTGCAGATCAGAGTTTTCTGGGGTTTTTTGAGAGCTCTTTTCCATTGCTTTCCTGTTTGTAGGAACATATTTTTGCTTTTTTCCTTTTTTTTTTTTTTTCCTGAACACTTGTGTAAAGCACACTGTAGTACAGTGAGACCTCAGAGCTAGTTGCAAGCAAGCTGAAATGTCTAATCAGCAATATGCATGCCCAGGTCCCAGAAGGATTATAACTGTGTCAGTATGATGCTGCATCTGGGCTAATTAGCTCTGCCTCTCAGACCAAGTAATTAGCTCAGGTATCATGCTCGGCTGCTATGACAACCAGGCTGTTTCCATTTCTGGAGTTGCATGGATTTAGAGCTGACTTGAGTATCTGCATTGCTGCCTGCTTTTGCCTTCTGTTATTGATATAAAACAAACAGAAAACCCCACAAGCACTCTGACCTTTCTACATTTTAAAGGCGGAGAGCCATGCTTGGGGAATAAATTTCCGTCCTGTCCCGTCGTGTTCCCCCCCCCCCCCCCTGCCCCAAACCAGAAGCAATTAGTGGTTGAAACAGCCTCTTCAGCTGTGAAGGACAAACCAACCCATCGAGTCCATGTAAGAAAAGAAGCTTTCTTTCTTTTGCAGGGAGAAAAGGTCTCTCACATAGTTGAGGAGGAGAACTAATCGACTGCTTTCAAATATATAGTGAAATTATTCCCATTCTTTCTTTCCCATCCCTCTTGTCCCTCTCATTTCTTTTCTGATAGGTAAGTCAGAACCCTGTAGATTCTTAAGCAGATTTTCAGAAGTGGTTTGAGGACTCCTTCCACTGCTAGCCTTAACCTTTATCAGACAGCTCTGAGACAGCAGTTACTGATAAAACAAAACTGGTGGAACTCCCCTACTGTTAAATTCTTAACAGTATTGTAGCCTTCTCTGAATTGTAAGGAGCTCTCCATTTAAGTAGTTTTGTGATTTGGCACAATGAAGTTGTTTTTAGGAGTGCTTGGTGAAGGAAGGAGGGGAATTTCCTTTATATGATGTTTCTTATATCTTATTTTTCCCCTCAAAATCTTCTCTTTAAGGTCTTGTGTGGAATCAAACATTGAACAAATATTCAAGCTGCCACCACTTGCTTGCTGGTGTTGTTTAGGGTTAGTTTTTTTTTCAGTTGTGAATAAGCAGGGATCTGTGTATGGACTTGTCACCCAGTGCTTATAGCAGGACATCTTTATGGAATTTTGCCTTGTGAATCAGACACTTGGGGATCCACACACTCTTCCAGCTTGAGCCTTGAATCTCTAGTTGTTCCTCACCTATTCTAGTAAGATCCTCTGAAAAATTCTGTGATTGAATGGTGCAAACTGAGTCAACAAGTGCAGGAGTAAGGAGTTAGTTTGCTTGATTGCCAGATGCATGCTCATTTTGATTTTTATTAATGTTCTGTCCTCTTAATTAAGGGAAAGCTAATAGATTTCTGTTTTGCCAGAGGAAATTGAAGGCTAAAACCAGGAAAAAGCACCATAAAGTGGCCCTTGTATGGTCTGGCAGAAGAAATGAACAAGCAACTGCTTGCTTTTCTGTTGGACAGGATTTCGGAAAGTAAATTAGCCAGGAAATAGTGTTATTTACTCTGATTAATAATATTTTAGTAGGGCCTAAACATTGTAAATAGATGAATGGTTTTAAAAAAATAATTCTTCAGTCATTTATTTGTACACGGTTTTGTTTTGTGATTGATGGAATAATATCACTCTATACAGATGGATGTTACTGAGCATGGAAGGAAGACTGCTTGATAAATACAATTTCCTGCAAATGGTCCTTTTGTAAAAAATTGCAAATTGTTAGTGAGAAATGTTCCTGGCTTTGGCATGTGTTGAAAAGCTTTATCTCTCCAGTCATTCATGTATTGTTAAGAAGTTGATATCATAAACATTTAGTATTTCGAACAAATTCATTGCATCAGAGCCTGTATTTTTATTAAGGGTATAAAATATGCTTTCTCACAGTTTCTTCAAGAAAACGCCTTTTTAGTGTGTGGGTATAGGGGAGAAGTTGCAAAGTAAAGGACTAATACACATGAAATAAAAATTGATGCTTACTCATACGTGGTTTAAGTCGTAGTAATGTTAAGGGTTTATGAAGTATTTTGCATGCATAGTATACAGAAATAAGTACACCCCCAATAACTATATGAGGCAGTTAAAAGCATGCTGTTAACCACATTAAAAAATGGGAAGGTAAGACTGAAAAGATGGAAATGATTTCATTTTAATTTCAATTTCATGTGTGGTGTAGATAAACCAGATCTGAACTTTGTACTTCTCATTTCTGAGCCTTGAGGTCATTTTTACAGTGTGTTTATCTTGAAGTGAAAGCTTATAAAATTCAAACTGAAAGTAAGATGCAAATTATTAACTGGCTTGAGTGGAAGATAAATCAGATTACCAGATATTCATTAAATGTTTCACTGGTTTAGTTCTTTAAATGAAGGTAGGTAAGGTTAAAAAGTTCATATCAAACACTTGACAATTAATGTGGTTACATCAAAATCAATTCTTTGGGAAAAAGTACAAATGATTGGTATTTGTTGTCATTTTTGAAACTAAAACTTTAGTTTCAATGTGTATAACATTTTTAAACCAAAAAAGTTTGCAGTATTTCTTCCTGTTTGCTGGTGAACGATACCTGTACTCTTCATCTCATGTACTCTTTCTTCCTTGCCTTTTTTTTTCCTGTTCTTTAGCTCTTTAAAGTTTTTTTGGCTATGGGAAAAGTAGCTACAACATTATTTTTTTGGTTCTTTTAAGCTTTGCATCTCCCTAACTCTTCTGGGGATGGGAAGCCTTGAAAAAGTAAAAAAAATAAAAATACTCAGACCTGAAAGTGTAAAAAAGATTTGACACAGCACATCACATTTTATAGCCACCTGTGAACTAGTGGCATCTTTTTCCTAAAAGGTACATCCTGCTACTTTCAGAAACTCGCACGAATTTGCTGACCGTTCAGTACAGGAGACGTGAGTGAAGGGCATACTGGTCTGTGGTTTCAAAACCTGAATGAAATACCTGCTCTGTTGAGGTCTGACTTCAGTCCAAGATTTCACCCTGTGAATTGGTAACAGGAGTGACAGTAATTTAAACCAAACTTTTTTTTTATGACTCTCTACCTGAATGTATTGAACTATTAATGTTTCAAGTATGACAGCAGACTAAAAATAAGCTGGCTTAAAGTCAGCTATTAAGTAATTTATTAATATGAATTAATATAAACTTTAAAATAATTTAAAATTAATTTCTTGAATTAACTGACAGAACTTGAGATACAAGGATATTTTAGAGCAAATGTATAATGTACGATAAATTACCTTTGAAATTAAAGTCTGAGAGCAAGTTCTGCACTGCCAGTTCTGTATAATATGCTCAGATCTCTGCTGAAAATGAAAGGACTCCTTGTAAGCATGGAACAAAGTCTACATTCTACTCTTGTGTACTACTTAGTAAATTCATAGCTTGTAAAATTATTTTTGGCACTGCTCTTCGGAGATAGATTGTGTAAGGCTTCCAAATATTACTGCTTGTTTACCACTGTATTCATTTAATTACATACATATCAATCTGGGAAATGGTACTACTCATGTGACTGCAAAGTTATGATTTGAGAAGTGTCTCTCAGATCAATGATGCTTTGATGCTACAACTTTTTAAGAGAAGAGCAATAAATACCTCTTGATGTTAATGACTGAGAATAGTTGCTGCCTTACTAGCCAGATCTGTGTCACTTCCTCTTTATTTATGCTTAGTTTTTTTTCTGCATAATACAAATTTGTGACAGGAGGGACACCTCTGTACTAGGCAGATAAGAAAAAACATTAGTTTGATTTTTTGGACAGTATTGTTCTAAGACTTGTGAGGAAATTATGCCTGTATATGAGTTTATCTCTACCTATGCGTCTGACGCGTTGCTGGATTTATTTATTTATTTATTTATTTATTTTAGGTGACATAGATGGTACTTTCTGTGAAGACAGGAACTAGTGATGAAAAGCAATCAAATGCCACTAGGTCTTAGCACTTCCTTTCTGGATTATAAATATGAAGGCTTCTCATGTCTCTAGTCTTTCCAAAGATGCAAATTTTGCTGAAGGTTGAGTCAGACTTTTTCCAGACCGAGGGAATTAACTTCCAAAAATAACATTTCTCTTAGCAAACACTGTAATTATGATTCTCTCTCTTTTGCATTAAGGAAGCCATAGATTTATTTTATTAAGTGCAGTACTAGTACACACTTCAGTAATTACTTTTGAAGAAAAAAAAGACAGGGATGATTAGAAAGGTCTATATCCTAATAAAAAAGCCTTATTCTCTGGCACAAAGGAAGTGGTTAAAACAAATGCAATATTCTCTTAATCTGTAGGCATTCAACAGTAGCTGGATATAGAAGAAAAAGAGCAACTTGGGTTTCAGAGAAGATCTATCTAAATTTGGAGAGGGGAAAAAAAAAAAGTGGGCTCTTAAGCAGATACAGTCCTGCTCACATTCCACTACTACCTACTTCATTCCCTATTTATATCAGTCTGATCCTATTGCCTCAGTCATCTTTAAGCTGAACCGTGACCAGCTGAGTCTTATAATTTTTCAGCTCTTTTTAACTGGAAGTTACGGCATTTTCTGGCACTGCTAGGGTCAAACCCATTACAGGGAAGACTGGGGTAAATGGCCTTTACCTCCATGTTACAGTCTCTTCCTTATTTGCATCGAGCCAGGAAGCATGGTGGAATGGTTTTGGGTACCTGGAAGGGTGGAAAAGGGAGTTGTACAAAACTGTTATCAACTCTTGCAGGAACAGTGAGGAGCTCCCTCGCCAGAATTCTCTGCACCCTTTTTTAAATAAGGAATTGATAACCCCTAGCAAAGCTGAACCTGGTTCTTGGGTAACTGTCACCAACTGAGAAGTGAGTAGTGGAGAGTTTCGCACTTCCTTCAGTTAACACTATTAGCTTAAATTTCAACTTAGAACAACTGGTATTCATACTCTCCTCCTGCAGCACTGGGTCGTGGGTATTTCCATTTGAAACTGCTTGACTTCAGAAAGGGATGCACACAGAACTTAGGAGGTTAAAGCACCTTTGACTGATTAAAAAGCCTTTTCTCTCAGGAGCAGTCTGTGGAGTTTTAACAGGCACCATCTACTATGCAAGTAAGCTTCTACAAAGTCACGGCATCATCTTTTGAAATACCTTTAATGTAGTTTGTCAGATTTAGCACAATCTCTACTATTTATTTTATTTCATCATTATTGAACTAAGTGTTCTGGTTAACTTTTAAGTTGCTGTGACTTAGGAAACCGTGATAATGGGAAAAAGGCCTAGAAATACTTTTAGCACCTCCTGGGAAAGAAAACCTATGGTAGATGTATTTAACTACATAGATATAGCCAATAATGCTGCTGTTTGAAGTAACCTTTTTTTTTAGACTAGAAATTATCAGATCCCAAAATTCTTAAGGATTAAACACTAAAACAAGTTTTAAGTCAGATCTGATTTAGTATGACAAGAATACATTTCCTGTTGACCATGTTTATGCCCCACACAGATTCCTGGATCAAGATTATTCAGCCAACTATTTTTAAGATATAACAAAAAAATTATGGTGGTTTAAAAAGAATTGTTGACATGATGAAGTGATTGTTCTTGAAATTTAGTAAAACCAAATAGCAAGAAGTTCTTTAAAGCAATTGGACATGATATCTGCCTAAAAATTAATAAACTGCTTGGATTATGAATGTGTAGAAAGGGCAGTTAATGAGTACTGCAGGTTTTGGAAAGAGTAAATGATTTATTTTGTATAATTTCTTACCACAAGTAATGATGGATAGGTGTCTCAAGCAAAAGGATGCTAAATACAGAAATGATCATAGGAGATATGGTGTATGAGCAATGGAGGCACATATTTGAACAGAGGGCTGTTAAGAGTTTGCACAGTTTTGTCTGAAATGCAAGCAAATTCTCTGTCAAGCATTTGTAAGCGAAATTGTGAATATTTTTGTAACTTACATGCTGCAGCTCAATCAAATTACAGTTTTATTTTAGAATGTGAATTGAGCTTCTGTTTACACAACTATGCAGGGCTGCAAATGGGGTAACTACAGAGTCCCTCCTACCAAAAGTTTCCCTTTTATCCAGATGCACAACCAGATACAGAACCAGCCCCTCATAGAATAGAATTATAGAATCACTTAAGATCATAGAGTCCAACCTTTAACCTAACCCTGACATCCCACCACTAAACCATGGCCCTAAGCACCTCATCTATCCTTCTTTTAAACTCGACCACCTCCCTGGGCAGCCCATTCCAGAGCCTGACAACCCTTTCGGTGAAGAAGTTTTTCCTAATGTCTAACCTAACCCTGCCCTGGTGCAGCTTCAAACCATTCCCTCTCGTCCTATCGTCTGTTACCAGGGAGAAGAGGCTGACCCCCACCTCACTACAGCCTCCTTTCAGGTAGTTGTAGAGGGCCATAAGGTCTCCCCTCAGCTTCCTCTTCTCCAGACTAAACAACCCCAGTTGCCTCAGCCGCTCCTCGTAAGACTTGTGGTCCAGACACCTCACCAGCTCCACTTGCCAGTCCCCGTCCTCCCCCAACAACAGCAAAACCTAATCTACTGATGTCCTAAAAATTCTTTTGAGAGTATTGTCACAAATCTCCAACAAGGAGATCCTGAAATAAGTTCACTAAGTGAGAATTAAAAACCTGATCAGATCACACTCCTAGAGTTGGAAACAATTTAGGAATAAAATCATTGAACTACCAGCAGAAGTATGTAACCTTTATTAAAGACAGTTCTTCCAGAGAGAGGACAAGCTGGAGGTTTAATTTGCATCTTGGGGCAGAGGTGGAAGTAATACTTTAGAGTCCAGGAAGGTGGATAACAATGAAATTAATGAATTAAATAAGTTATGTAGAAACAAGCCATATTGTTCCAGTGTACTGGCATCTCTTAAACATAAGAACAAAGTAATGTGGTAAAACAGTTCTGCACAAAAGCTGTTGAAAAAGTTATTAAAAGAAGGGATTAAATTTTCCTTTTGGGAGACCAAAGCTTATTACTAAGTACATCACATGGTTTATATAGGTAAATGGAATATGCAAGTGACTTCAATTACATGATTGTATAATAAAGACATTTCAGGGGGACCTACCGGTGGTGCTAAGTAGTATTATATTTATTAAATTGAGAACTATAACAGATGATTATACATATATTTGATGGAAACAAATACTTTTTTCCCCAAATAGTTTAGCAGAGAATAGTTTTGTGGATTAGGTGGTTGTAGTGGAATTTCAATTTGTGGTGACATAAATGCACGGTAATTTTCTGCTCTGTTGATTCAGAGAATTTTTGCCCCCTGTTTTGAGTTTCACCTTACATTTTTCAAGTCAGTTTAATTAATTAGCCATTCAAAGTGACTTTTTTTACATTGATGAAGAGGAGGCAGATGCATTTCAAGAAAAGAGCATCTTTTGAGGTTAACAGAAGAATAGCGTTACTCCTCTGTTCTCACAGGCTGCCTTTTAGTCAGCTAATTTTTTCCTTATGGTGGAGAAGACTAAAAAATACAAAATTTAACAGACTAGGTGAGGTCAGGTATATTTCCATGAATCCCCATAACAACATGAGTAATTTCTTCCAGTTAGAGCTGGATTTATCAGGAGTCCCCTTTTTCTTTCTGAAGTTACGAACCGAAAGAAATAGAGAATCTTGCCAACTAGAGCATATGTGTTTCCCATTGAATTCACACTGTACGAAGTGACTGTGTGTACGACAGCGTATTTGTAGGGAGCTCCTTTGGTTCCAAGGGTATCGCTCCCACAACTTTTGTCTGAAGTGAGCTCAACCAGTCCTCAAAGTATTCCCTTCAGACTTTTTTTTGATAACTGAAAAAGGCATTGAATCCCATGGCATCCTCATTGCAACTGTAAATCAGCCTCTCTGATCTGGTGACCTGTGTCAGTGTTGTATCCTGAAACTGTAGGTGAATGGAAGTGACAACAGTTGCTGGGCCAGTCAAGTTGCTAAGTGACCTTTCTACTCTTAACTCCAAGTTTTGTAACAAGAGTTTCTTGTCTTCAAGTTTTACTTACAGTTTAGAGCCAGCTGAAGATTCTCAGTTCTTGTGAAGCAAGTATCAGTGGGGTATATAGTAGAAATCATTAAAATTCTTTCTTTAGAGCCTTTGAACACGAATTACTTCCGATCTGCAGTGAGGTGGTCATTCTAAAACTATGGCCTAACAAAACAAAAATCTTAACTGATTTTTGCAGTTCAGAGTAGAGAATCACATACACTAACATACTTGCTTTTAAAGAGAAATTATTTTATCTAGTCAGGCACTGTTATGCCTGACTAGAACTCATAATTTCATCCTGGTATGGCACCATTGGTAGAATATCAGCAAACCACATTCTTTTCAGGTTCAGAGGAAAGGTATAAGTTTGTTTTCGTCTCTTGCTTTATTATTCAGTGAGCTGAGTAAGTGACCAGTGACAGAGTAGCTTTTTGCTCTGAATTATGGGAAGATTGAGTTTATGGATCGGCAGCACTTTGATTTGTAGTTTTCCAAGCAGCTGTTGAACTGTCTTTTCAAACCAATTGCCACAGAATTTGCTTCCAGGAGATGCAATCCTTTCCATTAATATACAGAAGAAAATATATGCCAGTCAATTCCCGGTGCCACCTGTGAGTATTTCAGTAACAGATTGGAATTTTAAGTCCTGATTAACAGAGGAATCATAAGAGATTTAAACTGTCTTGAATTCTTTATCTGAGTTACAAAGGGTTTAATCTTAATGATAATGATGCAGAAAACCTGGATGAGTTAATTTGCTTTTTGTTCTCAAGCTTTGTTATAATGTAATTTTTTTTTCTTTTTTTTTTTTTTTTTTTCCTGGAGACTCCAGTCTTCTGGGGCTAGCGTAAAGATAGTGAAGGTTTGTAGTTGATGCAGAAATTTGACTTACTGGTATTGTATGCAGAATACAACTTATTCTCCCTTACATGATGTCTCACTGTTGAATGTATTTTTTGACAATTTGTAACTAAATACATGGCTAAGAGTTTAACTTATGATGTGTACATTTGGAGTTACTTCTGTCAAATAGATACTTTTTTTTTGTTTGTGGTGGGAGACTATAATTGAGCTCAAAAGATTTTTAAACACTCTGTAGGTACTGTCTTGCTTGTCTGCTTGTAGCTGCTAACAGAAGAACGTTGCAAACAGGAAAGACAGCAGCCCAGGCCTGTTCCTTACTCTTTCTTTGCACTTGCAAAACATTTTGTCTAAGAGCAGTGAAGGATGTTCTCACTCTCAAAGTTGTTTGATATCTGATTTTCAAAACTTTTTTCCCCTGGTTTCCGTAGTAGTCATTAGTAGGATTATACTTCAGTTACGTGCTCTGTGGAAAAATCACTTTATTTAGCTCTTTGCTAGTTGGCTGGCTACTTACTTGGGATTTTTTTTGAGATATAATGAATCATTCCATATACAGCTTCTCCATCCCACATGGAGTTTTTTAGAGATTTCTCATAACCCTCTTTTCACCACACTTTTTCATTTCATTCCAGTTATTTCTTTGTATTAAAAATGCATCAATTAAGATCAAAGACTGAAACTACATTCATATGATAGTTATGACCTAATCTGAGGTCCCTTGGTTCTTACCTGCTATCTCAGCTGTGACAGCCAACCTCTACCCTAAGTTTCTGAGATACCTGCATTCACATGAGGCCTTGATGTAAACAGTTTGCTGATAAGGGGCAGTGTCTGGGTTCAGTAGTGCGCAAGATGTTATCAAAGTAGAGTCATAACTGTTGGGTATAAGCTGTTTGGTCTTGAGAAAGCCAGGGTGGCCTATAACAATTGTCAGTTCAACTTGGCATATTACTTTATTGCTCTGATTGTCTGATACTTTGGCCAGTGATTACTTTGTAGTTCTACTTTGCATATTGTGTACATAATGGCATAATTATTTCTTTCACCTCCTTAATTGGGATATAAAGTTAAAGTTGGATTTAGTTTTGACTGTGCTTTTGTGCATGAATGGTAGCTTAGTAAACTTAACTCCTTGATTACAGAGGTGTTTTAAAACATTTTAGGGAGGAAAAATAATCAGAGGTTGGAGAAGGAAGGGAGAATTTCAACATAGTCAAAGTGAGTAAGTTAGTTGATCTCAACTGTGTACTAGAGTAATAGTGGTATAGTACAGTATAATGTAACGCATATTAGTATAGTACACTGATTGTAAAGCGTATTTGTTGTAGCATACAGTATTAATAGGTGAGCTTACTTGCATTGCCTTTGCTCTGATTATATCAAGAGCAATACTATGGACCAGGCCTAATACCTGAACTGTGAAGATATGACAAGCTCGAGATAAAATGAGATAAAACTTAGATTTAGATTTAACATGCACAGATGAATGGTAAGATGGATATCACCTAGCTTTCTTTCAGGGAAATACACCCGGAATTGATCTTACTAAGTGGCTAATGTTTCCTAGTGCTCTGAAGAAAGAGTAAGGAGCAAGCTGCTCTTGGGAAAGGCGAGCAGCTGCACTCCTCAGCCCCTGGTAGTATTCCTCTCTGACTGCGCTGAGCAGTTCATTCTGATTAGAAACAGTGAGAGACATAGCACTGTTTTGCAAAATGCATTTACCTCTTAGGTATTTTGAGATTTTGATCTCATGGAAACAACATTAGGTGGCAGGCATTTTGAAAATGGCCAGTCCTCAATGCACTTCTTTTTAGTTCTTATTAGCGTGTAATTACAGCAAAAATGTACTAAGTATCCTAGAAGAAAATTAGTTACGTGCATGAGATCTCATTAATAGGGAAAATTCAAGGAGAATGGGGAACCAAAACATGTGTAACAATGGAATGAAGGATGAAGAGGTAAACTTGTGCCTTTAAGTGCAGAAAAGTGTAAGGCAAAAGGAATTTTGGATTCTGAAAATTACAAGAAAGGAGTGTGTTCTGTGAGAGCACATGTACATAGATGAGCTTAAGAAGCAGGAGAAGAGAGAGACACAGATGTGCATCCCAGTGGTTTAGCTTTGTTTCAGCTGCCAAATTAGTAGTATATTCATTTCATCTGATGAGTATGTTTTGGGGCAGCTTTAAGCTGCTGCAGAATGATAGAGCCAGAATATACTGCTGAATGGGGCCATAAATTAAAAATGTAACTCACATTTTTAATATTCTCATCAAGCAGTTGATCCATAGTATAACACCCTTTGGTGTTTTTATTGTAACCTTCAAGGAAAATTTTGTATGTAAAGGACAAGAAGGCAATTACTAGACAGAGTCTGTGTTGATACGGAGTTACAGTTGAGCATGTAGCTATGCCAAAAAAATGGGTACTATACAGAAAATTCAGCATTATGGTTAAACTTAAAAATGTGAGCATATTACAGTAAAGACATCCTGGTATTAAGACTTCCAGACATTTTAAAGTGATAGTGGGGCAGAGAGAGCACTGAGAAGCCTTAAAGAAGATTGCCTGAAGTGCTGAAAGCTGGGGAAACAAAAATAAGGAAAAAAAAAAAAAATTCTGAGCGGTTTGTAACAAAATATTAAGGAAACCAAATTCTCTTTACAAAATAAAACATTAGCTGTAGCTTATGTTAAAATACTTTATTTTGCTCAAGTATTTATTTGTATTTTCCCACTTTAAAGGTCTTTCCACCAAGCTGTAAGACACAACAGAGAGGAGTAAGGTGGCTGCTTTATCCTGTGGCTGCATAAGTGGTGTTTTGCATTTGGATATCTACAAAGAATGGTATTAGTGGCATTATAGAATTTGATGTATTTACAGGGCCATTTTTAATTTGAGCAAAACAGATGATTCCAACTAATTCTGATATTAAAATTTGTAAGGTGGAGGATCCAAAACAGTCTGAGAGGAGATTGTAAATGAGGATTTAAGACATTTTCCAGATCAAACCTGCCTTACTTGCAATGTTCCTCTGTCTTTTTCTTCTGTCCTTTTTCCTTAGTGGTACTAGATTAATTTTTCCTCTTGAGTCCACCATCTTTGTGTTAATTAACGTACTCAAACTCTTCATTCTCCCTTGTATTTCATCTGTTATTTATTTGTCTTTCAGCACTCTTTTCAGTACTTGCTGCTTTATCACTTAGTAAAGTTTTGGTTTTGTAGTATTATTAAGTTTACATAGATGTGTCTTTTTTTGCATTTTGCTCTCAAATACTCCTTAGCGAATCCTAGACACCCACTGTTGAGAAATAAGTTATATGTTGAGCTTTCTCAGTTTTCTGCTCCTTTTTCCACATTCCCACTTGTATTTGTCTTGTCAACACTTGTTGTGATCTGTGTGTGTTCCAGCATTTTATCTTTTCTCAGTTCTGAGGTGACAGTTCCCTTTTCCGTTAACATTTTTTACAAGCATATCCAGACTTTTACTGGTTTTGGCTCTAGTTTGTGCTTTCTTGTTCTCTCACCCATGCCAAAATGTGTTGAGCAACTATTCATTGTGTTGTTTTAACTTCACTTTTAATATGATGCTTCCTCTTATTTTTCCATAGTAGCTAAGTTCCAATTAAAAAATATTCTGTTAGGGACTGTCTTTGAAATAGTTTGAATTGTCCAGACTCTTACAGGAACTGAGAAGTGAAAGAAAATAGCAGTCTGTAGCATCCTGTTGATTCTTCTTGTAAGACCATCCTCTTTCTTCCTGCGCTTTCTTACCTAGTTCATTGGCTGTAGCAAGAGCTGCACACATCCGAGACACAATAATCTCACCTACACAGCTCCTATTCACTTCCAAAGCAGTTCTATCTTCTGTTGCTAATGAAGCTAGACAGAATAGTAGACAGCCTTGCCTACTGTTGGTGACTCATCAAGTTGGTGACTCATCAAAGTTTACACAGAGAGACTAAATCAAGGTGGCACGGAGCATCTTAAGTTTGGTACTTCTTGATTTCTGCTTTAGTTTCTAAGCACAAATATTATGTATTTTTTTGCATGTGTTTTCTCAAACTCTTTGTTTTTCCTTAGACAAAGAAAAACCTCCATAGATGTGTTCAGATAGTCAAAAAGTATATTGCTAACAAATAAGAGAATACAGATATTTTTTCCCCCCATCAAAGCAGGAAAAATAAGTACATGAAAAAGGAGAACTTATCTCATTTTGCATCGCTCTAAATGAGGAGAGAGAAAGATGAAGGCATTGCTTTGAGCCAGCTCAGCTAAATTTGCATTGTCTTTTCACAGATCGTCGTCAGTAAATGTTTTAGTCTTTAATATACTCTAAATAAGTGACCTCATGAGAAGCAGAACTGATGAAGAGTGATTTCTACTGTATCCGCGTTGATCCACTTTACTGAATTATACAAAAGCTGTCGAGCATACTCAAGAAGTATCAGATATTCTTTATGAGAAATGATGTTCTGAATGCCATGTAACTCTAAAAAAAAAAAAAGAATATTTAGAAGCAGCTTGTAACTTTTTGGAAACTAAATAAGCTATGTAGACAAACATTGCTGGGGAAGAGGTTGGTGTGCTCCAGTTGAATCTTTTCTTGAAGAAGCAGCAGCGTGTCTCTGTCTTTCTCCAACCTCAGTCAGAGGCTGAGAGAGATTAACAGAGATTGAGGTCATGGTTCATACTGTGCCTGAATGACCTCTTTGGCTTCTACTCAGCTACCTGCTTGTGTAAAATTTATTGGAACATTTTATACTCAAGATCAGTTAGATTTGGTTTAAACAAATAGTTCAGAATTTAAGTAGCATACTCACAGACAGAAACACACACAAGTATAATTTCCTTCTTTTGGTCGAATTAAAAACATAGAAACTTCTCGGGTAGATTGGGGCTTTCATTTAATGACAGAAATCAAAAGTTTTAGACATAAGTTGTCTAAGACATTTCTGTATCTCCACTCTTATGAAGCACACCAGCTTTCATCAAACTGGCTGTTAGAGTTCTTCAGCTTTCTGCTGCAGTTCTGTCTGCACTGCTTACAAAGTATTTATTTTACTGTTGTTTAACATACCTCATTTTTTTTCCATCAAATAAATGATATGGGGAGATACCAGTCTATGATTGTCTGGTGACTCTCAGAGTGGTGACTGGGGAATTCTGAAAAGTAAGGATCAGCTCTGGCAAACCTGGAGCTGTTTTGGTCTGTTTGGTAGTGCAATTGCTTACTGTATAGAAGCTGCCAATGCAGATGCTGCTTTTGTGCCTTATCCTTTCCTTCCATGTATCGGAGCAGTGAACAGTTTAATTAAAACTGTAGAGGACCTGTACCAAGTGTATTTCTTCAGAGCCATGTTTGAGATCATCTCATGCAGTTAAGAGTAGCTTCCTTGAGGTAAATAAAGCAAGATCAGTCATCTCAAGGGACAAGAGGCAGGTGAATGAGAAGCAGACTAAGGTGATCCTTCAGCAATAGCAGGGGACTTGCTTTTTTTGGCCTGCTGAGTTCGATCAGATCCTTGGCAACACCCAGATGTGGCACTGCCTACAGAAAGGCCTGGCCTGTTGCTTGGAGGATGGAAGGTTCTGTAAAGGATTGTTTCTCTCTCTTTTTTTTTTTTTTTTTTTTCCCTTGTTGCTTTGTTTTCTTTTTTATGAGATACTATTTTTGTGGAGTCTAGAGCCTGTCACACCAGTTGAAAATCTCTAGATAATTCTCTTTTTGTAATTTTTTTTAGGACTTCACTTTCATCTTCCCTTCTTTACTACTTCTGAGAAACACTGAGAAATAGGGCTAGAAGTAAGAGTAACAGAGGACTGAGGAAAGAATCAATACTTCATCAGGGGAAGCAGAAAGACTAAAAAAAAGAGGGTGGACCCTGGCTATATAATCCTCCTGTGATTGTCTTTTGCCTCCTAACTTCCTGGTAAGTGGAGGTACCATGTTTTATGGAGTTTTGTTTTATGTATTGGGAGAAATGTAGACGTTGACTAACAAGAGACTTGTTTCTCTGGTAAATACCCTTTGGCAAAAATGTGTATGAAGGGGTGTTGAAGGTTGATGGTATGTCTGTGAGCTGTCTCGTCAGTGTGAAGCTATAGGTGGGATGAGGACATTCATACAAAGTGGAAGGAAGGATGGACTTCTGAAGTGAATATCCTTGGATGGACGCTGAAGTGAATGTCCATGGTGGATTGTTTCTATGAAAAATGAAGTTCTTTGAAGTAGGAAATGTGGATAAGTGTGATGTGGTTAAAAGAGTCTGCCTGGATTTCCAGAAGGCCTTCAGTGGAGTCCTCACTCTCCTGAGTGAGGAGAAGCTGAGAGGATGAAGTTGCTCAGTCTCGAGAAGAGAAGGCCAAAAGGAGGTCTTACTGCTTTCTTCAAATAATGAGAGACTAGAGAGAAGATGAAGCCAGACTCTTAATGCAAATCCATGGTGATAAGATGGCAGTTAACGGATACAAGTTGAATCATGGGAAATTCTGGGTTGACATAAGGGAAAACATTTTTGCTATGAGGTGGTTAAGTACTGGAGGCATAAGGGCTCACGGAAACTGTGGGATCGCTGTCCTGGGAGATACTCAAAACTCATCTGGGCAGCCTGATCTAGGTGGCCCTGCTTTGTGAAGGGTTTGGACTAGCTGGCAGTCAGGAATCCCGCCAACTGAAATTATTCTCCAGTTCTAGACTTCTAAGGAAAATAAGTAGCTGTGAGTTTGTCCTTGTGTGGACAAACATTTTATAAAAATCATAGGAAACAGAAAAAGAAGAAAATATCTGTTTTAAAATAATAATAATCTGTTTATTACTTTCATAATTGGTAGATGAAACATTTTAGCTATCCAGAAGAATGCATAGTAGAGCATCTGTAGTATATGAAGTCTCTTCTGGTATGGTTGAATGGAGATCCCTTATTTTTCCTTTGAGGCACACTCAGTAGTTTTGAAGCTGCTCTGGGGTTTATTGTAATTGCTGTGAAATATAGTAGAGAGCACAAAGAGAGTATATTGGTACAATGTAAGTACACAGTACTGGGACAAAGCAATTGGTCTTAGCTGAAATCAGCTTATCCAATAGCTTGCATATTTTTAAGGCCTTTGCTATTCTATTATCCCACACTGGAACTGTGCATTATAACAAGAGACACCTGGTACCAAGCTTCATTTCACACAGCAGGTACTCGTAATGTGTTGATAACTAGCCTAACAGCCCAGGACTAGGGCTGCGCACAGTTACGATGCCTGTGGCCTGTTGTTAGCAGTGGCAGAAATATTTTGACTCTGCCCTTGGCTACAAAAATGCTTACGTAGTTATGCTCTATTGGTGTGCTCATGTTTGGATTGCCTGGCTCTTCTCTTGTCACTGGGGACCACTGAGAAGCGTCTGGCTCCATTGTCTTTGCACCCTCCCATCAGGTATTTATTATACACATAGATAAGATCCCCACCCTTAGGCCTGCATTGGGCCTCTCTTGTTAAAGACAGATGCTTTTGTGGTGGTGAAGTTAAGAATTAGAAATAAAGCACAAATTTATGTGTGTGTATATTAGAAACAAAGAAAAAAAAATCTCTCAAACTTGTATTGCACGTGCATCTTGAGCACTGAATGTAGTTCTGACCATCCCACTTCCAAAAGCACATACAAAATTAGAGAGAAAAACTCAAGTAATGGGGAAAAGAATGGCAAATAGAGGAACAGTTATTTACTCTTTGCAGAAAAAGATCCCAGGCTTATAAAATAAAATGATTGTGCGTCAGCTTTAAAAATAGAATGAGGTACCTTCTTAAGGAATATAGACCTGAATTGCAGGTTTTGTTGATGCACAGTTCTGTGGAGATGAAAGGTACAAATGAATTAAGAGATGATAGATCTGCCAGCAGCTACTAAATCCAGTAGTCACAGTGTGGCTTACAACCTGCAGTTCAGGTAAACCTTAAATTACTGCCAAATGCATGATTCATCTAATGGTGACTTGTACTTGCACCCTTCCTAAAACCTAGTGCTGATTACTGAGCACAGAAATCTGTATGCTAGTTTTTATTTCATCAGATCCATAAGGAATGCTTTTCTTAATAAACGTTTCCTTGCAGCACATGTGCAGGAAACTGCAGCAATGAGTATGCTTGCAGAAATTAATCTTGGAACCACTACTAAGTAAACAGGTGAAAAGTTTCAGAGGGGCATAAACCCAAGAATATGTTGGAGTCAGTGCTTTCCCTGTCTCCTCAAGCGTAAGTGTCCTCCTTGATCACAAGGCTTGTTCAGCCCAAGTGAACTGAGGCAGTGCAGGGCAGGATGCGACTGCTGCATGACTGCACTGCCTTTGGGGTAGGAAAAGGCTCCTGAGCTTTTTACTCATGTCCATGTAATTTACTGTTGTTCAGGTCTGAAGGTGCCTGACAAAAAGATGGGCATCTTGTGAGAATTACTACTTCAAGCCATCAAAACATGAAAAGATCTATTTTGTGAAATTGTTCAGTACAAATACTACATTGCAAGTTTGGTGGCTTTGGTTATTAATTATTTGGCTTCTGTTACTCAGTCAGTGGCATTAACATCAAGATGAAAAGCAGTTTACAGTTTACAAATGCAGATACTGTGGAGCCACATCAAACCAGTATTATCTGGCTTAAACTCAAAGTAAGGAAGTTTCCTTTATCAAAATTTTAAGACTTGAACACGTAAAGTGTACTATCTTTTGATGCACTAAATTATGCAGGCTGCCTTGTTTTTCTACTAGTTGTTTGTGGAATTAGCATGCTTTTTTCCTGAAGAGCATGATTTGCCATTTTATCAGTTGCATTACTATGAAATCCTTTGGCAGTGTTGGCTGTCAGCTTTAATTCTAGCTGTTCTAAATAATTCTGTCACCCGCAAACTTTTCTGCTCCATTATCATCCTTTCTGTCAAAGCATTTATATCTGCTATTTGGCATATTTCTGTCAAAACCAGTGCTTAGGAAGATCTATTGATAGGTTCATTCCATTCTGAAAAAATGACCATTTTTGCTATCTTTGCTTTCCTATCTTTTAATCTGGAAAGTTTCTTTATTATTGCCTATCAACTTATTTCAGAACTTAGATGAGGGCAGATCATTATGGGATTTTGAAAATGTGTATGTGTTGCGTAAATGCATGACTTTTAGCTGCTTATTGAAGCCTTATGGAGCTCCAAGGGATTTGTGAAGCATTACTTCACAAAAAACCCATCAATCCTTGAATAGGCTCACCAGTTCCATAGGACATCACATTCCAGTCTGGCACAGCGATCAGATTTTATGATATGTAGTTCTTTGGGTCACTCCTGGATTCTTTATTTTTCCCTTTTTTCATTCTTCTGACACTCAGGATAGTTTAAGCAAGTAGCAAATTCTCACACATAATTGGAGTTTAGGAATTTCATAGGATTTGGTTTCTTTACAGTAGACATTATGTTTCTATCACTCTGTATTAAAAGGATGTGTACTACTTTTTGCAACACGGGGAAATAACTGGATTGTCATTGACACGAGTCATTGCCCTCTTTGTAAAAATTTCTGACTGTCTTCAATACATTTCTTCTCATATCTGTGATGAGGGAATCATTACCTTCACTGTTATCTTCTGGATCAAATAATGTTTTGGTTTTTAAGAGTTCTAATAATACAAAACACTAGTTATATACATAAAGTTATCAACTTCTTAATCTTATTCAGAACTTTGAGCTTCTAAGTGTAATATAGAATTGCTAACTCTAAAAATGAAGTGATTATCCTTGAAGTTGGATATCAGAAATAGCAAGGATTTGATACTAAAATTCCCGTTTCATGCAGTGAGCCCTATGATAGAACAGTTAATAAGTCTTCCCAGCTGTACTGACATTTTTACAACCTTTATTGATACTCCTTATAGTTATTGGCACTATCAACATTATTGGTTGGTTGAGGTCCATTTCCATCTCAGTAAACTTTAAGAGATTATATTGAGGCTTCTATACTGGGCAGGATGTCTTCCTTTAGGCTGGATTTGGCTGTGAAAGATCAGCAGAAAGAACAGCTAATTTTTTGAATGACAATAAGAAAAAAGTGTTTTCTTGCTTAAGTTATATAAACCAGAACAGTAACGGATTTCTGGGCCTTGTATTAGGGAGGATGTAAAGTTAAAGATGCTTTAGTAGCGGTCCCTTTGAATGTGCCTCTTTGGGTCTCAGTTAATGACTGTGTATGTTATATGCCATCGCTGGGCATGTAATGAGCACAGAGTAGGAACTGTAGGTGGCAGTCAGGCATTGGGAGGCAAGAGCACAAAATGGCCATAAGAATGATGAAAGGACTGGAACGACCAAAGTTTCCTCCATTCCAGAACCTATATTTTGTTGCAGATTTTCTCAGCTTTAGCATCATGTTGCAGTAGAGAAACATGTCTCTACCCTCAAGTATCTGTTCACAATGACAAGAAACAAATTACTTTATTTGTCATTTTCTCTGCTGTCTGGTGGGAGTCTGTTCTCTTCGTGTGTTTCTCGTACTGCTTAAGACTCACAGTGGGGCTAACAGAGTTCTCTGTAATGGTTTTTCTGGTCTTTAATTTCAAAAAAAGTCTTGTAAGGAATTTTCGCAAAATCAAGATCTGAAAATTGAGGAAGAGGAGCTCACCACTAAATTCTGGTCCTATGTAACATTTACATTTATACTTGTTCTGAAATCTAGAATAGCTTTCTTGAAAAGTATAGGTGGTGATAGAAGGGGAGAGAGGCTGGGAGTTTCTGCTGTAGATGTCTGCTGTGAACCATCAAAAGAAGGCCAGATACAAAAGCTTCGTTGTTGTTTTTTAATCAGTATATAGAGTTGTATGACATACAGTAGATTATGAGGTCAAGGGACTTAAACAAGCAAGGTGTCATCAAGGAGCAGAATATAGCAAGTTAAGGATTGTCCAGTGAATTCTTACAATGTGGTGGAGACGATATTTTGGTACAGAAGATTGGAGAACACAAATGGAAAACCCTCTCCTCTAGAGGTAATTCTCATTATTGGGAAGGCAACTTAAATGAGCTCAATCATTAGAATAATAATATTGCTAGTTCTGTGAGAGCAAAGTGAAGGGCAAAGCAATGATAATGGTCTTCAAAAGAGGAAGAGACTACTGAAAAACAGATACACAGGTCTGCATGGGAAACATGACCAAGGAAAAAACAATTCAGAGCTTCTTCTTCCAAAATACGATTTTCAAGAGTCAAGTGTAAAATACCTTAAAGCAAAGGAGGAATAGGAATTATAGCAAGAGAACAACTTGTTTGAATCATGTGCTGTGCAGTGGTCTGAAAAGCAAAATGGTGTGTGAAAAATCAAAGATGAAAGGTAAATATTCAAGAATTGCAGGAGCATGTTGGACAAAATCAGAGCAACGCATAAAATAAAATTAAGGGTAACATTTCTGGTATGTAAATTAATAAGCAGAAGTCAATTAAAGAATTGGACTGCAGCAAGAGAATGCACTTTTCCTATGTATACTATGTATCTATCAGGTGAATGGTGAGGTGCTGGCATTGCAGGGAGGTTTCAGAGAATGCATTCAAACATACTTCGGGAACTGACAGATATGTGGGTCTGGTTTTGTTGTAGGAGGGTAGACTTAGACAAACCATTAGAACTCTTTTTAACCGCTACTTGTGATTCTCTGTTTGATAAGGTTTTAATTGTATGATGCCATACTTCCCCCCCGCTCCCCCCTGGGATTCTTGCTGACTCATTCAGTAAGAGTTCACCATCTAAAGCTGTTCTAAGGATGAATTAGGGCTGTGTCTTTTAGGAAGATGCTGGCTTTTGAATACCACTTCACTGGTGGCAGAAGTTGGGCAATGCGGAGTCCATGTGGGAATAATTGGGGAACAAGTAAATTAAAAAGGTCTTCTGTTCCTGCATGTGCCATGAAAACAGAAATTCAACTAAGTATTTAGGCTAATGTATTTCTAGAATCCTGACTTCTGGTTTCAGTAAAGTGTTTCAGTTTTCAAGCACAAAGATCAATAGAAAGTTAGGAGCCCTGATAGGATTTAGGAGTCCCAGCATCTATTTGGATGTGCTTCAGCTCTCCCAATGCTGCTTCTGTTTAGATCAATGGTTAATGCCTCTTGATTCCAATGAGGTAAAATCTGCTTCAGTGTTCCTATGTGATCATGAGCAAGCCACAGAAAATAACTTTTTTGCTGGCATGAGTAATTTCTGGTTAGTTTCAGGCAGCTCTCTTCTGGGGACAGTAAATGAAGTGTTACTGAAGTGTACTGTGACCCAAGTTGAGCAGTGAGAAGGGATGTGCTCTTTATGGTTTGACTTCAGTCTTTGTTTATCATCTTGTATACGGAGATTTGCCACTAACACTTCTGAGATGATTAAAAAACTTCACTTATGGACATTGTAGAAGTGGATTGTTTCTTATAATCTAAATGGTAAGTGAAGACAAAGGTATAGGAAATGCACATTGAATGATATGGAGGGAAAGAAATATTGTCCATCCAGCCATTCTGTAATCATCATCTATCCTTGCAAGGTCTTTATTAAACTTGCCCTCTCTTGACAATGTCAACAGTCAAGATTACTTCCCAGTGCTCTGATCCCAACTATTGACTTCCAGCTAATGCAAAAGAGTACATTGTCTTTTTTTATATGATACTTTCCAGTGCAAATCTTCTACTGTCTTCATCTTGATGCCTTTATAAATCTTTCTTCTGGTTGCTGTTTTTCCAATTTGTGTGGTTGAGAGATAGTAATCAGTCACCATGAATTTAAGGTCCCATGATTAATCCTTCTTTGACAGCAGACTTGTGGATTTACTTTAGATCCATTGACTTCAGTCCTGAGCTGCAGTTTTCCCACCACTTTTCCTGCAGCTGACTCAGTTTGGGCAGGTGGCCCAAAAGAGAAGGGATAAAATTGGCTGTGTAGCTTCCATGAATAAAGGTACCAGAGATTAAAACTGATGATATAGTATAGTTAGTATACTACATGGTGTATAATTTATTACCAACTGTCAGCAGTTTAGATTTCCATTTACTAGTGAATAATTTGTTTTCATTAGTAGTGTTTAAATGACGGTGGGCTCTTATAGCTGGAGTACCACTTACACAGTGGCTTGTTTCTGTCATATAAGCTTCCCTTATATGAAATACCAGAATTACCATCTGCAAGAGGACATTGGAGTGTAGTGTTTGATATGATGGTGTTCCCTGGTTTCCAGCATTGGCTAGTACCTTCTGTCTGAGAGGAGGAAAGGTAGTCATGAGACAACCTGCACCCAAAGAGTACACTCTTTAAATCCTGGTATTAAAGGTTGGTGGTTGCTCAAACTTGAGAGCTTATATATCTTACAAAACTCTTGGAGTTTTTTGTTGTTACTTTTCTTTTGCAGGGCTTACTATTATAACTGGTTAGTCTTCTCACTATAAATACATGTTTTGAAGCTGCTGAGTTTGTGGTATGTTGTATCTCCTGGAAATGTTATATCTTGTTCTGTACACTTTTTTTTTTTTAAGTGTATTTGTGCAATTTTGTATAGACCCTTTTAGTTTTTCTCTTTTCTAGAATCAGATATCTCAGATATGTCTAGATGTCTGTCTTCAGCTAAAAGTTAAGCTGGAATTTTGTCATTAAGGAAATGTACTTACATGAAGATTTTTTTAGAACCCAATTTGTGTGAATAAGTTTGAACTGAGAACTCAGTGCTGAAGTGAAATAGGCTTCTCAATTTGTTAACAGGCTACAACAATTTAACTCCTCTTCACTAAATACAGAGTGAGAGCTCCATGACAGAGGTAAAATTCAGTTTAGAAAAGGATAGAAGACTAATGGCAACGTGAGTAAGGCAGAGACCGTAGGAATGCACTCCACATCTTCAATTGTATTTTACAGAAAATCTCTTCTATTTTAAGGATTCACTTTAAAATGGGAGGGTTTGAACAGTGTTGACCATTGTAGTATTGAAATGCTGCAATGGCACCATGAAATGTGTTGTGAGCAGAGTCTTCATAGCATATTTACAGTGTTAAATCAGTTTCCCAGAAAAATAGACAGGACTGTGTTTTGGTCAGATGGGGAAAGGTGGTGCTAGGAAAAAGCAGTCAGGCCAAAGCTATTACCAACTACCAGATAAGTAGAAATGCTCATTTTGTTTGACATGACTTCTAGTAAACTGTCATAAAAAATGGAGGAAAGAATGAGACACGACAGTGAGTTGATAAGTACTGTGCATCTTCACTCCTCTTCATGTTTGCTGACATGTCCTTGGCAGTGTTGAGCTCTTGTCCACCCTGGCAATCCTAGAAGATGTCAAGAATTTGTTTCATCCTGTGCATGCTCGTGCCCCATGCCCCCAAAGAGCTGGACTATTGCTTGTTTGGAAGATGTGTGTAGGATCTAGACCAGCCTGTAACACCTTTGCACAGTGATCAGTAAAATCCTGAAGGGCCCACAAAATACATGATGCTGTCTCAGTTCCAATCATGGAAGGTAAAAAGCCTTTTCGTGATTCAAGGGAAACCACCTGTTGTCTGTAGTCCTGCGTTTGCAGCCTCTCCCCTTGGCCAATTTAGTGGGCAGGTTCTGTGTGTCTGTGGCACAGAGTGTACAATTGGTTGTCTGTCACGGAGGCTGAGTGCGTCCAGTAGGAGCCATCAGCTCTCTCTGAGCACAGTTACTGCATGTGCAAAGTTGCTGAATTAAAGAAGCCGTGCTTTAAGCAGTCACCTCCCGAAACAGATTCCTTGAGAGAAATTGTTCAGGGAGAAATTATACTTGACTTGACTGTGAAGGAACATGTAGGAGGTCAGTTAAGAAGTAACAATATCTGAGCCACTAAGTAATAATGACTACAGTATAATTGCATTCTGTGCCCTCAGGGACAAAAAGATCTAGAGAATCACACCAGAATTATACAAAGTTGAAGGGAGATTTGAATTGAGTGAAGTGCATTAGCAAGGAATTTTAGTTACGGTATTTTTACTTTTTCTGACAAAGTAATATGGTTATATATTACATGGAAGGTATTTAAGGTTATCAGCAGAAGTCATAAATAGATAATAAAATTAGAATCAGGGCTATAAAAAAGGAAATAACAAAAGTCAATAGGTTACTTATTCAACGAGGGTTACATTACCACAAGAAGAGCAACAGATGACAGCGTGCAGGGAGAGAAGGAGGTATTAATGCGGTTGAGGTGGATTTCTAAGAATAGCTGTCCACTGTTCAGTACACTGAGACGTTCTGTAAAACTGTTTCATTTATTCAAAGCAAAACTTTCAATATTGGGGAAACATTAAAATATAGCTGCATTTACAGATTATTTCAAAACTGATAAAACCGGTTTTCAACTGTCATATGGTAGTATTCTCTTGGGTTTCTTGTTTTATATTAATATATTGCATTACTAGGTGTTTATTAATAATATGGAAATTACCATGCACATACTTAAATCACCATTGTTAGAACTGAGGTTGACAGTGTTGCCCAGTATGAAATAGATAACAAGTAAATATTATTTCATGAAGAAGCAAAACCAGTTCAAGAAATCAATATTTAAGTTGCATTGTAAAATGGTACCCCTGCTAAGGTATCGAGGATTACTGTGCTGTAACTGTGCTTGCATATTTTGAAATGTGTATGTTTCTAATGCTTGTTTTTCAAGGAATGAAATGTTGGAATTAAAACATTCTCATAATATTCAGTATACCTAAGTGATCTTTATTTATCCTTTTTATGGGGACTTGTACTGTTAGCTGTTAAGCTGCTTCTATTATGGTTTGAATTTTTGGAGCCATGCAGTGGATCATTAATCCAGTTGAACATTTTGCAAAAGCAGGGAGACTTACTCTTTTTAATGTTAATGACCTTGGGATGGATTTTGTAGCTCTGCAGTTTGCTTAATTTTCCTGCATTTCCTCCATTAACAAAAGAAGATTGTGAAGTGTCAAAAAGAAGATCATGCAGTAGCAAAAAAAAAAAAAAAATGTTCTCTATGTTAACTTGTATATGGCTGGATATTTAGACAATGTCTAGTTGCAAAGGCAATAAAACGTAAAAATATTTGATTTGTTTATACTGGTTGAATTTAGGATCAAGTAAAAAGAATTTTCAGTTATTCCTATTGTGTTGTTATATTTTCAATTTTGATAGCTTTGTTCAATTGACAATGAAGAGTTAATCCTATCAGCTTCATTGTTTGGGTGAGAAGGGGGAATGGCATAATCCAAATGAAGGAATAACATAGATGTAATTGCTGCTTTTGGTCCTGAGCTGGCTCATGTCTTGACTTGAGCCCTTTTGGATCCTTTGGTTTTTGCAAAGCATTGCTGGCAGTATCACCAATGACAGTGATGCAATTGAGCTAGCTCTGGTCTGCAGGTGCTGCAGCTCCATTCCCACAGTGCTGTGCCTAAGTCAATAAACCATGCTGGGCCTGAATGAAGCAGTTTGAAAACCACTCCTGTGTCTCTGCATAGAGATCATGGTGTGTCTGTAATCCAGGTGACCCAACATAAAAAGTGGAGAATTACTAGTAGTGGCTGTGGAACTGAAAGATGGTCTTCACCTTATTTTGCACACAAAATTAAAAACACTTGGCTGCTGCAGACATGGTGTGAGTTCTACATTCCTATCACTTCTGTATCACACTTGCTCAGTTGTAAAGAGTAAGAAGATGGAAAGTGTTGCTAACTCCTAGTCTGATAGCACTTCTTCAAGACACAGTCTTGTTTAATGCGTTCCTGTTGTTGCTTTATATACTCTTTCATCTGTATTATTAAGCTTAAGTGTAGCAACAGAAAAATGTTGATATTTTGATGTAACAAAACCAAGGTTGTGTTAATGTCTTTTATTCCTTCATTACATTACAGGTACTGTAAGAATTGAAATGTTCAGGAACATGCAAAATGCAGAAATCATAAGGAAAATGACAGAAGAATTTGATGAGGTATAGTACACAAAGTGCTTTAAACATTATGAAAAATATTGCAACATACTTTTGTTTTAAAATAAAAATGCAATGGGTAAGAAACCAGTGGATAAGCAATGTCTCAGTATGAGAAGTTGCACTGACAAGCAGAGCAGCGATTTAAACTGTGGAATGAGCCAGTATGAGCTTTAGGAAAGAATAATAATGGAAAACCAAAAAGTAATAAAATAATTTGAAAAGACAATTATAGTCACTCATCTTAAAAAATCAGGATGTGGATTGAGTAGGCCCTGGATGCTGAAATACTGGTACTGAAAAGTTTGTGAGTTAGCCAGTTTAAGGGCTTAAGTGTACTATCACACAAAAGCGTGGAGCAAGCTCACATCCTGTGCTGTAAGAGAGCCTAGCCAGGTCTGACTCTGCAAGAACTAAGCCTGGGTCTATGCTAGCCCTGGTCGGGATCCATGTAGACCCTCATGTGTCTTTGTATGGCTTTAGGGATATCCTTGTCTGTCCATATCCTGGGTATTAAGGAGGATAATAAGAGGAGGCAGTAAGAAGGACTGTAGAAAGTTTTCTCATCCCTCTGAAATTGGTGGTGGTATTCTGGATTCAGAATTTCACCTCTTGGAACTGCCATCATACAACAGAGAACTCCAGATTCCTGAGACGGGACTGCAGACTTTGCGTTCGCAGCATTGTGCTGTTTTCCATGTGAAAATTGATGTTTTATTAATCTGAAATGGCAATTTAAACCAAATAGGAAGTTGACATCAAAATTACAATTTTGGAATGGTGTTACAGAAAGAAATACACTTTCAAAAGATCTAAGCTTTTTGTTTGAAATGAGTATATTACAATTCAGATGGGGTATCCTGTCAAAATAAAAATGTTCCTAAGCTTTTTAGCTTTGAGATTTTTGAACTGTGTTTTCTTTGATTTTTCATGTATAAAAAACTTAAATGTTCTGAGTGTTCATTTTGTTTGGTGATAAAAACAAATACTGAAACATAATTTTCTGTAGGACAGCACTGTCTTTTTCTGACCAATTCTAAATGGAATGCCAAGGCTGTGATTCAAAAAGCTAAGCAGGAAAACTATAAATATGAGCACTGCTCTTTTTCAGGATTTTCTTCTGCAAGATTTCCATCTTGTTCATGGCTTTGAACATGTTTAACTATGTACTTAACTGTGGCCATGTGGATGCTCCTCTTGCTGTACTCAGGTATCCAGTCAGGGCCTATATGTACAGGTGGGATAGGGTACAGTGAATAAAATTTAGGTGTACAATGATGAACAAAAGGATTGTATCAGTCCATGCTACATTCTGGCTGAACTAGTTTTGCTTTTTAAAACATCACCCAACCAAAGTTAATAAAACACAGTGAATTTTTACTAGTGTAATTTGAAAACAGAATTGGATATTGTCTTTACTCTAGCCCCATTGTACAAAATAGAATGGCCAAGGCACTGTCCAAAAGCCAAAGAACATTGATTTTGCCCAAGGGAGGATTGTCTCACAGTTGACAGAAGAAAGTATTTCTCAAAAACCCCTTTTCAAATGACATCAAAGGTTTTTCTCAAAGGAGAAAAAAACTCCCTTATGCACAGTATAAGTGTACATATAAGCAACACACCTCACAGAATTACAGTTGCTAGTACATAAGCTTTCTTTCTGCATTACTTAAAACTTTTCAGAACTTTTGCAGTTCTAGTAGAAATTTTCCGTTCTACCTTCTGCCTTAAGACTTGAATGGGTTTGTGAAAGAATTTGTGGATTTTAATATAAAAGCATAAAGTTGTTAGCCTTAGGTGAGAACACAGTGAATATTTTGAAATCTGGAGTAAACGCGTACCCTGTTAGCAGTGGAAAACATTTTACAATTTAGTGCAGTTTTCTACTGATGTTCGTATATTGGATGATCACAGCATAATAAGTTTATAATTGTTATATGACCTATTTCATATTATATGTTATATGACCTATATTCATACTGTTAGTCATACTCTTTCAGATTGGTCTGTGCCTAGCAGGATGTCATAGTCACAAAAAAGATGTGCCAAAATATAAGCTTTTAGAATAAGAGCAGCTTACATTACTGTTCAGGGTAAAACACATTAATGAAACAAACAAAATCTTTCTTGGTCTTCAGCAGATTGTAAAGCTGCAGTTGCAGTTGGCATAGCATTAGTACACTTTTTCACCCTCTGTTTAATGTTCACCAGTTAAAGATTCAGAACAACAATCATTTGTTACTGGGAGAGCTGTTGGTAGCAGACACCATTTGCTAGATCCTGCATGATCCTTCTTGCTGAAGAAAGGAGAAGAGAACCCAGGCAGATCTACATCTTGCCTTCTTCCAGCAGGGCCATTGGCTGTGCTCCCTGACTCCGCGCAGACTGACTAGACTCCTTCCTTGAGCCTATTCTGCCACTGGATTTCCTATTTTTCTTTCTTTTTTTTTTTTTTTTTTTTTTTTTTTTTTTTTTTTTTTTTGTTTTTAAGTCTATAGTAAGCGATGAAAGAAAGGGAGCCCGAAGGAGACCAACAGTGGTGGCTGGGCTGAGCGGTCATCCATTTTCTCAGTAAAGTACCACCATTTTCTGTATAGCTGGGGACAGCCCTCAGTTCTTCATTCTAAATATCACTGTTGGCATTTCACCTGTAATACCATTTCCAGTACCCCAGGACTCCCAAATCCCAATGTCCGTCCTGAGACAAAGCAGTTGCCTAGGGCTGCTGCCACCAGAACATTTCCCTTGCCTTGCTGTCCTCTCATGCCTCTAAATCCCATGTTGGTCTATGAGAAGGTGATGGTCAGACTGTGTTGGGAGTGAAGGAGAATGAGAAAGTTGATGATGCTCTTGTCAAAATAATCAGCATAGTCTTATCAGCCCTGCCAACCTTCATTGTCATCTTTAGATTGCCATTTTCAGATGGTGACCATCTTCTTAGCATATTTTCCTCCCTGTATCAAAATGTACCTAAGATGCCAGGTCTGTTATATCAGATTAGGATTGAAAGGAGCTAGTGCTCAGTGATACACGTGTGTAGGCAGTATAAAGTACCTGTATTTGTGACCTGATAAATCATTTCTACAAGTCTAGAGCTAAGAGGAAAAAAAAAGTACCTAAGTGTAGTATTAGCTAGGGGGAAATCTTGCATTGTCTATTCATTAGCACAGTATACTGCCCAGAAAGTACCTTAATCTCTACTGAAGATGTTCAGATTTGCTGCTTGCTTTACTTTTTCAAGATCATTGCATTGTTCTGTTGGTACTGCAGTAATCAGCTGGCTGCTGGTCCTAATTTCTGTGTTTATGGCAGGGATTGAAGCATTGATTTTCGTCATCGTAAGTGGAGGAACGCTTGTGCAGAACTTGAATAATGGAAATAACTTTCTTTGTTGCTGCCACAAGTTCAGTTTGAGACAGGGATTTCCATCAACATCCATCTGCTGTGCTGTTTGAGTGCTTGGCTTATGGCTACAGGCATTTTGTGGATTAATTCTCTCGTAATTCTTGTGCTGCTGTTAGCAGGTGAACAAAAACTTGGATTGGTCCGAATTTTCTAACCATCGGACCATCAAGTATCACATGTCAGTGCCGCTGATGTATCACATTTTTCTTGGTGTTTGAGAATAAAAGATCCAATAAAGTGGTTTTATTGTAAATTTATTCTTCTCATTTCAGCCAGATGAGATGTTCTTGGTGCAGTCTTCACATGCTTTTTGAAAGGACTGTATAATATGTAATTGTAGGTTAAAAATACATCATACAAATGTGAGTAGTTACACACAGCACTAGAGATTTTGAGGTTCTATTTCAAAAATTATACATACATACCTCTAGAAAGCATATATTATGTGTGCAAGTTCCCATGCAGAGTTCCCACAGGTACTGTGCAGGCAGGGACTTAGTCTGGAGATTATTTGTGAAAATAAGGTGTAATCAGGGAGAAGAAATGGAGTCTGGGGTGTTCATACGGAGTTACTGTCAGAAGAACATTGAGGAGAAAGCTTTAGCATTTTAATTTCAGTCCTAAATTTAAATAAATATGGGACTGATGCAGGACTTGTATTTACATGGCAAGACACTGCACCTTGCTGAAATTCAGTAGCATTAGGCATAAACAGACAAGGAACACTTCAAAACATGTGGCACAGCTATGATACTGCTACGTACACTTTGGTCTGATTTACAGAAGTTCTGAGGGCTCACAGCAACATTGGAACATGCTAGGAGATATCTTTATGCCAGGACCTTTACAACCCTGCAAAGTGTTCTTTGTAAACCAAAGCTCCTATTTCTTTCTAATTGGACATTCAAAGTTAGATGCAAAAATATTGCTTGTTAAGGTAATGTTACTCAGCATTGCAATGAATGAGACAGTAAGGTCATTAAGACTGCTGTATAATTTTGTCTTTTTTGAACATATGAGTGCTTGTCTTTGCAATTGTAATCGTTATTTTAGAATGATTGAAATGTGTGTGATTTGGTTAAATTTGATACTTTTTTTTTTTTTTGCTGCAGGGGAATATTGTTTATGAAGTTTAGGTAAAAGGCTTTTTGATTACAGCTCCTCTGTGCTTATGTTACTGGCTTTACATGGTTCAGTCTGGGCGATAAGACAAGTCCTGAGAGAACAGAAGTTCTTGTTCTTTACAAAAACACAGAATAAATGCATACAAATGGATTTAACTTTGATGCTGCTGACTTCTTATCTTGGGGAAGAGATTCAGGATGGACCATTTATTGCCTTGATGTTTTGGATAATCTGAAATTGGTTTACAGATTGGATGACCGGGGAGATTATATTTAGTCTTTTTCACTGAAGGAGAAAAAAGCATTTTCTAATTATGGGGGGGCAGTCTCACTGAAATGCAATGTTGCTTGAAGTGAGAATAGTAAGAGCAGACTTGGAGAGGAGTTAACCTTAAATGAACTGAGTGTTCACATGCCTCCTCCAATTTTGCAATCATCTTTGGAAGATGGGATGTATGAAACTAATTGGGGCATATGAATCTGTAGTAAAATTTCCATTACTTCTGTCAGAAGGCAGGTTTTGCCACTAGAAAAAGGGTAAGTTTATAAGATCAAAAAATGGCAGTATTTACATTCTGATAAGATCTCAGCTGTAAACTTGAGTAAAGCAAAGTTTGTGGGGAGGGGCAGTCAGTTGATTAGAATATGAACATGGAGTTGAAGTGGGGATGCAGAATGACACAAACCTTCAGTCACATAAGCCTTTCTTTAGTTTTCGACTTTAAACACTTTGAAATATTTCTTTCTCATGCTTTCCCCCCACTTCCTAACCCAGGACACAAGGAAAAGAATTGAGTCTTGATGCGTATTTTGGACTATACAGAGCTAATATTGCAAGTCTAGAACAGTTGTAATGAAGTCTTTGAAAAAGTGATTTTATGCCAGCAAGGTTCTTTGTTTGTTGGAAAATAATGTGTTGGATTTATTTGTTATTCTCCATTGGCTTGAATTAGCTTAGAAAGTTAGACCGTGATGGCTGCAACAACACTAAAATAAATTAAATGGGGAGACTTCTACTAAAGTTTTTAATTTTCTTGTTCTTCAGGACAGTGGTGATTATCCACTTACCATGCCTGGGCCACAGTGGAAGAAATTTCGATCCAACTTCTGCGAGTTCATTGGAGTGCTCATTCGACAGTGTCAGTATAGCATCATTTATGATGAATACATGATGGACACTGTGATCTCTCTTCTGACTGGTTTGTCAGATTCCCAGGTCCGGGCTTTCAGGCACACCAGTACATTAGCTGGTAAGTAAGCTAGCTCAGAGGAGAGGTTTTTTTTAAAGGAGTTGGTACTATTTAGCCAGTCTGAGAATTACTCCTAATTTTGATTGAGGTGGAATTTGACCAACACTGAGAACTCTGGAAAGCTTGATCAAATCCAAGTACTATGTATGGTATAACTATACTTAGAATATGCTTTTTCATTTGGAAAGGAGTATGCTGAGGCACTTAATCTCAGAGATTCATGACATACCCAGGGCCTCCAGTGAATCCTATGAATCAACAGTGGCATGCTTAGGTCTTGTATTTTGTTATTAGTTGTTCATTTGTTGTATAGAGTGTCTTCATAATTTTGTACTTTAGAGTACAAATTTATTCTAAATATTGTATTATCAAAGAATTTCAGTCCACTGAAAAATAAAATCTGTGCCTTCACTCTTGGGAGCACTGAGTGCACTCCCATAGTTGTAGGTCTCGCTGTCTTCTTACCTCCAGCCACGCTACACCTTTCAACACAGCTGCCTACATCTAAGGAAAGCACTGGGTATCTCATTAGATAGAAATAAACTTTTCTAGAATGTATTTAATCAGATCTATATAAGATGACTCCTATAAGATGGATGAATTGCTCTCTAGAAGTAACTATTTTATCTCCAATTGCAAAGCAATACTAGGGTGGCTAGCTCGGATGTAGGTATCTAAAGCTAGTTACGTCAGGTGATATCTTTCTGCTCATCTCTTGTGCCGAAATACATCTTAGTGGAAGATTCTTCTCCCTAGACTGTTCATAGATCCTGCCAAATATTTGAAGCCTTTATAAGAGACATTTGTCATCTGAATACTTCTACTGCCAATATTTCATCCTAATTTAGTTAGTCTTTCCACAATCAGCCTCTTACAATTTTGTTCAGGTTTCCAAGTGTAATACCCAGTGTCCAACAAATTCAATCAGAATTTTGTTTAATATTTCATCTCTTGCTATGAATCTAAATAAGAGGCAGATTTCCAGTGGTACTGGAAAACCAACTCCAGATTTGATTGGAGTTTGTTTTTAAAACTGAAAAACAAAACTTAAAACTCACAGTGGCTGATCTCTTTTGGAAACCTATCCCTTCACATTCTTCACCTTACTTGGCAATGGGATAGTAAAAACATGCATTATGCAGGCGTGAGTTTCCAGGTTTAGAGTTTGCCTCTACAAATTCAGTATTCAAAGGTGAACATACTTTGAACTGCAGATAACCTGCTGGAAATCTGTGCCTATTATTTAATCTGAGATGGAAACTCTGTTCCTTTCCAGCTGGTATTGACAATCTTCAATTCCAGGTGATTTTGATTTGCTATTTGCTTAGATTGTCGTTGCTTGTTTTATAGGAGATAGATCATGGACTGAGGATAATCATGTATGCAGTCTGGTCTCTTATTTTGATTGGATCATCTTTGTGTGGGACAGGTGTTTGAGAGGTTTGATTGAAAAGACAGGAAACAGCACTATACATTAGAGTCGTTACCCAAGACCTGTGCTATGTAGAAGAAATAGTTGCTATCATTTGGAATGGATTATGTAGCTAGAAACTTCAAGAAAGGATAAGCAAATGTGAAAGCCAAGGTTCACCAGAACTAGCTTCAGTTATTTAAGCCACTGCTGGCTTCTTGCATTAGATGTACATGTATCTTGCGCTTACATTGGGAATAAGAGCTGCTGAAGATCATTTTCCAGTGATAATGCATGCCATTTATTTATTTTAACACACAGGAGAGTTCTGTTTTGATTCTGCAGATTTCCTTCAAGCTATTTTTTGCACATTTAATTATGTTGCTGTCCTGCAGAGCAGAGGTCAGCATCATGCTGTGGAGCTCAATCTCGATAAATATTACGAAAATCTACTTGTAGAATTTCATTTATTCATGAAGGAGTGTTTCTGTTGTCTGTGTTTTCAATTTTCCTCTGTGCTAGCCAATTTGAATGAGAAATGATTCGCTATAGCAAGAAACAAAGGGAAGAAGTAGGTATGGGTGCTTCTAGAGCTACCAGCTTTGAGCAATAGCAAGATCAGACACAGTTACCATAGGAGTAGCTTCACTTCTCCATTTGTATAGTTGCTTTTCTACTTTGAAGACTGTGCTGTGTATTTAGCCAGAGAGGCTGTGACAGTTTGTGATATGCAATGTAACCACACAGAACATGGGAAAGACCCTTGTTAATTTTTTTGTAAACACAAATTAAGACAGAAAAATATACATGAACAGTATTCTATCCAGCATGTGTGAAAATGCATATAAAGGGGTACATAAAGTTCTAATTGTATTTTTATTCAAGTATACACTTGACTTTACAGCAATGTCAGACTTACTTTCAGAGAAACAGTGCTGTGGTCCCTTGTGAGCTGACTAATCTTCAGTAGCTATTGGTTAAGAGTTACCCTTAGTATGGAAGCATCTATTATAATACTTAATGGTTCTTAGTAGAGAAATGTATGTAACTCCACAGTAACTGGCTTTGTGGTGCACACTGATCCTGCAGATTCACATGCTTGCTCACTGACCTTATGCTCTCAGAACTTGAATGGTTTTCTGGAGAAGATGGCAAAGAACATTGCTTGGAGCTCAGTGCGGTATATATACCTCTCTTTTTTGATCTTTAGATGAGCCAAGTGGCCTGAGTATTGCTTGGGTGGGAAGTGCCTTTCCAGATGGCTTTGTGTCAGGGTCGAGTTGGTTATTTTCTGTGAGTATGGATCTGCTGAGGCAGTATTTTTTAACTCTGACTACAGGTAAAGAGTCATATTCTGTCTTCTGCCTTTGCAGCTATGAAGCTTATGACTGCTCTTGTGAATGTTGCCTTAAACCTGAGCATTCATCAGGATAATACACAGAGGCAGTATGAAGCTGAGAGAAACAAAATGATTGGCAAAAGAGCTAATGAAAGATTGGAGCTGCTGCTTCAGAAAAGAAAAGAGGCAAGTGAAAAGATGAATCTTTTTTCCTGGTTCATGTGCATTCCCTCCAACAGAAAGTCCTGGGTGGCTTGTGACTTGAGTATCATAGTGAGAAACAAGAGATTAGTTCTGCAGTCATGTTTGTGTGATCTCAAGTGTATTACTTGGGCTACATTTTTAAATCTTGTATTAACACATTGAGTTGAGTTTTTTGTGCTGTTCTGCACGCACAGGGTAATTTCTATTCTCAGGCTTGCATATATGACCAGACAGGAGGAAAATTAGTAGTAACTGTTTTGGTTATGCAAAAAGATTTTGAAAAGAGGATCACATGTAGTCCCTCACTGCACTGCCCATTTGTCCCTTTGATCACTGCAATTATTACATAGTGTCTCATTAGTACTTCTTTTTGTAGCTGCTTTCAAGAAACACTGGAGTGGGGGCTATAGCACCTGGTCTCAGGGAGAAGAAGCTAGGGAGACATTAAAGTCGCTTTTAGTAAGTACCAGTCGGGCATTAGGTGAGCAAAATCATTAGAAGGTTGCTGTAATCATCCCTATATAAAGTATTCTATCCCAGGAAATTCAGTTTTAGAGTTGTACTTAAAAGAAATTTAAAGATGACGAGTAGAAAATGAATAAATATATACACCCAAACAGCCATAATCTGTAAAGATGCCATGTAAAACTCATAAGATTGATTGAAAAATCGAAGTATATATGACTTAGATATAAATTTATTATTTTTAATATATTAGTTTTGAATATATTTCCACCACCACTGTTTTACTCCATGGCAAATTAAGGATGTCTGGGTGCTTTACCTGTATGCGCCTTGGATTCTTTTAGGTATAACTTTGACTCAAAATTGTTTGACTTTATAGTCTTTGTCTGGGGATAATTACAATTATGTATTTTTGTTTTTATTTTACCCCTGCAATCCATAACACAATTTTATTTGGCTTTCATAATTCTTAAAAATTATCCATTAAGTTACAGAGCAAGAACAATCTTTCCTGCCCAAACTGCAAGGGAAACAAATTAAATATTAAATTCAATGTCAGCCTTAAAGCATTTTAAAAAGCAGAATTGCTTTGTCAACATAGCTGGAGCACAGTTTCTCTTCCAAGTTTGTTAATTGTTGCTTTGAATTTCCAGAGAAGGACAAAGTTACTAATTACATTGATTAACTTGGTTTAGTATTTCTGTGTCTATGGACGTCCTCTATACTCATTCCTTCAGCTGTTCTTTTCAATGTCTTTTGGAGATGCAGTATATAATTGCTCTGGGGAGGCTCCGAAGCAGTGATGCCCAGGCTACCATGGGGCCATGAAACCCTGAAAGAAGAACACGCATTTGACAAACCTTAACTTTTGCTATGAATGTTCAGTCTCTCTCATGTCACTACTAATCAAAATGTTGCATAGGAGTAAGCCGGAAAGGAGCGGTGGTGATCGAGTGCGTCCTCAGATACATGGTGTTAAACATAGTAGAGGACCCTGTCCAGAAGACGTTTATTAGGATTAGATGGCATAATGGCTCTGTGCAAGAATTCTTAACATAATGCTATGTATTTCCCATGCTTAAATATGCTAAATTTACAATAAATAGTATTCTGTGCTGACACTTCCTTAGCTGATTCTTTTGATGTAATGCCATCATAATAAACCCTCATAAGCACTTACATAAGCATTTGTTTATCTTCATGAAGATAAACACAGGGACGGTTCGCAAGCTAAGTGTGGCAAATTAACCTGAAGTAGAAGAGATGGAATGCTCTCTGAAGTGTTTCATTCTCATGTAACCTTCTACATGTCAAATGTGAGAGCAGTGCATGAAGGTCTGTTCTTGTCAATGAGATGTTCAACTAAACTGGATGGTTTATGTAACAATCTGCCACAAAATAGAGGAAGTTGTGGTTTAGTTTCTGCCAGTAGTAATTCAAATTTTGGGCTTGTCATACGAGTCTTTTGAGCTACTCAAAATGCTCACAGAGTCAACAAGAAAATGTTTCTCTTATTTTTATGTAAGTTTAAGGGGGGTAGTGTTAAATCACTTTTGCACTGATAAGAGCAGGAATCCGGGGACACAAATGCTCTCTCAAGGTGCCTTGAAGTTAAGCACTCAAATTCAAGTACATGATCTAGAAAAGCTGAAAATGTAAAAAACAATTACAGTTTTGGAGAAAATTCATATTTTTCAAAGAATTGTTAATTCATTACTGACTCTAAAATATATTTGAGAATTTTCTTTTAAATGTTAGCACACAAAAGTAAAAAGGATCTCACATGGACCTACTGAATCTCTGATTCTGCTTCTACACCAGCCACCAGCTCTACCCCCAGCACCTGGATCCCTGTATCAGTTATATAGCCAATAACGTGCCATGTTTATAGCACGCCGTAAATTCCATGCAGAAAAAGAGGGAGGAAGCCATCCATGCTGTCCCCTCATCTATGCTGTTTAGTCTTCTGTTGTGCTGCTCCATTTTGCACTCAAAGAGATGTCAAAGCACACTTTTCTTCAGTATCTTAACCTTCTCATGGCTCATAAAGTTTAGTCTCTCCTACCTCACTTCTGTGGTGTGTTAACGATTCATACCCAAAATTCTCCAGGAGTTTCTCCTTTCCCTTTCAGGCCCTCAGTAGTTTTTCTGTCCTGAGGCTTTTTGGTTCATTCTGATCCTCATTTTACTCCACAGTCTGTGCTAGGTTATCTCTAGCCCCATGTTTCTGTGGATATTTGCCTGCCTGTAGCCTGTGAAGTCAACCAACTGAGGAGTGCTTAGAAATTAACGCTCCATTTTGGCTTATGTCTTCTTGAACAAGCATTTATTCTGTGCCTGTTTGGGTTGAGCTGATGCTGAAAGTAGTGCTTCTCCCAGAAGCAATGTCTAAATATGCTTGTTTTGTGTACCAGCCCTTTGGTATATGCAGAGCTGGTGTGCACGCAACTTTTCCCTTTTGTACATAATCCCTTTTACAATGAAATTAATTTCTTTGACAGATGTTTGACAATTTAGTCAAAAACTCTCAATGCCTCGGTTTCCCCATATGCAAAAAGGAGACAGCACCTCCTTGCATTTTAGGAAACTGGGAGGCTTCATTTACTGAATTTTGCAAGCTACCTTAGATCTTATCTAGAAGAAATAATGAAAAATATAAACCCGTAGGTGAAAGTGTTTATGAGCTCATGCTATGCAGGAAGTCAAAACAGCTGATTGTAGTTCTGCCCCTGGCTTTAAGATGTTTCATCTGTTAAATATATTTGTCCATAATTACACAGGTTTTATTATTTTATACATATATGCACTCTGTACTAGCAAGGCTCTGTTGTGGTTTTCATACTGAAAATGTGGAAAAATTTACATTCACATACATGTTACTCTGCTTTGATATTTTGACATTAAGAAACACCTTGATGGAAGAATGATGGCTTTGACTGTAGCAGCAGTTCTGCTCCAAAAGCTGATTGTATAGAATTGGTGTCATCTTCTTTAACAAAGCTGCATTTTGGTGTAATTAAGTCATACTTAGTTTAGAACAAAAGTACAAAAGTATGAGAATACTTTAATTAATTCCAAGATGTTCCTTTAGGGCATGTTAACATACTCACTGACACATAGTAGGCTTTCCACAGTACTTACAGAATGTCCTTGTATTACACAGGAAATACTAAGGGTTTTTTTTAAAAAAATCTTATTTATAAAAACATGCGCATAACACCTTTTTCATCTGGGTTTGGGTTTTGTTTGGTTTTTTGCAATCTAAGGCCTCGATGTCAGGTGTGCCTCAATGTTAAATGCCTGTGCTCTGATTCTGGAAAGCTTCCTGGTTCAGAAGTTCAGTTATCATGGGCACTGAAGTTGAAGCAACTGACACTCGTACTTGAGATTTACAACATCTTTAAGTACTTTCCTTAAATAGGACATCGAATTTTTCAGAGGGGATTCCAGACCTGTAACCAGCTTCATTGCTGCCGCTGTCATTCACTCACAGTTCTATCTGTTTAACTATGATTACAGGACTGCTGACATTACTGAACAGAGTCTCTACTTGTCTAAATTTCAGCAAAAAAATGGTGATGACCACTTCAGAGGATTAATTTGAAACTAAATCAACTGATGTTTGTAGAGAATGTTAACTTTCTGCCATTAAGGCATTGCATATATGTATGTATATGCACATAATACAGGCATGTGCTGGAAAAGTAGAAAATGGTGGATCTACCTTTAATTAAGTGTTCTTCCATGGTCTTCTAATGTTGTAGAATATCAAAGTATAATAAGCAGTTGATCTTTTATTTATTTTTGTTCTGTTTTTTGCAGCTACAAGAAAACCAAGATGAAATCGAAAATATGATGAACTCTATTTTTAAGGGTATATTTGTTCATAGATACCGGTAAGAAAATGCATGCTACAGTAGGCTCTGCTAACAAAGTATAATCATAAATAATGTCAAGGGCAGTTTCTGTGTTGATTTTTCTTCTGATGTAATATTCTAGATGCCACAAAGGCAGTATCAAAAACACTGAAGTTATGGAAGAAAATCTAAGTGTAACTCCAATTAATTGCACAGTAGAGCCATCCACCAACTTTATTTTAATTCAGTACAACAGTTTTAAGGAGTTGTGGGAGACATGGAATTTGAATCTTTGTCTTTTAAAAAGAAAAGTTGTCCAAGGTGGGAGCACAAACATGACATATCTTAAGAATAATCAAATGGCCAGTGCATATCATAAGAGGGAAGTTTTGGTTGTTGGGTACCTCTACTCTGCATTTCCTTTTGTAGGTCTTAAGTGTAAACAGCAGATTTCTGATGTTTCCACCACTTCAACTTTGTTTCAGGCTTTTTACTCCTTAAATTACCTAAGGGCAATCAAAGCCTTTATTCCAGTTAACATGTATTTTTTTGTTTGTTAAATGTTTTGGACATTTGTACCAAGAACATGAAAAAGTTATTGTGGTGTTAGCACATCACAAAGGTTTCGTTTAGTAGTTAATATGCTATGTCTTGTGAATACAAAACCACAGTAGATTATATATATTCATGTGCATGCCTGAATGTGTGCATGCATGCACTTCTATTTGCTTTAGAATGGCACAAACCAGTAGTTTTGGACTGGTGCGTGCTGTTTTGGAGTATGGTTTATCAGAGAGCAGTAGTCTTTTAAAGTACAATCAGGGTTGTTTTGCATCACAAGGTACCTCATATCATCTGCAGCATCTTGGTGAAACCAGCTCTTTAAATGTTAATTGACTTCTCAAAGTCAAAAGATCAAATTCAAGGATGCTAAGCTATGCAATTAACCTTTCAGATTTAAGTTCTGGTTTAAAACTTTACCATTTATGAAATCTTTTAGACAAATGGCAGAAAACAAGAAAGGGTGTATGAGAAGAGGGTTAGAAGGTGACGAGGAACCCATAGTTCAGGTGGGCAGAGGGACTATTGTTATTATGGAGAAAAGTGCAGGAGTGCTGGAAGGGGCCTGTGCTAAGGAATACATTGGTGTGAACAACACGGCGGAGTTGGGGCATGTCTCCACACTACCTGAGCATGATATTTGAAAGTTTATAGATGTACTGAGAGCATCTCTCCAAGGAGAGGTAGCAGCAAAAAGGAGTCTCTTAAGAAGACAGGGGTTCTAAGTACGGTAATTGCTCACAAAAGAACCTCTTTTCTTGCATGCATACGTCACACTTCTCTTTTTCTTCGGACCTTGTATCCTTACTCTGTCCCACACACCTGTAAGACAACTTCATTTGCTATCCATTTGTTTCTTCCCTCCTGAGGAAGTGATAAAGGAGAGATGGTGAACTGAGAGGGTCTGAAAGGTCTGCGAGGAAATGGAATTGGTCAGTAAGCCTTGAGCTACATGGCAAAAGAAGGATGGGTATACAGAGTCAACAGGTAAATTGGGATATTAGCTCAGTTATAGCACTCATGCTATTTTGTCATGAAAGCTTCTTTCATGGAGTGTAGGTAATAAAGTTAAAGAAATTAAATGCAAACAGTTTTTCCATTTTTCCCCTTCAGGATTTAGTGTATTGTATCAAATGAGAAGTCACTTTAAAATGTTTTCCTAGTAGCTCATGCTCTTGTGTGGGGTTGGAAAAATACCTTCTGATGGTCTGCATGCTGTTGCCTTTTTTTTCTTTCTTTCTTTTTAAATCCTCCTTTTGTAACCCTGGTTTCTTTTCATACCTTCTGCCACCATTAGTAAAGGCCTGATTTTGCTGATACTGCTGTAACAAAGGAGAGGCAAAATAAAGAAACTCTGCTGATTCATGCCCTGAAGAAAGATGCCCAGGCTGATGCTGTTAGGCCAGTGAAGAATTTGCTGAAATCAGTCAAGCAGTGGTGTGCTCTGAGCAGGGTGTGTGGCACCACTTCTGCCACTGTTTAGAGAGGGTCAGAAGAAGTAACTGCTTCCAAGTCTGCCCCCCAAGAGCTACTTTTGTGAGGAGTCATCGTATATCTGGGTTTCTTAACTTCTGTGAAGCTCCTAAGAGAGTCTTTTACAACATATACCCGAATATGAGTAATCTGTAGACAACAGAGAACATAGTTTCAAATTTCTGCAGTCACATCTGCGAAAGAACATAGAGAGGAAAAAAATACCTATATTAAAACCAGCTAATTGAAAACCAGGGATGGGGGGGAGAAGAAAGGAAAGGATTTCGAACTATTGTCTGCTTCCATAATGTTTCTTAAGCATTCCTTCTCTCAAATAGTTTGAATGATTTATAAACTTGACATCATTTTACAGTCCTTAGCCCATGCACAAGTGGTAATGATTTCAAAAGAACGTTATTTTAATTATTCCCAGAGAAGAAATCGCTTTCCATAATATGATTCAGACTCTGCCACAGTGATTCATGCTCAGTGACCTTTGTAACGTAAATAGCAAGTCCTTGATCTAAACAAAAAGTCCCCCAAAACTGTTTCATTCAGAATGTAGCTGTCTTCCCACTAGTAAGCTAGGGTTGCAGTGAGGTTACATGTTCTTTCCATAGATTGCCTTCCAATTTATTGAAAGATTTGAGTGCTCACTTCTCACATTAAAAAAAAAAAAAAAAAAAAAACTTGAAGAAAA